>NC_062227.1:45185260-45488749 GCF_902686445.1 Sciurus carolinensis
TCAGTGGTAGAGCGCTTGCCTAGCATGCATGAGGCTCTGGGTTTGACACCTGGCATCAGGAAAAAAAGGGGCGGGGGGAGGTTCAAGCCTTGTATTGGCCCAAAAGTCAAATAACCTCACTTATTTTTTTTCACCTGTAATATCAACCTAATAAGATCTATATTGTGATATATTGTGAGCTTGTTATCAGAACTAGGGAGAGTTATGTTGTGGACTACAATAGGCCTTACTAAATGCTATAAATATATTTTAAATTTCATAACCCCTTCCCATTTGCCAAGTGTTTTGGAATAAGATGAAGAGGGAGTAGAGTTTATTTTTAAGGAGAACTCCTTAAAATATAAAAAGAACAACTACAATATTTGTCCTTTTGTGTCTGGGTTATTACACTTAGCCTGATATTTTCAAGACTCATCCATATTACAACTTTATTTTATTTATTTAAAAATTTTTAATGGTCCGTGGGCCTTTACTTTGTTTTTTTTATATGTGGTGCTGAGAATTGAATCCAGTGCCTCACACATGCTAGGCAAGTGTTCTACCACTGAGTCACAACGCTAGCCCACAATTTCATTTTTAAATTGCATTTTTTCTCACGAGACTGAAATCCTATGATATCTACCATTTTATGTCATGAAAAGTTACCTGCATCTTTTTCCATGACCACTCAATTCATGTCCGTGGCCAATATCTTCTATCCAAGAATAGGAAATATCTTTACATTTATTCGAACATTTGGATCCATTATCAGCACTTGAAGTTCTCTTCACATAGATCTCGAATAACTATGTTAAATCAAACTGTCAAATCATCCTCTTGATTTGTAAAATTCAAAGTTGTGTTGAAATTCCACAAGGAGGCAGACTAGTTCCATTAAATTTGGCTTACTGCAAGAATTTAAATGCATTCTAAATGTGCATTCTAAATATTCTTAATGGAATATTAGTCAGCTAATAAAAGGAATGATATTCTGACATGTGCTACAACATGGACGAATGAATTTCTTTCTTTTTTTCCGTTTCTTTTTTTTTTTTTTTTTTTGGTACCAGGGATTGATCCCAGAGATACTTAACCATTGAGCCACATCCCCAGCCATTTTTATTTTTATTTTGACACAGGGTCTCTCTGAGTTGCTTAGGGCCTTCACCAATTGCTGAGGCTGACTTTAAACTCGTGATTCCTCCTGCCTCAGCCTCTTGAGCTGCTAGGATTACAGGAGAATGCCATTATACCCAGCGGATGAAAGTACCTTGATGAAATTACATTAAATGAGCTGGACGTGGTAATCCCAGTGACTCAGGAGGCTGAGGCAGGAGGAATCACGAGTTCAAAACCATCCTCAGTAAATAGTGAGACCCTAAGCAACTCAGCAAGACCCTGTCTCTAAATAAAAATATAAGCATCCCTGGTTCAATCACTGGTACACAAAAATATATATATATATATTATACATAAATATATATATATATAAATATAGATATACATTAAGTGAAGTAAGCCAGTCACAAAAGATAGTATATCCCACTTACCTGAGGTACTTAAAGTGGTTAAATTCAGACAAAGTAAAATGGTGTTTGCCAGGGGTTGTGGAAAGGGGGAGCTATTGCTTAATGAGTATAGAGTTTCAATTTCAGAAGATGAAAAAGTTCTGGACATGAATGGTGGTGATAGTGCCCAACAATGTGAAGAAACCTAATGCCACTGAATCTAAACTTTAAAAAAATGGTTAAATGGTAAATTTTATGGTGCATATTTTACTACAATAAAAAAGGTAAAAAAAAAAAAAAACCTAAAAGAGAAATTTACAAAGAATACTGAAGTCTCCCTCTTTTCAAAAATCTCAGTATATACCCACATCCATGCATAAATTACTTGATGTTATAAATTGTATAATTAAGAGAAAAATCTACTTCATCTCTTTTAGGAAAGAATTTTTCTTTGCAATAGAGTTCTATAAGCTTTACTTATGGATAAATTTGTGTAGCACCACTAAAATCAGGATGTGGAATGGTTCCATTACCTGACAAAGCACTCCTGAGTTACTACTTTATGATGCTGTCCCCAACATTAACTCTGGGAAACCACTGATCTGTTCTCCATCCACATCATATACCATTTCCAAAATCTCATATAAATGGAAACTTCCAACATGTAACCTTTTGAGTCTGCCTTCTTTCATTTAGTGAAATGCCTGCAACATGGAAGTTGTCTGAATCAGTTGTCCACTGCTTTTAATATGTTGTAGTGTTGCAGTACACAATACACCACAGTATTGTTTATCCACTCAACTGTTGAAGGACATTGGGTGCTTTCCAGCATCTGGTGATTGTGAACAGAACTGCTATACAGGTTTTTGTGTAAACTTAAGTTTTAATTAATCTAGGGTAAATACAAGGAGAGGGATTGCTGGGTCATAATGCAGGAAGGTGTTTACCTTTGTTAGAAATTACCAAATTGCTTTCCCACCAGTAATGTATCAAAGTTCAATTCCTCCACATCCTTGCCAGAATCAGTTTGTGTCTAAAAGGATTCTACTAGAATTTTGATTGAAATGGAAATTTTATTATGTTGAGTTTTTACAATCAATGAATATGACATGTTAGCAAGTAGAATGGTAGTTACCAGGGTTGGAGGTGGGAGAATGAGGAATTATTGTTTGATGGGTGTAGAATACGTTTTGCAAGATGAAAAATTTCTGGGGCTGGGGTTGTGGCTCAGTAGTAGAGCGCTTTCCTAGCACCTGTGAAGCACGGGGTTCAATCCTCAGCACCATATAAAAATAAATAAATAAAGGTACTGTGTTTACCTACAACTAAAAAATAAAAATAAATAAAATTTAAAAAAATTCTGGAGGTTCGATGCCAATGTGAATAGTTTCAACACTACTGAAATGTATACTTAAAAATGATTAAGATGGTAAAACAGAAGAAAGAAAATATCTGACATTGACTTGACAAAAAAATTTTATTTTGTAGGAAAGAAACATCTAGATAATGCCACAGATGACCCTAGTATGTTTACAGTACCATATATAAAAGGACAATTGCTCACAATGACAACACTGAAGCACTGAAAGATACCAAAGTACTTTCTGAAATCCAAGAAGTCAAATTATACTTAGAATGGGTTCTGATGTCCTTACACAGATAAAAGTTTTAATACTCTGACATTTGGAAAACCAGATAACCAGAATACCCAATCATTAACTTTTGGTGACACATAAACTGGTGATAAGCAAGTCTTTTGGTGATAAACTTACTATATTCATCTGGCATATCTCCCAAAAATATTTTTAAAATCCAATTTCTTGGTCATGTGATATCTTGCTTGAATTTTATTAAATATATTTAGACTTCTCTTTTATACAAACCAATGTACAACTAAGTTAGCATATGAAAAGTGCTCACTGTTTTTTACAGGATCATTAATACTTTGGGACAAAGATGTTTATGAATGAACTGTATACTAATTTTGCCTTTTAAAACTTTTATCTAAAATTTCTGCTCAATAGTATAACCAAATTTTGTGATTTCTGTAAGAAATCTACAAGTCTTCAATTCTCAGATTCGTCTCTTTTCCTCCATTTCTTAACTTAAATTCAGTACAGACCAATAGGTATCTTAGGCTTGTGTACATTCTTACTCCTTAATACCAGCAGTTCTTCAGAGGCCCGAAATCCACCATGTGAATTACTGGTTACATTTAAGTTCTACAAAAAGCATTAAAAACATTTTTCCTGAAATATACAGAACAGGTCATGCCAAATTTCTTGTTTATACAATAAACTGGTAATATTGGTGGATTTGCACATGTAGCTTACATTTCCAAAACAGAATAATTTAAACACTAAACTGTACCTTCATCTTTTTATTTTTTTGGTACCAGGGTTTGAACCCAGGGGGCTTAGCCACTGAGCCATATCCCCAGTCTTTTTTTTTTTTTTTAATTTTTTTATTTTGAGACAGGGTCTCACTCCGTTGCTCAGGGCCTTGCTAAGTTGCTGAAGCTGGCTTTGAACTTGCGATCCTCCTGCCTTAGCCTCCTGAGTTGCTAGGATTACAGGCGTGCGCCACCACGTCCAGCTAAACCGTACCTTTATGTTACTAACATAACTGACTTTATAAGCATAACAAATGGAAATATTCAATATAAAAATCACAAAATCCACTAACTTTAGATGCTGCATTTCATAGTACAAACTCATCTCTCTATGACCTACTTAAACTATTGACAGCAATGTTTTTTAAGCTACTCTAGCATTCATATCCTAATTAGAAATTTATACGAAACACAATTTTGTGTTCGAATATGGAAATAAGTAACATAATTCCAAAACCTAAAAGTATCCCAGCATTCTGTAAAAAGAAGTATCCCCAACGGCTACATCCATGGTCACTAGCATCATTGTGCAGCATCTCAGGTACCTTTAAGAGAGAGGGGAGAAAAAGAGTTAATATCTAAGTTTTCAGAACTGCAGGTTAATCTTTCAAAAACATTTGTAGGACAGTATACTAACTTTTATTTGTAGCTGAATATACTATAGGTCAATTCATGACAATACACATACTAACTCTAGCTAATGTTACATAGCACTTCCTAGTAGTTTAATATAAACAATGATTATTCATTGTTTGGAGCAAGTGAAAATTTTTATTAGTCCAGTTTGCTCCACTGTAAAGTAGGAAGCTATATTGACTGCCCTGCATTAGTTACTGCCTGCATATCTGAACTAAATACAATGTGTGGCTCACCTGAGTTCAGAGATAGGAAACTTTATACTATATAAAATAAAGTTTTAGCAATAAGATTGGTTGAGATTATATATGTGAACTTTGGTGACAAAAGAATATATAACTCCTTTGATAATAAGGACACTTTCAGCATTCTGAAGTATACATAGCATGCCAACAATGTGGTTTTTTCTAGGTTTCCTACAAGTTTACAGACAATTCGGTGCCTAATGATCAAGATTCTATGAAAAAGATACATCAGAAGGTGTGGGTATTTACCCAAAGGACTTAAAATTAGCATACTGCAGTAACACAGCCACATCAATGTTTATAGCAGCTCAATTCACAATAACTAGATTGTGGAACCAACCTAGATGTCCTTCAACAGAGGAATGGATAAAGAAACTGTGGTATATATACAATGGAATATTATTCAGCCATAAAGAATTAATATTATGGCATTTGCAAATCAATGGATGGAATTGGAGAATATTATACTAAGTGAAATAAGCCAATCCCAAAAAACAGAGGCCAAATGTTTTCCCTGATAAGTGGATGATGATATACAATAGGGTGTGGGGGTGGGGAGTGAGAAGAATGGAGGAACTTTAGATTATGTAGAAGGAAATTGGGGAGGTATGAAAAATCGTGGAATGAGATGGACATCATTACCCTATGTATGTATGATAACATGACTGTTATGAACCTACATTGTGTACAACCATAGAAACAAAATGATGTACCACATTTGTGTACAATGAATCAAAATGCAGTCTGTATAAAATAAAAAAAAATAATAATAACAAAAAAATTAGTGCTTCTACCAGGAAAAAAAAAAAAAAAAGGGTGGGTGGGTGGGTATTTATGTGTATGCTGATATACATTAGGTAGGATAAAGGTGTGCATGTTATTAATCAACAAACAAACTCAAAGGAATCTATATTCTTATATCGCACTTCTTAAAATTTAGAATCACTTATTACTGCTGTTTAATATAAAACCTTTTTGTGAATTAACTTTTACTGAATATTTCTTTTATTTAAATAGCCAATGTCCTCTGACTTCTTAAAAACTTACCATATCGACCAGAGCGACATACATGAATAAGCCAGCAGTAAGTGCAAATATCCACATAGAAACATTTTCAGCATAATGACCAATGAAAATTCCTGTTGCCATCCCAAGATAGGCCAGCATGGCTGACAAAGCGTTGTAAAGCACAGCCTGCTTAACAGTCATGCCTGCCTTCAGTAAAACAGCAAAGTCACCTTTAACAGAAAATAGGATGAAATTAAGTGAAAAGTCATTTTTTAAGATACCTTCTCTGATTTAAGGAAATTCTCCAATTTTTTAAGGGTGGGGGGAGAAAGAAAGAAATACTCAGGGTTAGAGCAGAGTTAATCACTAGAAATAATCCTAACAGTTCTATAAACAAAAAAAATCTTTACCAAAGTTTTCTTAAGGTTTTTACTTTATTGGTGAGTAAATACCATGAGTCTACTATTGTGCTCTTGCATTATTTCAGGGAGCTTAGAACTGGCCACAAAGAGGGTAGGGTAGGGTGGAGAGTACACGTGAAATCATCAGTAAACGATAAAAGCACAATGTAATGATGAGCTAGTGAGTGTAATGTTACAATTTTAAAAGGAGAAAAGAGATGGAAATGTTCAAAGAGGCCTTGTGGGGCATGACAGATCTAGAATGTGGAACACAAATGAGATATTGAGGCTTATAAGCATAGAATGGCTGAACACATGCCAAGAAACAAAACTGAAAATGTTATCAGGAGTACATGTGAATGAATATGTGTCCACAAGAAGAAAAACTAGAACACAAACTGGGATCCAAAACAACTACAAAAGGTTTAAACTTCTAGTGACAAATAATAATATTTAAAATATAACTCATTAGCCAAAATGGTAGTGCACGTCCTTTTATTCTAGCAACTTGGGAGGCTGAGGTAGGAGGATGACAAATATAAGGCCAGTCTCAGCAACTTAGTGAGATCCTGTCTCAAAACAAAACAACAACAACCGCCCCCTGCAAACCTCATTAATTCCCCCTTTTTCAGCTGCAATAAGATGCTCTTTCCCAACTTCCCTCTGTTAATGAAAGATGATTCCTTTGTGTGCTATGGTTTCATTCACGGTGCGTGCATGAAGACAGTTCACTGATGTTACTAGTATAGGCATAGAAGGATATTTAATAGAGAGAGAGGGAACCAGGTACCTCTTTGGAAACCCCACACAGGCAACTGTATACCTGCAGGGTCAGAATTCAGTCTGGAGACAAACTTGTGACCAGGAATAAAGGAAAGCTGACTAGGTTAGTAGACTTATGGGAAGGGATGGTAGTTAAGAAGCCTGCTGGAAAGCTTATCAGCAAAAGCCAGTGACACTAGAACATTTCACTCCTGTGGCACATACAGTTTAAGCGGTCCTCTTACCTAACTCATGAGGCAACTCATGACAGAACACAGCAACAGAAGTACTTAAACCACTTGACAAGCCTTCAGTGAAAGCAGCACCTGTGTAAAAATCAACCAGAAGAAAATTTGCTACATAGTTTTGTGTCTTTTAATCTTGGCACCTAAAATGAGGTAAAATAAATAAATTATATTTTGGTTGTGAGTAAGTACAACCTTCATACCCCAACCATTATCTTTATAAGAAATCTAAGATTACATTCCATTGGATCTAAAATTCCCAGAGGAGCACAAGCAAGTATGACAGAGAAGGGAAGATTCAACTATGCCCTAGAAAGTGATGATCTTCTGTAAACCTGAGAAATAACTGCTACCACATAAAACAGTCAAGAATAAAAAATAAGCTGATTTAAAAGGTTTGGAAGAAAACCTCTTGCTTTCAAGCATGTAAATGTTTCACCGGTCTCACAGAAATTCACTATGTAATTAGACTTATTTACATTCATCTTTTACTATCTCACAAGAAAACTCAGTCAAATTGCTATCCCCCTTAAGAAAACCAACATATTATACAACTAATCAATTATGAACCATGACTGTGCATTTGGACATTAGTTATTTGTCCGCTTATGTCACATGCAATAGTTTGTGGAAGGGAGCACAATAGACTCCAGAGTACCCAGAACCCAGGTTCATGTTGGTCTGGCTATAAAACAGTTTCCTTCCTTGGACAAGTGTCACCTATCCAGGCTTCAGTAGCCTATTTTGTAATTACTTTTATGATTCCTTCTAGATTACTAACATGTATAAATATTTTATTATCTACCAATTCTGGTGGAACAGCTTAATACAAAAATTCTGTAATTCTTTGGATATATTGGTAACTAAACTTATCAGATATATGAAGATTTCTTTAGCATAAAAGAAAAGATGATGGAAAAGATTTTACCTTAACAAGCATAGATTATATTATTGATAAGAGATTTCAATGTATAGGGGAAAAAAACATGCCACATGCTCACTATGAGTTATAGCCTGATGTTAAGACCTTGCCGATGAAGCACTTTTGATAGTTCCAATTTATGCAACAGGCTGGGAAGAATTTTTAGCACTTAATCCTAGCTAATATTTATTGAGTACTCATTGTCAAAGTAGCCTAAGAGAAAAAAAAAAATTTTGATCATCTTGGAAACTACTAATATACTCATCTAAACTAACCTATTTTTTGTTCAATTTGTTTAAGGTGACATTTTCTGAGTCAATCAACAAGGAACAGATATATAGATATATACCAATTGCTAGGCCATCACTGAAGTTGTGCAGGCCATCACCCATTATCACCATCCAAGCCAATGTGGCAATGCCAGCATCTTTCAGCTCCTCCCGAGAGTAGCGCTGACTGTGACTGTGGGGGTGGTGGTTTTGGTGGTGGTGGTGATGGAGAATATGATGGTAGTCATGATGGTGAATGAGGTCATCTGACTGGCCCAGTGTATCATGGAAATGTGAATGGCATTTGTTTTTGCACCCTCTAGGTACATATTCATTGTAGACTTCCTGTGGATGAGCATGAGCTATCATGACCTCTTCTTCTTCCAAGATTGCTGGCTGCTGAGAATCAAAGTGGGAGGGCTCTTGTGAGTCTGCTCGTAAATAACCTTCAGGTCCTAGGAATCAACACAAGGGATAATGGGATAAAGTCAGAAGACTTCATTAACATATTTAAATACATTTCAAACATTGCCACTGACAATTAACATCAACAAATGAGCTTAAAGCATGGTAACTCTCTTACACCTGCAGACCTAAACATAAAGGTATTGTTGATAAAAAAAGATCAATAGATCTTAATGAATTTTAGAAACTGATGCTTTCAGTTAATTAATGGATTAAAACATTAACCTTCAATAGCTATTTCCTCATTCTCCTTTAATTTCTTCTGCCTCCCTTGAGTTAAAAGATGAATTTTTCTGATCATTTTGATCCTCGGCACCACATAAAATAAATAAATAAGGTTAAAAAAAGATGAATTCTTCTGATTATAAAAGAATCACATGACTTTTTGAAAATTATTGTTAGATATTTAACATATATTTAGAAAACTGTTTTAAAAAATACTGAAATAAAAAAACGTGTATAATCCTGTCATCTGACTTCTTTTTTGAAAGAATAAAATTCAAGGAAAAACAAAATAACCTGAATTATTTCATCATTGCCAAGAAGAAATTTATTATCTATTTGGGCAAAGAAAAGCAAATACCAACAATAAAGTTGTTTTTTCTTTATCCTAGAATCAATTTTCTTGGGAGCAGCCTTGACCTTGTGGTTCAATTCTTGAGTAGCTACTTTCTCCCATCATTACACATTTCACTGACGTTCATTCAAAAATTTGAAAGGGGAACAGTTGCAGGAAGAGTGAGAGCATTTTTCTTGATCTTTTAAAAAAACCCCGGCATGTTGGAAAATTTAGGGTGAGCTGGGCGCAGTGGTGCACGCTTGTAATCCCAGGGGCTCAGCATCCCAAGTTCAAAGCTAGTCTCAGCAACTTGTTAGTCTTAGCAACTCAGTGAGACCCTGTCTTTAATATTAAAAAAAGGGCTGTGGGTGTGGCTCAGTGATTGAGCACCCCTCGGTTCAATCCCCAGTACACAAAACAAAAACAAACAAGCAAAAAAATTTAGGATGAACAGAGAACCTTATAGACAGGCAGTAGAAACAACAGAAGTTTTTGATCCTTGCAGCCAGTTACCATCTATTGAGCACCTATGTTGTGCTGAGCATTTTGGCCAGCCCTGGGGATAGATTGAAGATAACGAAAATATCTACCTTCAAGAAACTTAAGTATTTGTGGGGAAAGAGTCACTTAGCTAGGAAGTACTTGTATAAACAAGATAATCTGAGGCACTTGGAAGTACAAATTAGAAAAGGGTAATAGAAGGAGAGTGACCGGGAGATCTGTATTTGAACAATGAGGAAGGCCTTTGAGGAACATGTATCTGAGCTTGAGGAGGAGGTACCAGAGCTGAGATTTTTAAGGGTAAGAGGAACTTATGTGAAAATCTGTGAGAAGGGCATTCAAGGAACAGCAAGTACAAGGCCCTGAGACACACCACCTGTGCACACCACAAGAAAAAAAGGGCATGAGGCTGGAGCAGAGTGAACACAGGGGAGATGGAGGACATGATAGGTCTTCAAAGGTCATGGAAGGGAGTTTGATCTAAATATGAATCTTAATTGAGCGTCCAACAAAAATGCCAAACCAACAATCATTACAGAAAATAGTAACGTTACAGTAGAGCAAGATGGGAGACACAACCTGAGCCGAATGATCAAAATTATCACCACCAATAAGCGAGAGAGCATCATACTGGGCAGCACACTATGTTACTAAAAAGGTACAACCACCCTTTGTGATACTCCTGCCCAAACTCATCATTTAATCATTAAAAGACATTAGACAAACTCAAAATGAGAAAGGACTAAATGCAACATTTGATTCTGAATTGTATTCTGGATCAAGTTTTTCTTTCCTTTTTTCTTTCTCTTTTTCGTGGGGGTGAAGAGATTAAGATAACTGGAAATGAACAAACAAACAAACAAACAAAAAGAACAGAACAAGTTACATAGACTACAGACTGACACTGTACCAACAGAAATTTCCTGATTTTGATAAATGAACTGTGGTTATAAAACGAAATATCCTTTTTCTTAGGAGACATACACTGAAATATTTAGAGGCAAAGAAGTGTCATGTCCATAACTTACTCTCAAAGTAGTTCAGGACAAAAAATGTGTGTATGTGTATATAGAAAAAACAGAGAGAATGACAAATAAATGTAATAATTTTAAATATATAGGGCTGGGGATATAGTTGAGTGGTGGGGTGCTTGCCTAGCATGCACTAGGCCCTGGGTTCAATCCCCAGTGCTACTGCCTTCAAGAAACTTAAGTATTTGTGGGGAAAGAGCCACAACAACAACAAAACCAAATGAATACATAAACAAGGAACTGAGTGAAGGGGATATAAGAATTTTTTATATTATTCTTGAGCCTTTTCTGTAAGTCTGAATTGATCTCAAAATATAAAAATGTAGGGATCAGGGGTGTAGCTTGGTGGTGAAGTGTGTACTTAGCATACATGAGTTCAATCCTCAGCAAATTTCTGCCCCCACAAAAAAAATACAGAAAAAGAAATATAAATATATACTGAAACAAACTACTCATTGATTTTTTTAAAAATATGAGATACCGAAAAAACAAAAAGAAAAGGACATGATCTCATCTCTTCCAAATGGTCTGAGTTGTCCATAAATCACAGAGCAACCCACCCTGCCTTGTGCCAGGCCCTCAGATTCACTCATAGGGACTTACGATCATCTGTATCTACTTTCTCCTCATTTGTTGAAAGTTGAGACTCATACTTGGACAACTGCTTCTTAATCTCCACATCATCATCATTTTCAGGTTTTTTTTGATTCTAAAATAGCAAAGGAAAACAATACTTTGAAATACTTGATTTGCTCAAGTGTGCAGTTTTAAAGAAACAGGTAAGCAAAAGACAAAGAAAAGGACAATGGAATTAACGCATCTCTATCAGAATGAAAGTCATCTAAGGGCAGGGTCTGGACTGATTCGCACAGTACTTAGTAGTGAATTCTAGGCACAGTAGCTGTCAGAAAGTTAAAGAATGCCTCAGTAATATGAGATGTAGAGAAATCATACTTTAGTCCTCCTGAGACTGTGTGGTCTTACACAAGTAGCACAGCATCCCCTGGGGACTTGTCAGTAATGCACACTCAAGCCACAGCCTAGAACTGATGAATCAGAATTTGGATTCTAATTAGATCAACCCTACCTTAGGTTATTAATTTAGAACCAGTTAGAGGCATATCCTTCAGGCACTGAATGATCTGCTACCCAACTGGATACAGAAATCCCATACTTTCCATAACCTAAAACTATACTTAGATTTTCAGTTATGAATACTAAAATACTTTCCCTATTAAATCACCATTAACATGTTTTATCTTTTTGAACAACTCTCTATTAGCCTTGAAATTATCACTAGGCCTTCTTTAACCACCCCAAATGCTATGTTTGAGAGATTGTCCTTGAGTCAAAGCAACATTTATATTACATAAAGGTCACACTGATAATGGTGCCTCTGTGTCATCTATTTATGTAGAAGATAATATTTAAAATGATGGAAATTATCATACAAGTAGTGAATTTCTTATTTGTACTACCTTTGAGTATGACTTAAACAACTGCCACCAAAACTGAGGTTACACTTTAGGTCTAACAGCATGTAAAGTATTTATACATTCTTAGGTTATGAGAGTTTTTAAACAAACATAAATAAATCTTTATATTATTTATCCCTACCATAGTACTTCAGAAGAAGTACTTAAATATTTGTGAAAATAAATGTGTTCAGAATATTTTTTAAAGTTTAATTTTCTTTTTATTAATAAATAGTAATTGTACACATTTATGGAGTAAATTAAGGGTACCTTAAATAACTTTTGTTGGTGCTTTATTTCTCATTGAGCAATGACTCTAGAACTTAGAGCTTAACAAATTCTTTTATTCCTTAAGTATTAAGGACTCATAACAGGCCTGTGCTAAGTAAGAGCAGCACAATGTAAAACAAGATTGTTTCTGTTGTCATAGAGCTTATTTTCATAGGGAGGGGTCTTACACAGATGATTATATTTTTGGGGGGGTACCAGGGACTGAACTCAGGGGCACTCGACCACTGAGCCACATCCCCAGTCCTATTTTGTATTTTATTTAGAGACAGGGTCTCACTGAGTGGCTTAGTGCCTTGTTTTTGCTGAGGCTGGCTTTGAAGTGGCGATCCTCCTGACTCAGCTTCCCAAGCTACTGGGATTACAGTGTGTGTCACCATGCCCAGTGATTATATACTTTTTCACTTGCAATTTTTGATACATTTTACAAAGAAAAACAGGGAGTTATTAGAGTGTATCATAACAAGACCTACAGAAGTTTCAGGACAGGCTTTTGAAAAAATGTAATGATTGCACTAAGACCTAAAGATGAGGTGTTTGCGAGGGAAAGGTGGAGTAGGCAGTACTCCACACAGGGAGAAAGTGAGCGGGAGGGCCCTGAAGCAAGAAGGGGCCAGTACCATCCTGGAACTAAAGGTATAAGGTGGCTGGGGCCTGGTAGGTCAGACAGAGGGTGGCCAGAGACGAGGTTGAGGTAACAAAAATAGTTCAGACAATGTAAACCCTGTCAAGAGTGGTGACCTTTGTCTACAAAGCAATGGGAAGTCACGAAAAAATTTTAACTAGTGGTGTACAATCTCATCACCTTTTCATTTAAACAAATCACTGCCTGCTCTGGGAAAGCTGGACTGGGAGAGGAGGAAAAGAAATCATGTGGATAGCTTAGTTAGGAGGTAACAGTTGTCACTAAAGAGGGATGTCACAAATGATTCTCTGGTAGAAAGTAAGTTTAAAGATAAACTCTTGTGAGGGTCCAACTATATATAAGTATGAGAGAGGTAGAGATTTCAGACTGGCATGTGGTAGGTGACTTAAAACTATGCTGTACAGAATCTCCCAGGAATGCAGACTGGTTTTCTGAAGGAAAATTCTAAGTAAAATGCCCTGTTATGGGACTAAAGAACTCTCAACATGACCATATAATGAGTTTTTTTCTTTTGAGAGAAGATTGGTGTTAAGTATGAACCACTAATATTCGGATGTCCTTGACCAAAAATAAACTCAACATATTCTAAACAAGGAAGAAAACCATGTTTGTAAGCTTCCTGTGGAAAGACTATGCCTAGAAATTACTTAATTGTTGGTTCCTAAGCACTTATATACTAGGAGAGATTTTTCAGTAGAGATTTTCAAACTTCTCTGACTACAATTTACCCATAGTAATATGTAATATGCTGTTTTATTATTGTTGCATTTAAAAATATTGGCATGACACAAATTTTGCAGCTTACTAACAACCTACAGTTGGAAAATAAATTGTTCTATAAATATTAGTTAACAGTCTACTCTTGGAATCCCAAATTAATGAGTGCCAGGTTAAAGAAAAGCTATTTTAGATAAAATTTGAAAACTAGATAGAACATTAAATAAATTATGGCATTTGACCAAAAAACACAATAAAAAAACATAAACCAAATCCCACACTCCTTCCCCCAAATGAAAAATGATATTTTTTGGGTGCTGGGGATCGAACCCAGGGCCTTGTGCTTACAAGGCAAGCACTCTACCGACTGAGCTATCCCCAGCCCCAAAAAATGATATTTTTTTAAAAGGTAAGAATAATTTAGAAAATAAAGAGATAGGAGTTATAGTTAATTCAGACTAAATAAAGCAACTAGGAAAAGGGAACATGGAAGATTACTTTTGTTTTTAGGGGGAGTTTACTGGGGATTGAACTCAGGGGCACTCAACCACTGAACCACATCCTCAGTCCTATTTTGTATTTATTTAGAGACAGGGTCTCACTGAGTTGCTTAGCACCTTGATTTTGTGAGGTTGGCTTTTTTTTTTTAAGATGTTGATAGATCTTTATTTTACTCATTTATTTATAAGTGGTGCTGAGACTTGAACTCTCACACATGCTAGGCAAGCACTCTACCACTGAGCTACAACCCCAGCCCAGAAGATTACTTCTTAGATTAAAAATGAATAAACTGAAGGGTATAGTGGTGCATGCATGTAATCCCAGTAGTTCAGGAGGCTGAGAGGAGGATCCCAAGTTCAAGGCCAGTTAGCAAGGCCCTAACTAACTTGGTGAGATCCTGTCTCAAAATAAAAACAAAAGGGTTGAGGATGTAGCTCAGTAGTAAAGCATCCTTCAATTCAATCCCCAGAACCAAGGGAGTGGGAATGGGGAGGCAGGTAGGGAAGGAAGTTATTCTTATTAGTACTTCCTCCCTCTACTTCAGTCAACTACAAAGAAAGTTTAAGGCTGGGAATAGTGGTGCATTCTTATAATCCCAGTGGCTCAGGAGGCTGAGGCAGGAGGATTGTTGAGTTCAAAGCCAGTATCAGAAACTTAGTGAGGCCCTAAGAAACTCAGCAAGGTCCTGAATTTAAATAAAATACAGACAAGGGCTGGGAATGTGGCTCAGTGGTTAAGTGCCCCTGGGTTCAATCTCTGGTATGAAAAAAAAGAGAAGGTTTCAAAATTTGCAATGTGAGATTTTAGTGACTGTAAAACCCACAAGGGCAAATGTTCATGGGAAGGAGGAAGCTGCTCTCTTGTTCACACATGAACTTGTTTCCCACAGTGAGCTCAATGCTCAGCAAGAATCGACTGTGTTAGTTTTCAAACCTCTTCATGCCAGTTAAACTTGTTACTGTAATTGCACAATTTAATTACATGTTGCTCAAATTATGACATGATGATGAGAACAGTTGCTTCTATGAACATCTAAGTTGAATGCTTTTAAAAGACTCGAAGGCAAGTTGCTAAAATCAAAAAACAAAAAACTATTAAATTATTAAAGATGACCACTGTATAAATTCTTAAGATTTCTGAGATCTAGATTCTACATTCAGAATAGCTTTACAAGTTTGTAACCTCTCCTTCAATTTTAGAGAAACTAAAACTGGGAAATTGTAGAAGAAATATAACATGGTTTTTTAGAAAACATATGACATGATACAGAACTTCAATTCAAAGAAAATCCTGATCAACATACAATGAGTGTACAGATATTTTAAGTTAAGTCAACACGTCTGCTATGTGCACTCATCACTTTAAGAGTTCCTTCAACAGTCTTTTCAACTGACTTGCCTGACCACATCTAATAGAAGAGGCAGATGACCTTAAGGACTCAAAAGGTCTTTTTGCCAGAAATAAAAACTTACTTGGCTTCATACTATTTCATGGTCTAATTGGCAAAGAGCAAGCCTGTGAAAGTCACATACCCTTTGAAACAGAACATTTACCTACTGGGTAAATAATTTAAAATTAAACACAATAGTTAATCATAAACACCAATAAGTATTGATGGTGTATTTGCGACACTCTGTCTTTAAAGTCCAGCTTGTGCCTTGTGTTTTGATCACTTAAATGGATGCTTATCCTTGCCAGGAATTATAGGACAGTGAAGACAGAAAACTCCAAGGTTATCAAGATACAGAATCTGCTCTGCAGGAACGCCCCTAGGAACAAAAGGATCTTGAAGGCACTGAACACTTCTTGAAAAATGATCATGTACCCTGATAACCTACTCTAACAATCTAGTTAGAGTGCTAATCTAAATAAATGTCTGATGCATAGTGAGTACTCGGTATACTTTTTCTTACCTTTTTCTTCTTGTCTTTAAATTGCTTGATCAACGTGAGTACATGTTCAACAAGAAACATGAAATACAAGCCTCCTAGAGCTGTCAGACCTTTCCATGTGGAATCAAAATAGGTACTTTCTTCTATATTTTGAGATGACAGATGACTAAAAAGTGGACCTCTTTTCATTTCCATTGCTGGTTCTTCATGGCTATGACTATGATGGTGGCTTGCATGAGACTAAAGCAAAGTGATATGTAATTGTAAATTCATTAGTGTCACATATGTCAGAAAACTGGCTGGGGAGTAGGGTCAAATTTGAAATCATTCAGAATTAGGCAATTAATGGGATACTTCAGTGTTGAAGGGACAGTAAAATAAATGCCCAATGAGCAACTAGCTATTTAGAATTTAATGTATGTTATGTATTATGCCCTTAATAGAGTAGGTCTGTTTACTGTAAAAGACAGATACTTTCCCCAGAAAACCCTCATAATATTGAGAATATTCTCAATGTTTAACAAGTTGCCATGGCTACAATTAACAGGGAAATGGTATACTTAACAGGCACGTAGTATCTGCAGCTATATTCCCAAACTGAGAGGTTCAGAATGGGTCACCAGACTAACCTGTAAGAAGTTAGTCTATGTGCAGTGATGTGGCCTGGCAGGTATCTGAGATTCAGGTGCACTGACCCAGGAGCCCAAAGCTAAGTGTAGTAATACTATGTACAGTTACTACATGTGAGGGAACCCGATATAGAGCACACTAACTGAGACTACAGGTTATAACCCATGCCCAGGCCACTCCATGCAGCAGGTATTCCTGAACTCTGTCATCTGGTGGTCAGAGAGCTTGTCATAGCAAAACAGTTTTCTTTCACTACTGAACAGAATATGAGATTTGTATGTCCTAGAATAGAGTGATTTCCTTTTCCCACTTACCTGAAAATCTCTAAGGGAAATTTAAAAATTAAGATCAAAATACTTTTGGCCTAAAACTTATCCCGAATATTTAATGAAAAAGTAAATTTACTTTACCAAATTTGTTTTACTTAAGAATTCACTCATGTCATTAGTATGGATCTCTAGATACACAAATAAATTCAACTCTGAAGAAACCTCTAAGTTTCTTGGGGTCATATTTTTTTATTTTTTATTTTTGTAGTTGGAGATGGACAGCATGCAGCATGCCTTTATTTTATATGTTTATTTTATGTGGTGCTAAGGATTGAACCCAGTGCCCCACACATGCTAGGCAAGTGCTTTGCCACTGAGTTACAACCCCAACCCCATGGTTCATATATTTTATTTGTGTGGCTATTATATACCAGGTAAGCAGATTAATTCTCTTCATTACAGTCTGTCACAGTACTAATATCTGAGCAGAATTTGTCTTTTTTTATTAAGTGGGTACAAAAAATTAAGTCCATATTTAGATTTCCTATAGAGAAAAGAAAAAGAATATATTAAAATCTGGACAAAAATGTACCTTTCAGTTACCAAATATATTTAAAATCAACTTCTCTAAAGCAAAATTCTAACATTTTATATGTAATGATACAAAGAATTCTAGTACAAATGAATATACACAAATATTTTCAGTGTTGAATAAAAACACACTGGTAGGACAAATTACTATACTTACATGTGGAAGAAGGTGTAATAAGCATCACCACTCAAAGTCCCAACCGCCAATGCCACAAGGAAACTCAGGGAAATTTGAAAAACACCTGATTCATGAGAGGCACCAAGATAACCCCCAGCAAAGACAGGAAACTGATGATGGAAATGGCTATTAAGCCACCAACCCAGGCTGTTAAAATAGAGCAAAGGAAAATCATAGTTAATATACTTTTTAAATGGAGACTCTTGGACAGTGACATAAAGCAAAACTCAAGAACAAAAAAGCTATAAGAAACACAAATTCATTGCAAAAAAGACTGTGGCAATAGCACCATAACCAAAAAACACTGATGGCCAGAGAACCCAACCTGACCTATAATTAAGAACCCTTCAGGTAAGGAGAATAAGCTTAGTGGAAATGCTTCAAATGGGGGTAGAAGGAGGAAAAAAGTTATCAAGGGTGAATGCTAGCTCAAGCTTTCAGATTCCAAACGTAACAGCTAAGTTAAGAAAGGGAATGAAAAAGTAAACAAGGAAAAAACAGGGAACCAGTAATTTCCCAGCAAATAAAGCAATTATTTCTTCACCATTATTGCTTTTGAGCAATGTGACTCTGTCCTATAGCAGGGTTTATCTTAGTTTCATTTACCAAGAATTAGGCTCCTAAGTAGTAGAGATGAACTCTGACCCTCCTCCTGAACAGTATGTCCTATTAAAAGTCCAATTTGGGCTGGGGCTGGGGCTCAGTGGTAGAGCACTTGCCTCCCACATGTGAGGCACTGGGTTCCAATTCTCAGCACCACATAAAAATAAACAAATAAATAAAGGTACTGTGTTCTCTACAACTAAAAATGTTAAAAAAAAAAAAAAAAAAAAAAAAAGCCCCAATTTGAGATGATCCTGATGTGGAAAGATTTCCAACAAATCATCATCTAAGTTTTCTTTCTTTAAGGGGGAGGACTAACATACTTGCTTTCTTCACATTTAGGGCAGAGAACAACTAAAATGATACATGTGGAATTATGCTGAAAATGAATAGGCGATGGAAATATAAGAAGTATAACATAAATGTATCTACTGGAAATTATTTTTCACATAAAAAAGGCAATTCTACCTATTTGTAAAGAATAGGTCTTCGGAGGGATTCAGCCTTCTTTTCACTTGTTGTATGAATCAGACACGATCTAGCATCAATTTGATTGATGATGGCTGGGCAGAGATAGTTGAACTCGGTGGCATTCAACGGAATCTGGATGCCCATGCCATGAGATGTAAGCAGCTTAGAAGCATTGAAACACTAGAAGAAACAAAGCAGTGAGTCACCAAAAGGTACTATCTTTAGAGAATCCGAAAGTTCAGTCTGACACACATCACCTTTTCCTTATTAAAGCTACTTCTTTATTTGTTTAAGTCAAAGCAAGTTAAAATCAACTTTTGTTTTCAGTACTTTGGAACTTGCCTCTAATTGCATGGAGATCCTATGTCACATGATAATATGCTACCCTCTCTGCCCTACCTGGGAGAAGTTACATCAATAGTCACCTAGGGAGAAAGCCTCAAGTGGAACAAGCTTGGGGATAAATGAAGATTCACAAGCCTGTTAACTCATTGTATAAACCTATTAAGGAAATGAGCTTTAATTTCGAAATGGGGTTCATTAGAGATTGAGAAATATATTTTAGTACTAACGCTATCCTACTTGGCCCAAACAAGCCAAGACATGTTACTCTTTCAGCAATGACCCTACTTGCAAAAACAGCTCAGTTCTGTTCTACATACCTGGCAAAATAATGTTCTACAATGAGAATATTAAATTATTCAGATTATGCTTGTGGAGGGCACTGCGGGTTAATAAAGTGAACCTGTACAGACAGGCAGATGTTTTCAACAATTTAATTGGATCACAAGCTCAGTTTGAAGAGAAACTCCTCTGTGCCATATAATCTCTCTACCAAAGGGTGGTGGTGGTGGGGACTCAGAACTGGCTATAGTACCTGTTTCTAATCTGTAAAGACATTTCCAACTCCCATATTCTCAGCCAATCTTACTCAGAATGAACTTCATCACCAGTGTGCTATGGCAATAGTGGGATTCTCCAAACACTGTATGGTTATATGTTGGTTTGAATGAAGTACTTATTAATTTTTTTTTTTTTTTGGACACATCTCAGCCAAGGCAAATTATGAAGGGTCTGGAAATCTATTCTACAAAAATCATGTGAACTCAGAACCTCCTGGTCAGATCTTTCACTTGCTTAATCTGATGATGTTCTTGGAAACTGCTTCATTTCAAGCATTTCACAAGTCATTGTGATCCTCTGTTAAGGAGGCACCACTGCTCCTCTCTGGTGATGTTAAGCCCTTTTCGACCACACTTTTCCCTAAAACACAGATTCTAACTCCTACTTTTCAACCCCCCTTCTCATTTTCTTCTGCTTTTTAAAAATGGTGTTGGGAAAGAACCCAGGGGCTCACCCATGGTAGACAAGTGCTCTATCACTACACAACATTCCCACATCCTATTTTTCATTAATAATATTCACCTTTACAAAGATTTCCCCCGCTTAAATATCTTCCTATAGATATTTAACATTCTATATTAGAAAAGAAATTTTAGCAGCAGTATTATTCTCAACAAAGAACTAATCCCCAAGTTCTGTATTACGAATATTTAAAACATAGCAGGCACACTGAGTCAAGTGCCTCAGTGAGAAGGTGGAACAATTCCCTTTTCAATAACTTCACTGTTTCATTTTTACTTACACTGCTAAAAAATAAGAGACAGACTAGCAGGACAAGAGAGACAAGAAGGTATGTTAAAATAATGAGTAGCATTTATCTTACCTCTTGAGTGTTGTCATTTATGTTTCCTGGAATACACAAAGCCCTTTCTGGGCTCACTTACAGACTCATTGATTTCCTGCTAGCCAGTCCGACCCACCTGGTTCTTTTCTGTGATACTGGTGGGGTGGAACTGCTTACATCTTTGGGGTTTTTTTCCAGATTTCAGAGTCTCTACTGTCTCCAGAAAGTGAGTCCCTTCAGGACAGTGTTATATACAGTTGAGGTCACTTCACTAGCACTGACACTCTCCTTGACATTTCTTCTACCATCGGTGTGTTCCGGTCGGTGAGATCCTTTTCCCTGGCTGTTTCTAGGATCTTTACCTGAACCATCAGAGTCAGGTCTGGGCAAAGGGTTTTCCGATTATTTTTACTGGAAGCATGATTACGGTGAGAGCGGTGGTCATGGTCAGAATGATGCTCATGGTCATGGTGTATGTGGACTCTTTTAATCTTATCTATGCCTATATTCTGAAGCAATTTCTGAATCCTTCAACTGATAAGGAATTGTTCTCCCCATAACGGTAGAAAAGCTGCTGCACGTGATGCTGCTGTGTAGTAATGCCAAGTCAACATTAATGCCAGATTCCCCGTTTGGACTAATTTTCTCGGTGGTCTGAGAGAAAGCAGCTGCTGATTCTAGTTCGTGAAGGGGATTGTGACCGAAAGGGCTAAGATCAGGACCAAGATTACAGATAAACTCTTTGCCATTGCACCTTCCTAGAAAAGAAAGAAAAGAAAAATTCCACACCTCACTCCTAAAATAATTTAAAACTTCATGCTGAAAAAGATTGTCCAAAGTAAGGCCATACAACCCTGAACACATCTGATCTCATCTGGAAATGAATGTCAAATCAAATTAGGTTTACAGAGCATTATTTAATATAGACTAGTGTGGTGCAAGGTATTGTGAAGATGTGGAGAACTGGAGTCCCTCGTCTCTCCCCTTGCACTCATAAAACACACAACTGCTGTGGAGAACTGCTGAGTGCTAAGAGGCTCAAAGCAACAGTAATTCAGACATCCCTGTAGCCACAGTCATACTGTACTACTTATTGTGTTGGGAACAGTGATTCAAAACAAACTATATTAACTAACTCCATCAACAGCACCATTTCATTTAAGAATCTTTTAACACACACACACACACACACAAAGTAGAATAATCATCTCAGAATTCACATTTAAATTTTTCTTAAACTGATACAGTCTCCTTATATATGAATTCATTTAAGGTCCCTTTCCTTACTCCTCAGAAGTATTTAATTTTACCAGGTTTTGTGTGTGTGTTGTGTGTGTGTGTGTGTGTGTGTAACATGATATTTTATAGCCATACTCAATAGACATGTACTTGAAACATACAAATGAAATCTTTCTCCCCAACACTCAACAATGAATTAGACATGACATGTCAGTATATACAGATTTTCCCTGATTCTTTTAAATGACTGCATAAAAGCTCTTTATGTAAATTAAACTTCATGAAAAACTCACTATATTATCTTATATTGCTACAAACCAGTGAAATTTTATCATAAACTCTTAGTCATTCTCATAATAATGTTTGGAACAAAAACACTATTCCCCAAAGGGAATTTAGAATTTGAGTTGGGACCTAAAAAGCAGAATTCATTTAAGCAGAGGAAGGTGTCCTCAGTTCAGGATCCAGCAAATGTTCAGGACCAATGGTAAGTGGTGGCCAAATCCATGTACCAGGAAAAGACAGAGGTGGAGTTCACTTATCAAAAGTAAGGGGCAACCAAACCTTAACATTTCAGCTATTCTACTTGGACTTACTCTCACATTTAGGACCTCATCTGAAAAGCCTATGATACCTATTTTGCAGGTTGAATGAAGAAAACACAAATGAATAATGGTGGCAGTACTTGTTGAACTCATGTGTTGCCCAAGGGCTGATTACCATCATGGGAAGCAGTGGTAAATAAAGGTATGTAAGTAGGCAGGACTATATCCTGAAAGAATCTTCAGGGGCAGAAGTTTAGAGAATTCACCTAACAGGCAAAAGAGAACCATAAGAAATCATTCTAACAAAACTAAGAGGGAGAGCAGCTAGAGGGAGGGAGGGAGACCAGTGAGGGACCAGGAGAGGGGTGGGTGGGGACAAGCACTGTGAAGCAGCTCCAGGTAGTTTCCTGCTTTCCTCCGAAAGGATGAGGAGGGCGCCCTCAGACCCATCTCTGCTCTCCTTCTGGGCAGTTGGTTGTGTAGGAGGGAAAAGAAGCAAAGGAAATGGCCTTGAAAAAGGGTGAGTGGAACAACGGAAAAGAGGGCACAATGCTTCCTTTCAAAGGGTTTTTTACTTTTTTAAAAGTCAATACTTCTTTTTAATATGTAACTGAGGTAATATACAAGAAATTAAAAAAAAAAAAAAACAGGAGACAAAAAGGAAGGGCAAGGAACTATAATTTAAATTTAAAGTTCTGCATACCTTGCCAGGCCTATCCTTCCACAAGCCAGTTTCTCTCCCAGCCCTGTCACTCCCAAATTCTTGGGAAATCTGTAATCTTCGAGTTACCATAATTCACACGCTTATGAAATTGCTTTACTGTTAATTTGCCTGTGCAATAAACAGGTTAATCAGAGAGGTATGACATTTTAAGAAATCTGTTAATTTGGGGGCTTTCTGATCAGATAATAGAGATCTCGTCGGCCTAAGGATCTGGAAAACGACCACACCATTGTAAGCTGGTCTTGTGATCACCAGTCTGATGTCATCCCTACATACCTTCCGTGCTCACCCCTTACCAAGTTTCCTTTAAAAGAAGAGCCAGAAACCCCCCAATCGCGCCCCTACTCTCCAGACAGCCCCGCGTTCTCCTTTGAATGTTTACTGCTTTCTTAAGTAAATTTGCGTCTTGGCGCGTGCTGAAATTCTTTTCCATCGCGAATGCCCAGGTCCCCAATTGTCTTGAGTCAAGGTTCCCCCCGCCCTCCGGGATCTCCTCGAACGCTCCTCCGGTGACAGGATGAAAAGTACTGATCATCTCTTCAGAAAGTCCTCCGCTGGACCTCGAAGACCATCTTCCCACCCAAAGCTGCGAAGACCAGTTCTCCAGGGCTAGTGGGTGCTCGTGGCGGGCTCCCCTCAGCATCCCTACTCTACAGTCCCGCTGCCTGGCCCCAGGACCCGTCTCTGCTAACCCCCGGCCTGTGGCGCTCCCTTCCCGCCGCCTCACTCTAGAACTTGACGGACTCACCTCTCCGCGGCCTCGCCGTCCACCGGCCCGGCCCCGCGCGCAGGTTCGGTTCTAGGCGGGCGGTTCGGAAGGATGGGAACTGGCCCGTGCTTGTCTCTCCCAGAACCTTTACAGGGCGCAGAGAAGCGGCGGTCTCATCCGCCCGGCGGCCCCTCTGTCCGCGGGTCCCGCCGCGCAGTCACCGGGAAGCCGCGCCCCGCGCCCTGCCTCCCTGGTGCAGGACAATCAGTAATTAACGCCGCTCCCAGCGCGAAGCCTGGGATCACCGCCTCCTGCGGCCAGTAGCACGGCGCACGCGCAGCGCGGCGCCGGAACCCGGTTTCCAAAGGCCGATCCGCTTTTCCGCGTGTTCGTAAACGCCGCCGGGCTCAGGCACAGGAGGGGCGGGGACGCGGAAGCCGAAGGTGTGGGCGCGGTTCTAGTGGACTGGGAGCAGAGCGGGGGTCCTTTCCTCGATTCCCTCGGTGAGACCCTGTGCTTCTCTGAGGCCCGAGACTCTCCCGCCAGGGCTCCCCGGCCAGCCTCTTCTGCTGCGGGGAGCCGGGCCGTAAGGGACCGCCCTGGTCCAGGAGGGTCCCCAGGTACCCCGGTCGGACTTGGATGGTGCGCCGAGCCCGGGTCCAGGAGATGAGAGTTAAAGTCCGTGGCCGCGCGGGGTTTGGGGCGTGCACTGGAGAATCAGCCTGGCCGGACGGGGGCGGGGCCTGCGGGGGCGGGGGTCGCCTTGGCCCCACCCGGGCCGCCTCCGAAACGTGGACTGGCGGACGCCAGAAGAGGCGGCCCAGCGAGTAGTTCCGCTCCCTAGCGAAGTGCGCGCCTCGGTCGCGGCCGCTGACTACTGCGTCAGTGGTGGCTCCGTGCTGGGGCTTCTCACGTGTTTTGCTGCCCGAAACGTGTGCGGGGAGCCCTAAGCTGGAGCCCCGGGCCGGGAGGACTTCTGGCCTTACGGCACGTCCTGCTCTGTGTTCTCTATGAACCTCAGGTACGGAGGGTAGCTGGCCGCCGGGTCGGCTGTGCTTCCTGAGCTGAACCTGTTGGGCGTGCTGGGGGCGGACTGTAGGTTGCTGCCCAGAGCTGGAAGCCGAGTTCTCTGTTGGGTCCGCTGGAGGAGGAGACCTAGTGGGGGAATCTCTCCGGACACGCTGGACTCGCCTCTTCTTGCTCACTGGCTGCCTAGGGTTACTGTGGTCAGTGTCCTGACAATGTCCTTTGAGCCCCACGTTGAAACCCAAATGATGAGATCCTAATCTGAAGCCTTCCTTCCCAGGAACTGTAGTACTGGTAAAGAATCCCTTTGGGTTTTAGAAGAATTGAAATGTGGGTATGGGTTAAAGCCATCATCCCACAGATGCTATTTCAGTTCTCACTATGGTTAGGTAAACTTGTATTGAAATTCACAGAAATATATCAATATTTTAGCTATGGGAATGCTCATTTTAAATAATGTGTCATTTGGGGGAAAAGTATAGGGAATGGGGATCTTCAGCGTTGGTTGTAAGGCAGGATTTAATCCATTTCCTCAACTTCAGTTAATTTTTTGGGGGGCGGGGGGCTTCCCTACAGAACTTCTCAAATGAGTAGTTTTGTGCATGCAGAGTTCATTGTGACCCCATTTCCCTGGATAACATGATGATACAGTGAGTTTTGAATCCGAATAGGAGCCTCATTATAAAAGGTGCAATGCCGAACCTTAAAGATGCAGTACAGGAGCTGCTGTATATATATCTTACTATACTGTCACTGGAAGAGGCTTCTAGGAGTTCCGGGAGAGAGGGGTAACTTGACTCAGTACAGGTGGGGTCAGGTGGGGTAAATGACCTACTTGATGGAAAAGAATTTCAGCATAGGCCAGCCAGAGACACAAATTATTTAAGCAAGAAGATGCACAGTTAAGGAGCAGTGTGGGCCATCATTTCAAGAGAGCAGCTCATTTCAAGTGAGAGAGCTTTTTGGGGTTCTTAGGTCTTCTCTGAAAGAAAAATTATACACAACACACACACCACACACACACCCACACCTTTTATTTATTTTTATGTGGTGCTGAGGATGGAACCCAGTGCCTCCCATGTGCTAGGCAAACACTCTACCACTGAGCTACAACCCCAGCCCTGAAAGGATTTGATGACGGGTGGACTTGGGAAGGTATGTAGGGATGATACCAGTCTGGTGATCACAGGAATGGTTTATGATAGTATGGTTGTTCTCAGAATCCTTAGACTGATGGTATCTTCATTATCTGATCAATTAGTCTGATCAGTAGATAGTGTTGGAAAGCTCCAAATTATAGGTTTCTTAAAATATTGTCTTTCTTTGTTTAGTCTGTTTATGGATGGGCAAATTAACATTGCACAAGATAATTTTCATGAGTGAGTGAATTATGGTCATTTTTAAGATTTAAGTTTTTCCAGGAATTTAGTAGTTACAGGCTTGGGAGAAGAACTAACATGGAAATGACAGGCCTGGAAAAATATATCTTTGTCCTTCCTTTATGTCTCCTTTCTACCTCTTATTTTTTCTAGCCTACTCAGAACTCCTTGCTAATTAGATTTAAAATTCCTTTGTTCTTTGTAGATTCAGATTTCTGGATGAAAAATTTTTTATTCACTTCTTACTATCCTGAGTTTGTTTGTCTCTTAGGGTTTTTTTTTTTTTTGCGGTACTGGGGATCGAACTCAGGGCCTTGTGCTTGCGAGGCAAGCACTCTACCAGCCGAGCTATCTCCCCAGCCACTCTTAGGGTTTTTTTAAAATTTTATTTTATTTTTATTTTTACAGACTGCATTTTGATTCATTGTACACAAATGTACAACATTTTCATTTCTATGGTTGTACACAAGTAGATTCACACCATTCATGTAATTGTACATGTATATAGGGTAATAATATCTGTCTCAATCTATCTTTCCTTCCCCCAACCCCTCCCGCCCATTTTTCTCTACACAATCCAAAGTTCCTCCATTCTTCTCTTGCCCCCTTCTCTTAGGGTTTTTTGTTCTTGTTAGTTGTCATGTATTCTTGAGTGACAAGAGAAAGAACTTAAAACCAAGGATAAACTTTATAGTGACCATCGATCAAAGGCAGACTTAGCTCTAGAAGTCCTTTTGGTGCAACAGCTTAATAGATTTTTTTTTTCGTGCATTCTGTGTTAGTCAAACTTTTTTTTTGCTGTGACCAAAATACCTGACAGAACCAACTTAGAGGAGGAAAGATATATTTGGCTCACAGCTTTAGTCCATGGTGAACTGGCTCCATGCTTGGGGCCTGGGTGAGGCAGAATAGCATGGTGGAAGGGTATGGTATAGCAAAGCTGCTCAATTCATGGCAGTCAGAAAGCAGAGAGAGGAAGGGAACCAGGGACCCTTAGTGACCTGTTTATTCCAACCATGCCCCATCTGCCTACAGGTTTCCTCCCAGCTGTCCATTCAAATTATTAATCCATTAAATGGATTAATCTACTAATTAGATTAGAACCCTTGTGATCTAAGCATTTCCCAAAAGTCCAGCCTCTGGATATTGCTGTATTGGGTACTAAGCCTTCACCCTGTAAATCTTTCCAAACCTTAACACCGTCCATCACATTTTTTTTTTTTGCGGTACTGGGGATCGAACTCAGGGCCTTGTGCTTGCAAGGCAAGCACTCTACCAGCTGAGCTATCTCCCCAGCCCTGTCCATCACATTTTTAAGAATAACCTGTTGGCCATGTTAGGGAATTTTAATATATCAAATCAGAAGTTTATTGAACCTAAGAAATATTTGGTTTTATTAAGTATTTGCTCATTGAGCGTTTCATTAAACATAAAGCATGTGAATGCTAAATAAAATTTGGGAATGATGCTCAAACACTACTTTTTTCACATTTTTTTTATTGGTGCTTTATAGTTGTATATATTAATGGGATTTATTGTTGCATATTCATAATGCATACAATTTCACAATATAACTTGGCCAGTATCACTCCTCAGCATTTCCCCCTTCCCTCCCTTCCTCTCACTCTTAGATCCCTTTCTTCTACTGATGTATGATTTTTAGGAAATACACCCCCCCTTTGATTTCCTTTTTCCTTTCTGGCTTCCACATATGAGACAAAACATATGACCCTTACTCTTCTGAGTTTGACTTATTTCACATAACATGATTGTTTCTAGTTCCATCCATTTTTCTGCAAATGCCAGAATTTCATTTTTCTTTATGGCTGAATTGAAGCAGCATCTTTTTAGGGATCCTCTGGGCTAGCCCTAGGCTGGGTGGTGATGACAAAGATAATGAGTAATTACTGCTTCCTTTCTCCAGGCATTCTCATTCCAGTGGGAGAGATGACGAAATGTAGCGAATCGTTTCCCAATCTCAAATAACCCTTGTTCGAAATATATTAGTGCACATTTGCCTCTGTGTTTCTTTTTCCCAGCCATGAGATTCTGATTGGCATACAAGCAGATATGAAGTGAGTGCATTGACAGTAGGGAAAGGTGCTATAAAGAAGGCACCAAAGCGGGTGGGGAAGAGAGAGAGAGAGAGAGAGAGAGAGAGAGAGAGAGAGAGAGAGAGAGAGAGAGAGAGAAGGAAGGAAGGAAAAGAAAGGAAAGGAAAGAAAAAATTTCAAAAAGAATCTGGACTTAGTAGTAATCCCAGCAGTTTGGGAGGCTGAGGCAAGAGGATTGAGAGTTCAAAGCCAGCCTTAGCAAAAGCAAGGTGCTAAGCATTTCAGTGAGACCCTGTCTCTAAATAAAATACATAATAGGGCTGGGGATGTGGCTCAGTGATCAAGTGCCCTGAGTTCAATCCCCAGTGGCCCTCCCTGCCCCCCCCAAAAAAAAAATTCAAGAAAAGGAAGGCACCATAGTCAGTTAAAATTTTCAATAGTGGGTAAAGTAAGGACACTCAAGTGTGGGACCATTTGGTAAAAGCAAAAGGCTGATGGTCGCCTGGGAATCTGGCAGTAGGCCTTGCAGGAATCTATAATATATAAGTACCTTAGTTGTGGCCTTGTGACCTTGTGTTACTGGGGCTAAAGAACTTACTACCTGGTCAACCATGGTATGGAAAGTGAGCCCTGAATTCGTATACATTCATTATGAATTTCTCTGACAAAGGGATTCTTTTGTTAAGGAAACCCTGAAATTGATGTGAGCATGGTAGAAGTAGTCCCTGAGCCTGTGGTGCATAAGAAAGAGATTGACTGTTTAACCTGGAAAGTCAGGACAGGCTCCACAGAGAAGGACGTGGGCCCTGGGAGGGTAGGCACAACTGGGTAGATGACCTTAGGGCTGAGTATAATGAGAGCACAAGGACACTGGGAATGTGGAGAGTGTTGAGAAAGGCAGGAGTGATATGGAGTGAATGAATGACTTACCTATAAAGTCTACAAATTGCAGAGGCAGCTCTGTTGCTGTAATTCTGATCTTTTTATTAGCATTGAAAACACTGAAATCTCATTTCTACTAATTTATTAACTCCTTTGTAGGATAATTCTAATTTACTAACTGCTGTTTTCTTCTTTAAAGAAAAGGGTAGTCATTACCAACCTGAATGGTCACACTGCTCGAGTCAATTGCGTACAATGGATTTGTAAACAGGATGGCTGTAAGTATTAATCTGATTGTTAAATCTGAGTTCAATTGTTTTCTGATGAGGTATAGCTAGTCATTTTTCTTTCATCACTTCTCTTAATGTAGTATTACCTTACCTGATGTTGTTCAGTTGGAAAATATAAGAAAAATGGTATGCCCAGTGAAATATCTGACTTCTATTTTTACTTTATGGTGGTTGAAACCCAGATGACACAGCCCTGCTTAGGTGAGGGAGAGGCACCCCTTGACTGACAGAACACCTCTACCCCTGTTGTTCTTATCTTCATTTGAAAACCTGTAAGCAGGGCCTAAGATGAGATTGACATTCAGAAGACTCAGCTTCTAGGTCTGGTTCTGCAACGGACAACCTACTGCATTCTTTTTACATCCATCTCTGTGGACTCCTGTTTGTAACTGTACCATCTGAAAAATTAGAAGCAACCATATTATGTGTGACATTGCAACAGATTAAATACAGAGGCAGTTGTGAAAATCCAGCTGCCCTCTAATAAAGTCAGACATTAGAGAGATTTGCAGAAGTGTAAAACAGTGCCTCTCTTATTTATTTTATCAAAAAACATTGGTATTTCCCAAACCCCATGAAAATGTTATTTCTGTCAACACATAATGGGCTTCTTTGTCCTTTTTAAGTAAACTGTTAAACGTTTAAGTGTTTTTCAAATTTCTAAAAGTTTTAATTTCTAATACATACATTTAATAATACCACATATGGCTCATAATCAGAAGTCTTTAGGAGCCCTCAAAAGTTCTAAGAGTGTTAAGGAGTCCCAAGACCAAAAAATTTGAAAATTACCAGTCTACTATGGATTATTTTCTTTCATCTTTAAGATTCTCTGGCTCCAGAATTCTTAGTTAACATATTGATTGCTTTTAAGTGGTACTTCCAAAATCCAATGGAATTTCTTCAAGTATCTTAAAATATATGCACTGTAATATTGTTATAGAGTCTGAATTAAATTTATTTTCATTCCATAAATACCTATTGAAAGCATTCTGATCCGGGCAAAAATGTAGATTTTGCTATGATTTTATCTATGTCATTAAAAAAATTTAATAAGCTACTTATTTCAATTGGTAAAGCAGGATTGGTCATGTATCAGGTTAGTAAAAACCACTAAATAGTACAAGGGATGGCTATTAAATGCAGATGTGAAGACCATTAAAATTATATTAATTGCCACTATGTGGCATCAAAGACTATTCTCTATATAGGAATTTGTTATGAATTGTTAATATTGGCTAGTGTCCTTGATCTCTTTAAAAATGAGGTTACATAAAATGAATTAATTGTGTATCACTGGACTCTATAACTATTTTGATTGATTTCCTCTAAGAACAAGGCTCTGACATCAGATAATTCAGATATCCTTCCAGCCACTGCATAGGGACATATAAAAATTTAATAATACCTTTTCATATTCTTACAATGTCTATTTTTAATATATTACTTTTGTGTACTTTATTATAATTTGTGTACTTTGAGAATTCAAAGTCATGTACATATATGGCTTAATTTCTGTGGTGCATGAAGAGATTAAAGCTCAAGATCCGTGTTGACTGGCACTAGAGTTTGGACACGCGTCTGGGACCTCTGGAATATAAGTCTAACAGTGTTTGTTTACTTATTTATTTTTCATAGCAAAAAGTTTTTGGACTATCTCTCTGTTGCTTCCCTAAATGTCTAGCACATAGGCCAGAAGAAACAAATAAATGGAAAATCTAAACCAAGACAAAATTATGCTATTTCCCTCTTTTCTGGAATTTAGTCCTATTTTTTTCTGTATCACCATGAAATTGATAATGTTTAAAAGAGCTTACTTTGACATATATGTCTAATTTCAAAGTAAGACAGATGCTTGATAGCAGCAGCTGATTGTAAAGTCTCATAAATTTTTCCTGCTAAAAGTGTTTAATTTGAATTTAATTATAAGGAAATAATCAGACAAATCCATATTGAGGGACACTGCAAATAGTTGGTCTGCACTGTCATTGTTACAAAAAAGGGAGGGACTGGGAGACTGTTCTAGATTAAAGTAGATAAGAATGTGGTTACCAAATATGATCCTTAGTTAGTTACCAAATCTAAAACAAAAAGTTATGAAGATGTTACTGGAATAATTTGAAAAATTTTAATATGAACCATATTGCATTGTAATACTGTATCAGTGTTAAAATTCTTGAAAGTGATAATTCTATTGTGTAATGTAGGAAAATGTTCCAGTCTTTAGAAGATACATAGGACACTTTTTGAGGTCACAGAGTTTGCAAGTGATTTTTTTTTCCACCTTTTTTTATTGGTTCATTATAATTGTAATAATGATGGGTTTGCTGTTACATATCCATACTTACACACAGTATTACAATATAATTTGGCCAATGTCACTCTCCAGCACTTCCCACCTCCCTCCCTATTTTCCACTCCCTGTTCCTTTTTCTCTTCTGATCTCCCTTTGATTTTCATGGGACCCACCCCGACCTTTGTTTACCTTTTTCTCTCTAGCTTTCATATATGAGAGAAAACATACAACCTTTGACCTTCTGAGTTTTGACTTATTTCACTTAACATAATGGTCTCTAGTTTCATCCATTATCCTGCAAATACCATAATTTTATTTTTCTTTATGGCTGAATAAAACTCCATTGTGTATGTATACCACATTGGTATGTATACACATTATCCATTCATCCATTGATGGACACCTAGGCTGGTTCCATAGTTTGGCTGTTGAGGATTGTGCTGCTATAAACATGGATATAAACCATATGATAACATTAATTATTAAGGGTAAATATCAAGAAGTAGTTTAACTGGGTTATATGATGGTTCCATTCCCAGTTTTGAGGAACCTCTATACTGATTTCCATAGCAGTTTTACTAATTTATAATCTTACCAAGAGTGTAAAGGTGTTCCTTTTTTTCCACATCCTTTCCTTCATTTATTATTATTATTTATATTCTTGATGACTGCCATTCTGACTGGTGTGAGATGAAATCTCAGTGTAGTTTTGATTTCAGCTTATTTTTTAGTGGTTTGGAATAAAAAAGTATGTATAAATTTAGAAAGTATAAGATACAGAGCAAAAGGTTAATCTAGGTGAATCCAAATATGGAATGTAGGAGAGTTCTTATATGTTTTTGATTCTTATTTTTTAAGTTTTTAAAATTTGTTCTTTTTAGATATACATGACAATAAGGTATATTTTGACATACATGGAGTATAATTTTTTCTAAATAGGATCCTACATGTTTTCTATACCTTTGAATTTAAAAAAAAATAGCTGGGGGAAATGAAATAAATAAAAATATTTACTAAGGTATGATTTTTTTTTCCCCAGCTCCTTCTACTGAATTAGTTTCTGGAGGATCTGACAATCAAGTGATTCATTGGGAAATAGAGAATAATCAAGTGAGTAGACATTATTAAGAAATAATTTCTGTCTACTTTTATTTGTAAATTTCCCCCTTCGTTTTCCTATCTTTCCTTTATGAAGTTCCCTAATTTTTGCTTATCTGTAACCCAGATGCTGTTTTTGTACTTCATAGGCCCTGTACCCCTTCCCATGTTCAGTTCTGTTCCCATATTCATATGCTTTCTCCCCGCCCCCATCCCCCATATTCATGTACTATTAACCATCTCTGTGAATTCCGTGTCATTTTGGGATAATTTTCAAACTGTTCTTATATGGACTGTTCTGTTTTCTTTTTTTAATTTGTTTTTTATTTTTACAGATTGCATTTTGATTCATTGTACACAAATGGGGTACAACTTTTTGTTTCTATGGTTGTGCATGATGTAGATTCATACCATTCATGTAATCATACATGTACATAGGGTAATGATGTCTGTCTCATTCAACCATCTTTCATACTCCTGCCCCCTCCTCCCTTTCATTACCCTTTATGTAATCTAAAGTTCCTCCATTCTTCTTCTACCCCCACGCCCCACCCCCATTATGTATCATCATCCACTTATCAGAGAAAACATTCAACCTTTGGTTTTTTTGGGTTTGGCTTATTTCACTTAGCATGATATTCACCAATTCCATCTGTTTATCTGCAAATGTCATAATATTATTATTCTTTATGGCTGAATAATATTCCATTGTGTATATATGTTCTGTTTTCAATGATAGTAAAAACTGATACTGTATTAACAGGGCAGGTGCTGCCATGTGAATTTAGGCCTACATAAATTCTGAGTGATATTATCTGCACTACATGGTATGGATGGCCCTCTATTGATGGAAAATTAGATTGTTTCAAGTTATTAGCAAAGATTAAAAGTAAAAAAAAGTTAGCTCATTAGATATCTGAACTTCTGCCATGCAGAAGATACAAATAAGGCAGTGTCCTTCTACTGACAAATCACGTACATAGTTTTGAAGGCAAAATGAACTTGAATAATTAAAGGCCAGGTGATTCCATGCATAGGTGTACTAACTTGTTACACTACAACCTTAGTGCTGTAGAGAGTTAAGTGGTGGCCTTTGTGTTGAGTATTACAGTGTAGTATGATTGCCCTGGGAGAAATGAAAAGGGTAAGGATCCAGGTAGGAAAAAAATAGCAATTTTATTATGTGTATGAACCTCCACTTCTTAAATCTCTTGGCATCCCTTGTCACTCTGAGGAACACAGTTTTGGAAATGTTACTAGATAATACATTGTGGACAGTAATATTAGTGAAATAGAATAGAGGATCTTGTGGGAATTCGAATACTAGCTTTAAGCATTTGTTCTTTTTTTAAATATTTTTAAAGATGTTGATAGACATTTATTTTATTCATTTATCTATAAATGAATGTAGATTGGTGCTGAGAACCGAACCAAGTACCTCACACATGCTAGGCAAGTGCTTTGCCACTGAGCCACAACCCCAGCCCAGCATTTGTTCTTTATTAGTGGGCATTTGGAAATTAGCAATGATTTTTAAGCCCAAGAATATGAGTATCAAAAGAAGATTAATTTGATACCAGATGCCAGATTAGAATAGGAAAAAAAATATAAAGGGATGTATTTTTGAAGGAAAATGATTTTACCATTGACAGATTGGTTGTCAATAGAGTGTTCATCTGATGGGCAGGGAAATAAACAATGAAAAATACGTGATTCTGTGTTGGGGCCCTGAGAGAAAGGTGTTTCTACACAGAAAAATAGGCAAGTAAGAAGGAAGATATGGAATCAGTTTTAGACATTTGAATTGTGGGCAAGACACCCTGACTTATCCTCAGAAATAGAAGGCAGATATGGGGGTAGATTTTGGAGCCACCTGAACTTGAGTGAAATTACCACAGTGGGGGAATGAAGCAAACTTGGCTCCTGTTTAGACCAGTCTTGGCAGAAGAATCCAGAAAGAGGTATTTGAGCATTTATTTTTGAGACTTTGAGGTGAGTCTTGGGAAAACTCTTTCCTCAGTGCTGCCCGACTTGTCTCCTGACAATAGAGAGGTTTTCAGGTTAAACAGACATATCTTGGCAGACAGCAGATGTGGAGACGGGGAGAATGTGAGGCTGAACAGGGAAGAGGAGGAGAAAAAGGCGGATGAAAGGCATAAAAGAGGGAAGGAATAAGGATTCAGAGGAAGGGCCCACACATAGGAACCTCCTTATGGGCTTACGTGTTCCTCCCCACGTGCATTCCTGTGCATGCAGGTGCTCAGTGCACCTTGACTGCTGATAAAAGGAAATCTAAGCTGGTGTAATAAGAGGTTTGGGTCTTTGATCTGTGAGCATTGTTTCTTAAAAAGCTAGCGAACTTGAGCGATTACTCTTGTTTTGTACGTGTGTGCATGCATGCATGCACTTAAAATTCTCTGTTTAAATGTGTAAAATGAGTATTTTCAATATATTTAATATTTTAGGGGACAATGATATAAAGAAAGTTCATAAATACAGAAAATTACAAAGAAGGAAAAAAACTATACAAAAATCTGAACATAGTTAACTTTTTTGAATAGCAACATTCCAGATCTATGATTCTATGTGTGCAATTATGCATAAAACAGATTGTATTGTGTGTGAACCATTTAGAAATATTTTTTTCAAAGAAGTCATAGGTTAATGATTAAATAAGTTAGTGTACAGATCTTAATGCATAAGTATCAACTACTTTGTTGAGTGGTAGATTTTTGCTTAAGTAATTGGGAAAACAACTGAGTCTACATTGAAGAAACACTTTTATTTCATCAGACAACTTAAGGAAAAGAACTTTCGGGGTTGGGGAGATAGCTCAGTCGGTCGGTAGAGTGCTTGCCTTGTAAGCATAAGGCCCTGGGTTCGATCCCCAGCACCAAAAAAAAAAAAAAAAAAAAAAAAAGAAAAGAACTTTCAAAGGAAGTAGTAGAGCTCACACATTTGAAAGAAACTCACACATCTGGTCTTGGGATGCAGCTTAGTGTTAGAACAGTGTGTAGCATGCCAAGACCCTGGGTTTAGTCCCCGAAACAAACAAACAACAAAAAAAAGCAATGAAACAGATGCCAGAGGAAATGTTGCAGGGCAAGCAGATAGACTTGATGAGCAAACAGAAATTCCCATTTCTCTGTTTTTTTTTTTTTTTGTATTGTTTTTGTTTGGTACTGGGGATTGAACTCAGAGGCACTTAACCACTGAACCACATCCCCAGCCCTTTTTGTATTTATTTAGAGACAGGGTCTCACCAAGTTGCTTAGTACTTTGCTAAATTGCTGAGGCTGGCTTTGAACTTGAGATCCTCCTGCCTCATCTTCCCAAGCTGCTGGGATTATTATTTTTCTGTTTTGCAGCCATACTTGATATCAGCAAGTATCACAAGTAGATGCTAAAAACATACTCACACGTTATCACCAAAAACTTTTTAACTTCACTGTGAAAGAAAAAAAAAAAAACTGGCAGAAACTACCTTTACTAAGATAACAGGGTTAATGTGACTAAAATTTTGACAAACTGATTTGTGCTTCTTCTTCTTTTTTTTTTTTTTTTTGCAGTGCAGGGTATTGAACCCAGGGTCTTGTGCTTGTGAGACAAGCACTGTACCAACTGAGCTACATCCCCAGACCTGATTTATGCTTCTTGTTGTGGTGTGCTTATATAGTAATTCTGTCAGAATATGTATCCTGAATCTATTTAAAATTTATATCCTGAGTTTATTCATAAAGAAACATTAGAGTAACCCAAAAGGAAACGCATTCCACAAAGTTGAACTGTATTCTTCAAAAATGTAAATGTCATGGACATCTTTCCATGGTAGTAGGCATACATTTGTCTATATCTTTTTATTGGCTATAGTGTATATCTATTCTAATTTATTTCATCAGTTCCCTGTTGATAATTTTGGGTTGCTTGTGCTTTTTCACTATTATAAACAGCATGTGGTGAAGATCCTTGTTCATTTGTCTTTTACTATTGTTATACTAGTGCTGTTCTCAGAGTAGATTCTTCAGTGTGACATTGCTGATATAGAGGGTGTGTACTTTTGTGTGCTATTAACATGGTCAGACAGACTTCTTGAACGGTTATTCTCTTCAGCTTGGAGGACCTATTTTTGGGCCAAGCATTAAATGAAACCTTTAATCCTATGATCCCAACTAAATAAAGGTGAAACTGATATTCCTTTTTGTAAAAAAAAAAAAAATCATAATGCTTTTATCTTTCTTTCTGATTCAGCTTTTAAAAACAGTCCATCTTCAAGGCCATGAAGGACCTGTTTATGCAGTACATGCCATTTACCAGAAGGGGGCATTGGGTGCTGCATTACACGCGCTGATAGTTTCTGCTGCTTCAGATTCCACTGTTAGACTCTGGCTTAAAAAGGGTTCAGAAGGTAGGTTGGGAGGTATTATGATCCTGATAAATGAAATAGTAATTATCGAGTGAAAGAAAACTAGAAGAGCATAAATAGAACTTTTTCAAACATTCAAATAACTTAGAGTGCTATAATTCTAATCTAAATGTTTTTCTTCTACAACCTTTTCAAAATTCCCCTACAACAAACTGACAATGTAAATTCCCTCTAAGCTTTTTCATTTTGGTGCTGGAGATTAAATCTAGGGACACTTTACATCCCAGGCTCTTTTTATTTTATTTTTCAGTTTGAGACTGGGTCTTACTAAGTTACTGAGGCTGACTTGAACCTGCAATCCTCCTGTCTCAGCCTCTTGGATTGCTGGGATTACAGGTGTGTGCCACCATGCCTGGCCTTCTAAGCTTTTTCATGAGTCATTTTGTTCTCTGTAACCTTGTTAGAATTTGGTCATTTAACATCACATGGTCAAGTAGGGACTCAAGATGACTTCTCTCATCTCCTATCTGACACCCAGGACTGTGATGATGTGGTGGGTGTTCATGATGTTTTTTAATTTTTTTCTTAGTAACGTGCCTTCAAACATTGAACTTTGGAAATGGATTTGCTCTGGCTCTCTGTTTATCTTTTTTGCCTAATACTGATGGTGAGTATCCTAGTAAGTTTATATTAAAAGAGCAATATATTTATTTATTGCCATATGACTAGAACCTAAAAGAAATGTATCTTAATTTTATATTTGTTTGTTTTGACTTTTTTTGGTTTTTTTTTGTTGGTACTGGTGGTCAAACCATGGGCCTCACACGTTAGGCAGTGTTCTGTCACTGAGCTATTCTCCCAATCTTATATCTAAAAGTTTTCATGAAACAAATTGAGATGTGAATAAAGTGCTTTTGTTACAATATTCAAATGATCTAAGTATAGAATATAAAGTTGCAGTAGGCTATTAGAAAATTTGGTAGCTGTTGAAAATTTTAGGAACTTAATATATACTCAAGATTGATGCAGCTACTTATGAACATGGATATTTATAGTTTTAATTTGGGAAAAGTATCTAATTCTTTAGAAGGTAAAGGTCTGAGATAAGTTGAAAAAGAACAGAAAGTGGACCATGTGAGCTTTTCTCTCAAGATGACATCCTCTTTAAATCTTACATAATGACAGTTTGCCTGAGCCTCTTAAAATCTCCAAACAGAAAAATTTTCCTCTTGCTCTGCAACTCAACTGTACCTGTCTTTTCATTTTCCTTCACAAAAAGTAATAGCCAGTGTGAGGCAGTTATTCACTTTGCCACCTCTGTTTTTTTTTTTTTGTTTTTTTTTTTTTCTTTTTTTTTTTATTGTAAACAAATGGGATACATGTCGTTTCTCTATTTGTACATGGTGTAAAGGCATACCATTTGTGTAATCATAAATTTACATAGGGTAATGTTGTTTGATTCATTCTGCCATTTTTTCCCTTCCCCCCCCCCCCCTCCCTGCCACCTCTGTTACTAGGACAGGAGTGATAGGGCCTAGAGGTGCCAGCCTCTCTTGCACTCTGCAGTAGAAGCTGTGACTCCATACTTTCATGTTATGTTCCCTGTTGTGCAAGGCTTCTTTGAGAGGAGGATCTGTAAACATTCTGGTTTTTAACATAGAATTTCATTTCTCCCCATTTATTGAGGCCAAGTGACTAAGAGTTTTGTTTTAAGTTGATTTAAAATGAGAAGGCCTTTGAAAAACATATTTGGTATCACAGTACTTCGTTAGAAGAGTCCAGGTTTTATCTTGCTCCAGAGTCATTAGGGCTGTCCTTTGATGATGTGAATTCTTTTTTTTTTTTTTAATAGTTTTTTTTAAAATTATAGTTGGACACAATGGCTTTGTTTTATTTATTTATTTTTATGTAGTGCTGGGGATTGAACCCAGGACCTGTGCTTGTGAGACAAGCACTCTGCCAACTGAACTACCAGCCCAGAATTTGTTTTTTATCTTTTTAAAGATAGCTCATTTTAGTCACTCTTTTCAAAACTCTTTAGCTACATATTTAATTACTACTTGCTCTTTTACTTTGTTTTAATATTGAATTCAGTTTCCAATAAAATGTAAAATCCTCGAAGTTATAGACATATCTGTAAATCTTTGCACCAATAGTGGTGCTGGGCTCAGAGTAGTTCTTTATTATTCAGCTGGACTAAGAGCTTCTCATATTGGTCTTTTGGCTGACATGGTAAAGATGTATCCTACTTGCTCTTTTTTTTTGGTATTGGGGATTTAATTTAGGGATGCTTTACCACTGAGTCACATCCTCTGCCCTTTTTATTTTATTTTGAGGCAGGGTCTCACCAACTTTGCTTAGGTTGCTGAGACTGACCTTGAATTTGTGATCCTCCTGCCTCAGCTTCCTTATAGGCATATACCACCGAACCTGGCTCCCTACTTGCTCTTGAGCTTCTTTTTCATTGCTCCTTCTATCATAGGTGACATAGATACTAATTATCTGAGTTTATTGTTATTATTTGTCAACTAACCATTGACCAATATGTTTTAGAGTATCTATTTTTTTCCTGGAGATATTTATTGAGCACTTTAAATTTGTTCAGTGATCTGGGAAATAGAAGTCAGGATACTTTACCTAGAGCTTAGAGTCCATACAGGTGATCCTACTAAGGGTGGAGTACTTACAGTCATGCCTGTTTTTTCCCCTTCTAGTACCAATATTAGCATGTGGTGATGATGACTGCAAAATTCACTTATTTGTTCAACAAAATGATCAGGTAAATAATGATGTTTATTAAGAGACTAAAATTAAGATGTGCTTAGTGACAATCTTAATATGGACTACTTACAGATCATAGAATTTAGGAATGTTAAAATTTGAAAATTTGAACCAAATTGTCCAATAGTGGAATCTTTTCTTGACAGTTCTTGTGTTAGATGGTCTTTCTTTGTTTATTAGATCACCAAGTAATGATAGCGTTAGCTACCAGGCTGAGTTGTTAGGGAGAAACAGGTCATTTAATAGGTGTAAGAGAGAAAGAAGATTCCGTGGTAGTACTTTTTTGTTTTCCCTAAAAATTTCATATGAGGTATAACATACCTGTAGTAAAGCCAGTGTTTTTTTATCCAAGTTTTACCTACACTTTGAATGTCTAAACTAAAGGAGAGAAGTTCCAGAAATTAGGTTGGTTAACTCTAGGCCCAGTTTCTACATTCTGGGACATCCAACGTTTTTATATACACTATCTGTAGCTTGTCATTTTATGTTGTAAACATTTAAATAACTTGGGATCTATAGATGTTGTACTATCAACTCAGAGTTGCTTAGTTAATGAGTTAGATATTAAATGCGATCTTTTGTTCCCAAATGAGTGCTTTATTCTTTGTCTAATCACATAGCATTCTTAAAAGCAATGTAGTAGGACTAAGATAAAATGAAGTTACTGATATACATTGAAATGTGAAATTATCAAGCCCAGTGATTTTTATTATCTTACTAGTTTCAGAAAATGCTTTTCCTCAGTGGACATGAGGATTGGATAAGAGGCGTGGAGTGGGCAACTTTTGGTCAGTATGAAATTTTGCTAAAGTACAACTGATGGGGACAAGTATGTGTAACTTCCAAGAAAACAGTCTCCTGTGTTTTAATTTTAAAGTTTTATTTATGTGTTACATGTTTCTCTGTCCCAGTTATAAAAGAGAATGCTTATCCCTATGTTGACTATTAATTGGGTGGTAGAAGATGAACCAAATTGATGTTTCAAGATGATGCCAACCATATTGTCTACATGCAGGCATTCTTGAAAAGTTCTTAGTAGAACTTAGTGGGCCATCTATGGATAACATTTATTATTGCATGTATGTTTGTCAGTATTATTAAAATGATGCAGGTCAGATGAATGAAGGGTCTTATACCTATATTTAAAAATGATACAATCTGTTTTTTAATTAGGTAGAGATCTTTTCCTAGCAAGCTGTTCACAAGATTGCCTGATAAGAATATGGAGGTTGTATGTAAAATTGACATCTTCAGAAATTCAGGATGATAATATAAGACTGAAGGAAAATACTTTCACTATAGAAGATGGAAGTGAGTAACTGAAAATATTTGCTGTACTTGGGTCTACTGGCTAAGTCATTTTATCTATTTCAACACAAATCTATGTGAAAGTTCATTTTTTAGAAGTGTCGGATCCCTATCTGAAACCAATGTATGTTTTTTGGTTTTTATTTGTATTTGAGATTGAGTCATTTTTCATATATAAAAATTATTTTTATTCTAAGCTGTAATAGTAAGATCTTTTAAATTGCTAAACATAATGTTTAATGTTTCTCAATGAATCAATTTATAAAAAGTGGCTAAATTTACAATTTTAGCAAAGACATAAGGCAATAGTGTGAATTACCCATACTTTTGTTGGAGTGTGTGTGTGTGTACATATATATATACATATATATATATATGTACACACATATATATATACATATATATATATATGTACACACACACATATATATTTACTTATTTATTTATTTATTTATTTATTTTGTATCAAGGATTAAAACCAAGGGCGCTTAACCATTGAGTCACATCCCCAACTTTTTAAATTTTTTATTTTGAGACAGGGTCACTATAGCATCACTAAGTTGCTGAGACTGGTCTTGAACTTGTGATCCTCCTGCCTTAGCCTCCCAAACCACTAGAATTACAGGCATGCACCCCTATACCCAGCCTATTGGAGTATATTTTTAAGAGACTAGCTAAATCCCTACATTTAAGTATTACAAGCTAGTTTTGATTTTCTTATGGTCTAGCATTAGAATGGTACCCTTCCATGATAGATATTGTTGGAATGTTGAATTTGAAGGGGATTTTTTTTCATGTGTATCTAAATTATAAAATTAGTTCTCAGTAAGCATTGTTCACCTAGGTGTGTATTCTTGTTTATAAAACCCATTAGAGTTGAAATTTGGGTATAGAGTTTTATAAGGATAACAAAGAAATGATATAAGCAGCATATTATGAGTAGCTATACCCAAATGTGAAATTATTCATTAATTATTTGTTTTAAAGTTTTAAATTAAATTATTTTGTTTTAATTTAATGTCACTTTTTTCTGCATTTATCTATTTTTTTTAAATGGTATTTTAGGTGATGTCTTGATAATGAGTATGGAAACAAGGAGGCTGGCTTTTCTGTTGCTTTCATATATATATATATATTTAAATTTGTTTATTTTTTTTGCTGTGCTGGGGATGGAGCCTACATTCTCACACATGCAAATCTACACCCCTAACCCTTTTTTTTTTTTGTTTTGTTAACAGTATTGGGTATTGAACCCAGTATACTCTATCATTGAACTGCACACCCAGCTCTGATTTGAATATTTTTATTTTGAGACAGTGTGTCACCAAGGCTGCCCTTCAACTTCCAGTTCTTCTGCTTTAGCTTTCCAAGGAGCTGGGATAATAGGCATGTGCTACCCGTGCCCTGCTCCCAGCCCAATTTCAAATGGGCACAGAAAAACATAATAATTGTACATATGATGTTTCAGTACGTTTGTAGAATGTATGTTTTTGCTTTTTAATCACTGTATAACAGCTGTTTCAGAAAGTTTTTTTTAAAAAATAAACATTCCTTAATATTTATTTATGACCAGGTAGAGAAAATTTCATTTTAAAACTTTGTCTCCTGTAATTTTGAAGAGTGGGTGAGGTTAATAATATTTAGAATACTGGTTTTTTGTTGTTGAATCTCAGCTATTGTGTTTTATTTTATTTTTTAAATGTAGTTGCACAACTGACTTGGTCATGCAAATGTTCTTTTTAGCAGATATATGAGGACAAAAAAATACCTTCATTGCTTTTGTTGTAGGTATTAAAATAACGTTTGCAGTTACTCTGGAGACTGTGTTGGCTGGTCATGAAAACTGGGTAAATGCAGTTCATTGGCAACCTTCGTTTTACAAAGGTAAGAAGAAAAATGTGCAGATCCCATTTCATTTAACTCTTGCAGTATTTTAAGCTGACCAGCTGCAGTGGAGGGTTTTTTTTTTTTGAGTGTGATTAGAAATCTCAAATGTAATACAATTTTAAGGTGGTGGAGTGTTAAGACTGCATTCCTAGTGTGCTGGACACTAGGTTCAATTGAAAATTGCTCTTAAGTGGACAGAGTATGATCTTTGTCATGATGCTGAAACTACCACACCCCCATTAACTTTGTTTCTTATAAGTTTCTACCTAGACATTAAGAGATTTAAGGAAAATTGACTTTCAAGCTAATTTCACAGGAACCTTTAGTCTTGGTAATAAAGTTGATAATACTGAGATATATTACTTATGCAAAAGTAAGACCCTTTTTACCACCCCCCCCCTTCTTTCTTTTGCTCATAACTTCCATTTATGGAGTGGTGGTTTTATCATGCCCAACTGGTGCTGGGTATAGAGCTGAGGAAGGCCTGGCCTTATTCTTCCCCAACCCCTTCCCCAAGACAAGAATGATGGTAATTAATGCTCAAGTAATCACCATTCAGTTCTTTTTTTTTTTTTTTTTTTTTTGCCATACTGGGGATCGAACCCAGGGCCTCGTGCTTACAAGGCAAGCACTCTACCGACTGAGCTATCTCCCCAGCCCACCATTCAGTTCTTATTACATTATGCTCTATTTCCCACTGTTTTAAAATTTTTTATTGTTTTCTCTCTTTGGGCCAACTCTGATGCATCTCATCTGGCCTTCCCTAGTGGCTTCTTTTATTTCCAATTAATAATACCTCCATTTTTGCCAACCTAAGCACTCTGTTGTCAGTTAACATAGGTATTGGGACTTGGCTAAGGGTTACTGCTTTACTATTTCTGCACCATAGAACCAGCTAGCTGTATTTTAGCAACTCAAACAAGGTTAATTTAAAAACAAAAAAGTCCTGTCTTTTTTATTAATAATTTGAAATTTCATTTTCACTGTTAAAACAAGAGTAAGCCTACCCTAGGTAAATGTATGATTACACAAATGGTATGCCTCTACTTCATGTACAAACAGAGAAACAAGATGTATCCCATTTGTTTACAATAAAAATGAATTAAAAAAACAAAAAAACAAAAAACAAGAGTAAGCCATTATTTTGAATTCAAGCCATAAAAGACCAGACTGAAAATCAAAGTGAGTCACACATGGTGAAGTTCCACATCTCCAAGCTAAAACTAAGCTCTTTGTCTGACTTTCTAAGAGAAATTAGGATTAGAAAGATAATGTCCAAGGATTGGGGTTGTAGCTCAGTGGTAGAATGCTTGCCTAGCACAAGTGAGGCACTGGGTTCGAATCTCAGCACCACATAAAAATAAATAAAACAAAGGTTTTGTGTTCATCTAAAACTAACTAAAAAAAAAAAAAAAAAAAAAAAAAAAGATAACAGCCAAATTTTCCTCAATTAAAAACAAAATTAGATATTGTATATATCAAGAACTCCTATATATTCCTTTGAACCTCCCCTTCCGTCCTTCTGTAGAGGTAACTGCAGTACTGAATTCAGTGCCTTTCATTCCCACGCATGTTTTTATACTTTAATTGCACATTTATATACCAATAAATAATACTGTTTTTATTTATAAGATATCAAAACTTGATAACTATATGTATTCTTTCACAACATACATTTTTAATTTAACATGTTTTGGAGGTGTATCCATGTTGATTCATGTAATTAGTTATTTTTTTAAATCACACTATAACATTTCATTGCCTGAATATACCACAGCTTGTTTATCTGTTCTTCTAATGGTTGGCCTTTATGCTCTTTGGATGTTTTTGCTGTTATAAACAATGCTACAGGGAATAAGTTCTTATAGCATGCTTGTTGTTTTGTTTCTGTAATCTACAAGCCCAAGGCTTGTTAATCACCTAAAGGTAATAGTTTTGATTCTTTAGATGGTGTTCTACAGCAGCCGATGAGATTATTGTCTGCCTCAATGGACAAAACCATGATTCTCTGGGCTCCAGATGAGGAGTCAGGCGTTTGGCTAGAACAGGTAAAATGTGGGTACTGAAGGGACAGAAAATTGGGTTTTGTAAACTAAATATTTAAATCCTAAATCTATATTGCTACATCTATAGATTTGTCTTTATATACAATAAATGAGTTAGAACTTAAAAATGTGGAATCAGTTTTCATTGTAAGAAATGGGACTATTATTCTTGAGAAGAATATGTATTATATGTGGATAGTAGTTCATATTTATTATGTATATAAAACTTGTTAATTGCTGTGCTCAACCTATTTCCTTATTGATTTGTCTGATTTTCTGATTGAGCTATCAATTACTGAGAGAGCATGTAAAACTCTCTCATGATCCGATGGTGGATTTTATCTGTTTCTCCTTATGATTCTGTCAGGGAGGCAATGCTGTCAGCTATGTCAAAATTAGAATTGTTATATCTTCTTTGTGACTTGAAACTTGAATTAATGTTACTGTCTTTACTTCTAAGAAAACTTTTTAATCTTAAAAGGAAATAGAACTATTAAGTGAAAATTGTTTTCTATTATTGTATAGGTTCGAGTAGGCGAAGTAGGTGGAAATACTCTGGGATTTTATGATTGTCAATTCAATGAAGATGGTTCCATGATCATCGCTCATGCTTTCCATGGAGCATTGCACCTTTGGAAGCAGAATACAGTTAACCCAGTAAGAAAAGCACTGTTCAAGCATTTCTAATGACATAGAGTGAATCTTCAATCTAGCTAAATAGTGTTTTACTTATAACACTGTACAGAAGCATAGTAGAGGCATTTAATTGAGGTGACATCACTTATTTCTGTAGACATTATACTATACAGTAGGTAAGAAATGCATGCTTTTCGAAGAAGAAAAGTACAAATTTATACAGTAGTGTTGAAGAATTGAATGATGCTTAAATGAGTTAATATTGGCATAGGGCTGGGATATAGCTCAGTGGTAGAACATTGCCTAACGTGCAAGGCCCTGGGTTCAATCCCCAGCACTGCCACCACCAAATTTTTATGAATGAAAAATAGGACCTATTATATGTCGGATGCTATATATTTTAAATTAAATAAATAAATAAAGAAATAAGAGCATTGAGTGAAATGTTGCATTGTATTCTGAATGTGTATCTAATGGTTTCTTTTTTTTTTTTAAGATATTTTTTAGTTGTTGATGGACCTTTATTTTCTTTCTTTATTTATATGTGGTCCTGAGAATCAAACCCAGTGCCACATGTATGCTAAGCAAGCGCTATACCACTGAGCCACAACCCCAGCCCCCTGATGGTTTCTTTTGTAAAATAGAAATGGATTTGCATAACTTTTAGTTTGTGGATTTGAAATAGTTGTGTCACCTATAAGGTTTTGATTTCTCAATTTATAGGGGGATTTACTCTTTTTCTTGTATTTTCCATTTGGAGTTGACCTTTAAGATTGATAAACAATTATGACACTATTAAGGTAGAAACTGTTTTTTAAGATAAATTTTATTTCCTTAACTCAGCTGCTCTTCGAGGGCTTTCATAGAAAGAAAAGCTTTACATGAGTAGGGAGGAACACAAACCAGAACATAGAATCTCACTGTACCTGTGCTTAGTTTGACTTGTCAAATGTTGAGGGTGATTTGTTTTTTGAATGGACTTTGTTTTTCAGAGCAGTTTTAGGTTAGTAGCAAAATTGAACAGAAAATTCAAAGTTCTACGAATCTCCACCCCAGTACCGTTTCACCCGCTGCCAATACCCCAAACCAGAGTTGTACATTTGTTACAATCAAGGGTGTTTTGTTTGTTTTGTTTTAGTACTAAGGATTGAATCCATGAGTGCTCTACCACTAAACTACATCCTAGCCCTTTATATTTTTATTTTTGTTATGGAGATTGAACCCAGGGGTGCCTAACTACTGGGCCACATCTCCCACCCTTTTTTTTTTTTTTTTTTTTTTTTTGAAACAGTGTTGTTAAGTTGCTTAGGGCCTCACTAAATTGCTATGACTGGCCTCAAACTTGGCAGTCCTCCTGCCACAGCCTCCTGAATAGCTGAGATTTCAGGCATGTGCCTCTGCCTGGTGGGTGATTTGTTTTTTCTTTTTGTGTGTGTGTGTATGTGTTGGATTGAACCCAAGGGGACTTCACCACTGAGTTATATCCCTGGCCTTTTAATTATTGAGGCAGGGTCTCACTAACTTGTTTAGGACCTCACTAAGTTGCTGAGGTTGGCCTCAAACTTGCTGTCTCAGTCGCTGGAGTTACAGGCAGCTTGGTGGGTGATTTTTTAAAAGCAAGTACTGCCCTCTAGGACTGTTACTGTGGAAAACTACACTGTTAGTCCAAAAGAGCTATCCATTACTTAGAACTTTTAAATTCACATTAGTGCTAACATTAGAACCTGATGCTATGTCACAGAAGAAATCAATATTTTTGTTAACATTTTTTTTATACCAGATTACTGACTCTAGTCATGAGATTTTGCTTTGAATGACCTGCCAGTTATTGATATAAATTTCATTTTCCTTTAAGAGTCAAAAATTTTTATTTATTTATTTTTATTTTATTTTTTTTGCAGTGCTGGGGATCGAACCCAGGGCCTTGTGCTTGCAAGGCAAGCACTCTACCGACTGAGCTATCTCCCCAGCCCTAATTTTTTAATATATATTTTTTAGTTGTAGATGGCCACAATACCTTTATTTTATTTATTTATTTTTATGTGGTGCTGAAGATTGAACCTAGTGCCTTACACATGCTAGGCATATGCTCTACAGTGAGCTACAGCACCAGTTCCTAAAAACTTTTAATTTTTTATAGTGTCTTCTAGTTATATGTAATAGTGGAGTTCATTTTGACGTAATCACACATGCATTGAATATGATTTGTTCCATTTTAGTCTATAGTGCTTTCTTTTTCCCTTCTCTCTTCCCTCCTGCTATCCCCTTGCTCTATTCTACTGGTCTTTCTTCTGTTTATTTATTATTATTATTACTTTTTTTAAAAAATATTTTTATTAGTTGTAGGTGTACATATTGTTCTGCATACTTTGCTCATTTAATCAGTCCTCTTAACATTCCTATGAGGTAGATGCCATTTGTGAAATACCTGTTTTACAGAAGAACTAATTGAGGCACAGAAAGAAGTTGAGTCTGTTGCTAAGAGATGTTCAATAAATGATGAATGGAGGGAAATTTCCTAAGATTACTGCTTCAGAGGGTACAACACATATTTGAATGTTTAATATCTTCTAATATGATTGATATATGTTCTAATATATGTTCTAATATGATTGATTGGAAAACAGATGCTATTATTTTATGGTCCTGTCTTGTACATTTAACTTTTCAGTTTGCTAGGGGGTTTCCATCTTTCCTGTTGCCAGACACGAGTGCTTTACTTTGAGTGGTGGTGGTCTTTGTTTATTTTGATATGTGTCATGAGCACTTTCTTTGCAGAGAGAATGGAGTCCAGAAATTGTCATTTCAGGACACTTTGATGGTGTCCAAGACCTAATGTGGGATCCAGAAGGAGAATTTATCATCACCGTTGGTACTGATCAGACAACTCGACTTTTTGCTCCATGGAAGAGAAAAGACCAGTCACAGGTAAAATATCTTCTTACTTGACTAACCACATTAAAAAACTTCCATGAGTAAGTGAAAATTGTTGTCTGTTAGAAAAGTACAAACATATGGAGATTCCTTAGAAAACTTGGAATGGAACCACCATTTGACCCAACTATCCCAATTCCTTGGTTTATACCTAAATGACTTAAAATCAGCATACTGTGGTGATGTGGCCACATCAATGTTTATAGCAGCTCAATTCACAAGAGCTAAGCTATGGAACCAACCTAGGTGCCCTTCAGTAGATGAATGGATAAAGAAAATGTGGCATATGTATTTAATGGAATATTATTCAGCTTTAAAGAAGAATGAAATTACGACATTTGCTGGCAAATGGATGGAGTTGGAGAATATCATGCTAAGTGAAATAAGCCAATCCCCCAAAACCAAAGGCCAGATGTTTTCTCTGATATGTGGATGCTAATTCACAATAATGGGTGGGGGTGCACTAGGGAAGAATAGAGTTACTTTAGGTAGAGGGGAATGAAGGGAGGGGAGGTGAGATGGGGGTTGGAAGGATAGCAGAATGAAACAGACATTATTACCTTATGTACATATCACTGATGTGATTCTACAACGTGTACAACCAGAAAAAGGAGAAATGATACCCCATTTTTGTATGATATATCAAAGTGCATAAATGCATTCTACTATCATGTATAACTAATTAAAACAAATTTTAAAATTTATTAAAAAAACATGATGAGGTACCACCATATATACTTTAGCTGAAGTAAAAAAATGTAACATTAACAATTGCTTGTAAAGATGTAGAATGACTGTAACTTTCATACTTTGCTGATGGGAAAGCAAAATGATCCAGCCACTCTGAAACCTGTTGGCATATTCTTTTTTTTTTTTATTATTGTATACAAATGGGATACATGTTGTTTCTCTATTTGTACATGGAGTCAAGGCATACCATTTGTGTAATCATAAATTTACATAGGGCAATGATGTTTGATTCATTATTTTTTTCCCCTTCCCCCCCACCCCTCCCACCCCTCTTTTCCCTCTATACAGTCCTTCTTTCCTCCATTCTTACCACCCTCCTTATCCCTAACCCTAAACCTAACCCTAACCCTAACACTAACCCCTCCCACCCCCCATTATATGTCCTCATCCGCTTGTCAGCGAGATCATTCGTCCTTTAGTTTTTTGAGATTGGCTTATCTCACTTAGCATGATATTATCCAATTTCATCCATTTGCCTGCAAATGCCATAATTTTATCATTCTTCATGGTGGAGTAAAATTCCATTGTATGTATATGCCACAGTTTCTTTATCCATTCATCAACTGAAGGGCATCTATGTTGGTTCCACAATCTGGCTATGGTGAATTGAGCAGCAATGAACATTGATGTGGCTGTATCTCTGTAGTATGCTGATTTTAAGTCCTTTGGGTATAGGCCAAGGAGTGAGATAGCTGGGTCAAATGGAGGTTCCATTCCAAGCTTTCTGAGGAATCTCCATACTGCTTTCCAGAGTGGCTGCACTAATTTGCAGCCCCAACAGCAATGTATGAGTGTACCTTTTTCCCCTCATCCTCGCCAACACCTATTGTTGCTTGTGTTCTTGATAATCGCCATTCTAATTGGGGTGAGATGGAATCTTAGGGTAGTTTTGATTTGCATTTCTCTTATTACTAGAGATGTTGAACATTTTTTCATATATCTGTTGATTGCTTGTAGATCTTATTCTGTGAAGTGTCTGTTCATATCCTTAACCCATTTGATTGGATTATTTGTATTCTTGGTGTAGAGTTTTTTGAGTTCTTTATAGATTCTGGAAATTAGCGCTCTGTCTGAAGTATGAGTGGCAAAGATATTCTCCCACTCTGTAGGCTCTCTCTTCACATTACTGAGAGTTTCCTTTGCTGAGCGAAAGCTTTTTAGTTTGAATCTATCCCAGTTGTTGATTCTTGCTTTTGGCATATTCTTAAAATCTTAAATATTCATCTCCTCTTTGCAATTCAAACAATAATGCAAATGTTAGTTGTCACAATGTATTTTGCTTCAATTTCACCTAAAAGTTGTATGACTTATAGGTTTAACTCATTAGGAAGCATTATTTGATCTACAGTAGAATCTAATTTCTGAAGTTATCTAGTATTTGACAGTAGTAGTTGAGGATGGCTCTTTTTTTTCCCTTTGGTAGTACTGGGGGGATTGAACCTAGGGCCTCACACATTCTAGGCAAATGCTCTACACCTGAGCTCCTTCCCCAGCCTGAGGGTAGCTCTTGTTTAAGAAAAATTTTAGTCTTAACCCTGAGCTTAGACACAAGAAAATTTTACCACTAATAAACCCTTGAACTTGTATAAGGTGAAAGTCAGAATCTTCAACCTCTATTTTTGACAAAAATTCACAGGACTGACTAGGAGTCAGGTCATGAGAGCTAGTGAGGTTTGCCAATGGTATTGTTGCCACGGTAACATGATAGATCTTTTGGAGCATCACTTGTAGTGTTGAAAATGCAAGTCAAATGATTTGGAATGCTTTTCTGTGGCTCTTGTTGATTTGCTACTCAGTTGTTATTTGTGGATGAATCTGTCCCATGGTCATTATTTCCACAATATAGTTAGTAGTTTTGCATCTGACATTTTGTTTGTTGAGAAGAATTGGTTTTTGAAATATATGGCCATTTTCTTTTATTCTATTTTAATACTCAGGTGACTTGGCATGAAATTGCAAGGCCTCAGATACATGGTTATGACCTGAAATGTTTGGCAATGATTAATCGGTTTCAGTTTGTATCTGGAGCAGATGAAAAGGTTCTTCGAGTTTTTTCTGCACCTCGGAATTTTGTGGAAAATTTTTGTGCCATTTCAGGACATTCACTGAGTCATGTGCTTTGTGATGTGAGTATTCTTCTAAAGGTTTTGCTTAAATCTAGTCACTTAATTTTAAATTCTAAATATTTTTTGCTTTGGGCTATTAATGGAGCATATGGGTAGAAAAGAAACCATATCATTTATTATTGGTTTGACATATATTTGTGTGTACTGTGGCATATAATAGCCTAAGTATTAAAACCAGAAATTTTGTGTAACAAATGAGCTCAGAACACTGTAAAGTAGCAATATCATGTTCATTTGAGACATGGATATTATATATTGTCACTGTACTAGATACGTTCGATAAACTATACAAGATGAGTTCCATTTTCAGAGATTGTCATCTTGCTTGTAGGGTAGTGGTAGGGGACAGTCTAACTAACATACCTGTAATTATTAGATGAGATCAGAAAACTGCTAAAGCTTATAGTACAAAAGGAAGTTTCATAGAAGGAAGAGGTCCCTGCACTGGAGAAATGACAGCATATTTAATGGGATTCATTTGGGTTGTATAATAAGTTTTTGTTTTGTTTGTTTGCACCTCTCTTATAAAAGATTTGAGCTACTTATAAAAATACATGGATTATAAAAATTACAAAGTAATTTTGAAGGAAGGGAAATGAAGTAGGAAGATAGTTACATTATACAGATGTGTTTTTTTTTTTTATTTATTCATTTATTTATATGCGGTGCTGAGAATCTAACCCAGTGCCTCACACATGCTAGGCAAGTGCTCTACCACTGGGCCACGACCCCAGCCCCAGATGTGTGTTTCTTATAGTCCTCTACCTAGAATTGGGTCACAGGTTTGGTTCTGAGGTCCAAAGGGTAAGTACACTTTTAATAGGCAGAAGGAAGGAGAAATAGGGGAGAGGTAGCCAGAGTTGTTGGGGTGTTTGTTGGAATGAAGAAGGAAATGGAGAAGTGGGGGAAGTCAGATCAGGGGGGACTTTGGGAGGCAGGCACAATTCAGACTGTGGAGTGCTGTTGGAAGCCCCTTCACAAAGAATGTGATGAAAAAGTATTTTCGAACAAGGAAAATTTTCTGGGAGCCCAGAGATTAAAGGCACAGAAACCACCACTGACCCAGGTAAGAATGGAGAAGAAAGTGAGACTCATTTGAAATGAAATGCCCTGGAATACAGTGCATTGTGCCACAACTTTTCTTAATTATGTGAAGAGATTTTAAGATTTTCTTTTGCCTATTTCTAATAATGATGGGCATTGTGAATGTGATCCAAAGGGAGGTCTTGATTGTGATTCATTATATAGGGCTAACATTTGGGGATGGAGGAACAGTTATTTTTGGGATCTCTTTAGTTCCAGGGATTAAAATGGAGTTTCATGGAATTTCGTGAAAACCTTAGTCCCAGGTATACTTTCAATACCTAAAATACAGGAATCCCTGCTGAGTGTGATGGTACATACATGTAATCCCAGCAACTCAGGAGACTGAGGCAGGAGGATTGCAAGTTCAAAGCCAGACTCAGCAACTTAGCAAGGCCCTGAGCAACTTGGAGAGACCCTGTCTCAAAATAAAAAAAAAGAGCTGAGCATGTGGTTCAGTGGTTAAGCATCATCCCTGAGTTCAATCCCAGGTGCCAAAATAAATAAAATAAAGGAATTGTATAGACTTGACTGTCTCTTGATCTCTTTCAGGTATTACCCCCATACTAAGTGTTGGGATAGGTATATGGGAAAGCTTTTTATTGCTCTTCCCATCCTATGCTATTTCTCTTGAATTTTGAGTTAAGCATGTAGTTCCTCATGTTCTGCGTAGCTGTTATTGATGATGGTTTAAATTCACATTGCTCAAGTTTGTCTAGTCCTAGCTCCTGTATTAGAGTTTAAATTGTAAGAAACTCTTAACATGTGGTCCTGGGCCAGTTTTGATGATTAGTATATAGTTTCAAAAACTTGATTGCTTTAAGTTGTAGAATCTAGGCAGAGTATTGCCTCTTCAAATGGCACCCTTATCAAGTTTTAAAATAGTTTTCAATTATTTAAATATGTTTAATGAAGATACCTCTCTAGGTATTTAATGTTTAATAAAATCCCTTTCTAGGACTGGGATCATCAAAGATGTGCCCTCTGAGGCTTTCTTGGAGGTGGAGCTTTGGTCCCTCCATTTTCACCCTGTTGCATTTCTTGTCAGACCCTGAAATTCGTTGAGCTATAGGGATTTGACATGGATGACAGGCAACTGGGCTTTATGAATTGGGTTAGAGTGTCTGTTGGAGACATCGCTCATCATTGCATCTCTTGGTTCAGGAGGTGGAAGAGTGGGCAGGTGTCCACACTAGGTGGTCTTGAAACTGTTTCTCAGCCTTTATGAGCATGACATTTTTGTAGTGCCTGAGGAAACAAGTAGGTTTTAGTGTTTAAAACTTACATTATCTGATTTTTTATTCTAGTACGACAATGATCTTCCCGAAGGAGCTACTGTTCCTGCATTGGGATTATCAAATAAAGCTGTATTCCAGGGTAAGGCTTTGGTCTCAAATTATTCAACTGCTCATTGTATCTAAAATTTAGTTATACACTTGTTTTTTTTTTTTTTTTTTTTGTGGTGCTGGGGATTTGAACCCAGGGCCTTGGGCTTGCAAGGCGAGCACTCTACCGACTGAGCTATATCCCCAGCCCTAGTTATACACTTGTGTAGTGTGTACCTAATGTCTGCTACAGCTCATTTTTTTCATTTTTTAATCACAGTCCACACATCTGTCATGTCCCTTCAGATTTTTGTGATAAGTATATGAATGCAGACCACTGAAAATAGGACTAGCTTTCAGTCTTTAACAGAGCACTGGAGTCACAGATGGGAATGCAGGCAATCTAAGAATCTTGTATAGTTGAAAAAGATTGTGAACTGCTAGGTCAAAGCAAATGGAAGGAATCTTTATGGAATTGATTAATGCTTTCCAGAACTTGTTTGGAAAACACTGGAGTGTAGAAATACCTTTGGCTTTTGAGTCACGTGGCCATAGCTTTGAAATATACCACTTTGAGGTGCCACTACTTTCTTATGGGCTATATTGAGATAGTATAAGAGACATAAAGATAGTAACTCCATTCGTAGTGTTGATGTGTTTCTTTAAACTAGGAGACATGACTTCTCAACCTTCTGATGAAGAGGAACTGTTAACTAGTACTGGTTTTGAGTATCACCAGGTTGCCTTTCAACCCTCCCTACTTACTGGTAAGAAATGACAAGAAGATGATTTAGTAGAATCACTAGTACACATGTATGGTGTCTGTTGCTGTTGAATTAAAAAGGTGCTATAGAATTTGCTTTATTTGGCTAAAAAATTTGCTTTATTGCTTTATTTGTATTGCTTTATTTGTAATACTACAAATTTATTGTAGAGCCTCCCACTGAGGATCATCTTCTGCAGAACACTTTGTGGCCTGAAGTTCAAAAACTGTAAGTTAAATTATACTTACCTCTTTGATTTGATTCTGCCATAACATGGGGATTTTTTCCCTCTACAATTTTATTTTCTCCTTAACCTGCCTATGTTCTCCCTCCTGCTCTACAGAACTTTCAGTAGCTCTTCAGACAAGTAAGAATCACATCTCACATTGATATTTATGTTAATATTTATGATATTTATTAGTTTTATTGGTCTTAAGTTTTAAAGTAGAGAGACATAACATATTTTTTCTCTTTTAAAATTTTGTTATGGAAACTGGTCTTTTTTGTCCTTGATAGTTTCCCATCAAAACATTTCCTTGGTTGTTGATTGTACCATCTGTCTAAGGACAGAAGGTGAAAACTCATATCTTAATCTGTTTGAATGAGTTCTGTTACTTTAGGAAGCTGTCGTTTTTCTCCTGTTTTTTTCTGAAAGTATTTACCTAGACAAAAATGTAGCGTTTGCTAAAAGAAATGTGTGTTGCTTGGGAGAATGATGTTATTCTCTTAATTTTTACAAATTTTACAGCATGAGGTTAGGCATATTATACTAATGCAGAGGTTATTCATTTTGTCTTTAAATTTAGATATGGACATGGTTATGAAATATTTTGTGTTGCCTGTAACAATTCAAAGACTCTGCTTGCCTCAGCTTGCAAGGTAGGAGGTTTTACTTTTGATTCTGCTTGATCACAGGTTGTTTGCATCATTAGGCTTTTGCAAGTTTGGTGGAAATTTAGGCAAAATTCTATGTGAAAGGCCACTGGTACCTGCTTTTCCTGAATCTTACTTTCTTTTTTTTTTTTTTTTTTTTTGTGGTGCTGGGGATTGAACCCAGGGCCTCGTGCTTGCAAGGCAAGCATTCTACCAACTGAGCTATATCCCCAGCCCAAATATCTTACTTTCTTTAACTGTCTTTCCCTTCTGCCTCTTCAAAAGCTTACAGTTAAACTTTTTTTTTTTTTTTTTTTTTATTGCAGTGCTGGGGTTTAGAACCCAGGGCCTTGTGTTTCTGAGGTAAACAACCCTACCAACTGAGCTATATCCCCAGCCCCCAACAGTTACATTGTAAATCTATTTTAGCTACACATTTTTGTTCTTTTTTTTTTTTCTTGTAAACAAATGGGATACATGTGGTTTCTCTGTTTGTACATGGCGTAAAGGCATACCATTTGTGTAATCATAAATTTACATAGGGTAATGTTGTTTGATTCATTCTGTTATTTTTTCCCTTCCCCCCACCCCTACCACCCCTCTTTTCCCTCTATACAGTCCTTCCTTCCTCCATTCTTGCCCCCCTCCCTAACCCTAACTCTAACCCTAACCCTAACCCCTCCCACCTCCCATTATGTGTCATCATCCACTTATTAGCGATATCATTCGTCCTTTGGTTTTTTGAGATTGGCTTATCTCACTTAGCATGATATTCTCCAATTTCATCCATTTGCCTGCAAATGCCGTAATTTTATCATTCTTTATGGCTGAGTAATATTCCATTGTATATATATACCACAGTTTCTTTATCCATTCATCAATTGAAGGACATCTAGGTTGTTTCCACAATCTGGCTATTGTGAACTGAGCAGCTATGAACATTGATGTGGCTGTATCTCTGTAATATGCTGATTTTAAGTCCTTTGGGTATAGGCCGAGGAGTGGGATAGCTGGGTCAAATGGTGGTTCCATTCCAAGTTTTCTAAGGAGTCTCCACACTGCTTTCCAGAGTGAGTGCACTAATTTGCAGTCCCACCAGCAATGTATGAGTGTACCTTTCTCCCCACATCCTCGCCAACACCTGATGTTGCTTGTATTCTTGATAATCGCCATTCTAATTGGGGTGAGATGGAATCTTAGGGTGGTTTTGATTTGCATTTCTCTTATTACTAGAGATGTTGAACATTTTTCCATATTTTTGTTGGTTGCTTGTAGATCTTCTTCTGTGAAGTGTCTATTCATTTCCTTAGCCCATTAGTCGATTGGACTATTTGCATTCTTGGTGTAGAGTTTTTTGAGTTCTTTATAGATTCTGGAGATTAGTGTGCTCTATCTGAAGTATGATTGGCAAAGATTTTCTCCCACTCTGTAGGATCTTTCTTCGCATTGCTGATAGTTTCCTTTGCTGAGAGAAAGCTTTTTAGTTTGAATCTATCCCAGTTATTGATTCTTGCTTTTATTTCTTGTGCTATGGGAGTCCTGTTGAGGAAGTCTGGTCCTAAGCTGTCATGTTGAAGCTCTGGACCTACTTTTTCTTCTGTAAGATGCTTGCTCTATTTCTGTAAGGTACATCACTGGGATTTTAATTGGAATTGCATTGAATCTGTATAGCACTTTTGGTAGTATGGCCATTTTGACAATATTAATTCTTCCTATCCAAGAACATGGGAGATCTTTCCATCTTCTGAGGTTTTCTTTAATTTCTTTCTTTAGTGTTCTGTAGAGGTCTTTCACCTCTTTTGTGAGATTGATTCCCAAGTATTTTATTTTTTTCGATGCTATTGTGAATGGGGTAGTTTTCCTAATTTCTCTTTCTGAAGATTCATCACTTATGTATAAAAATGCCTTAGATTTATGTGCATTGATCTTATATCCCGCTACTTTACTGAATTCACTTATGAGATCTAAAAGTTTTCTGGTGGAATTTCCTGGTTCCTCTAAGTATATAATCATATCATCAGCAAATAGGGATAGTTTGAGTTCTTCTTTTCCTATTCTTATCCCTTTAATTTCTTTGGTCTGTCTAATTGCTCTGGCTAGAGTTTCAAGGACGATATTGAAAAGAAGTGGTGAAAGAGGGCATCCCTGCCTTGTTCCAGTTTTAAGGGGGAATGCTTTCAGTTTTTCACCATTTAGAATGATATTAGCCATGGGCTTAGCATAGATGACCTTTACAATGTTAAGGAATGTTCGCACTATCCCTTTTTTTTCTAGTGTTTTGAGCATGAAGGGGTGCTGTATTTTATCAAATGCTTTTTCTGCATCTATCGAAATAATCATGTGATTCTTGACTTTAAGTCTATTGATATGGTGAATTACATTTATTGATTTCCTGATGTTGAACCAACTTTGCATCCCTGGGATGAAACCCACTTGATCATGGTGCACTATCTTTTTAATATGTTTTTGTATGCGATTTGCTAAAATTTTGTTGAGAATTTTTGTGTCGATGTTCATTAAGGATATTGGTCTGAAATTTTCTTTCCTCGATGTGTCTCTGTCTGGTTTAGGTATCAGGGTAATATTGGCTTCATAGAATGAGTTTGGGAGGGTTCCCTCCTCTTCTGTTTTATGGAATACTTTGAGAAGTATTGGAATGAGCTCTTCTTTAAAGGTTGTGTAGAACTTGGCTGAGAACCCGTCTGGTCCTGGACTTTTCTTTGTTGGTAGGCTTTTGATGACTTCTTCTATTTCATTACTTGAAATTGGTCTATTTAAATTGTGTATGTCCTCCTTGTTCAGTTTAGGCAATTCATATGTCTCTAGAAACCTGTTGATGTCTTCAAAATTTTCTATTTTGTTGGAGTATAGATTTTCAAAATAGCTTCTAATTATGTTTTGTATTTCACTCGTGTCTGTTGTGATATTTCCTTGTTCATTCCGAATTTTAGTGATTTGGGTTTTCTCTCGTCTTCTCTTTGTTAGTGTGGCTAAAGGTTTATCAATTTTGTTTCTTTTTTCGAAAAACCAACTATTTATTTTGTCAATTTTTTGTATTGTTTCTTTTGTTTCAATTTCGTTGATTTCAGCTCTGAGTTTAACTATTTCCTGTCTTCTACTACTTTTGGTGTTGGTCTGTTCTTCTTTTTCTAGGGCTTTGAGCTGTAGTGTTAGGTCGTTGATTTTTTGAGTTTTACTTCTTTTATTAAATGCGCTCCATGAAATAAATTTTCCTCTAAGTACTGCTTTCATAGTGTCCCAGAGATTTTGATATGATGTTTCTTTGTTCTCATTTACCTCTAAGAATTTTTTAATTTCCTTCCTAATATCTTCTGTTATCCATTCATCATATAATAGCATATTGTTTAATCTCCAGGTGTTGGAGTAATTTCTGTTTTTTACTCTTTCATTTATTTCTAACTTCAATCCATTATGATCTGATAGAATACAAGGTAGTGTCTCTATCTTCTTGTATTTGCTGACATTAGCTTTGTGGCATAATGTATGATCTATTTTAGAGAAGGATCCATGTGCTGCTGAGAAGAAAGTGTATTCGCTCTTGGTTGGATGGTATATTCTATAAATGTCTGTTAAGTCTAAATTATTGATTGTGTTATTGAGATGTATGGTTTCTTTGTTCAATTTTTGTTTGGAAGATCTGTCCAGTGGTGAGAGAGGCATGTTAAAATCACCTAGTATTATTGTGTTATGGTCTATTTGGTTTCTAAAATTGAGAAGGATTTGTTTGACATACATAGATGAGCCACTATTTGGGGCATAGATGTTTATGATTGTTATATCTTGCTGATTTATGCTTCCCTTAAGCAGTATGAAATGTCCTTCTTTATCCCTTCTGACTAACTTTGGCTTGAAGTCCACATTATCTGAAATGAGGATGGATACTCCAGCTTTTTTGCTGAGTCCTTGTGCATGGTGTTTTTCCCCATCCTTTCACCTTTAGTCTATGGGTATCTCTTTCTATGAGGTGAGTCTCTTGCAGGCAAAATATTGTTGGATCTTTCTTTTTAATCCAATCTGCCAGTCTATGTCTTTTGATTGATGAATTCAGGCCATTAACATTCAGGGTTATTATTGAGATATGATTTGTATTCCCGGTCTTTTGGTTCATTTTTTAAATTTTATTTATTTATTTGTTTATTTTTTTGACACACCTTTGTTCCTCCTTTATTTGACAGTTCCTTTAGGATAATTCCTCCCTTTGCTGATTTGCTTCTTTATTTTTTATCTCTTCCTCATGGAATATTTTGCTGAGAATGTTCTGTAATGCTGGCTTTCTTTTTGTAAATTCTTTTAGCTTTTGTTTATCATGGAATGATTTTATTTCATCGTCAAATTTGAAGGTAAGTTTTGCTGGGTATAAGATTCTTGGTTGGCATCCATTTTCTTTCAGAGCTTGAAAAATGTTGTTCCAGGCCCTTCTAGCTTTAGGGTCTGGATTGAAAAATCTGCTGATACCCGTATTGGTTTCCCCCTGAATGTAATTTGGTTGTTTTCTCTCACAGCCTTTAAAATTCTGTCTTTATTTTGTATGTTCGGTATTTTCATTATAATGTGCCTTGTTGTGGGTCTGTTGTAATTTTGTGTATTTGGAGTCCTATAAGCCTCTTGAAGTTGATTTTCCATTTCATTCTTCAGATTTGGGAAATTTTCTGATATTATTTCATTGAATAGATTGTTCATTCCTTTGGTTTGTTTCTCTAAGTCTTCTTCAATCCCAATAATTCTCAAATTTGGCCTTTTCATGATATCCCATAGTTCTTGGAGATTCTGTTCATGATTTCTTACCATCTTCTCTGTTTGTTCAACTTTGTTTTCAAGGTTAAATATTTTTTCTTCAATATCTGAGGTTCTGTCTTCCAGGTGTTCTATCCTATTGGTTATGCTTTCTATGGAGTTCTTAATTTGGTTTATTTTTTCCTTCATTTCAAGGATTTCTGTTTGGTTTTTTTTTCAATATCTCTAACTCTTTATTGAAATGATCTTTTGCTTCCTGTATTTGCTCTTTTAACTGTCGATTGGTGCTATCATTCAATGCCTGCATTTGCTCTTTCATCTCATCGTTTGCTTCCCTGGTCATTTTAATTATGTACATTCTGAACTCTCTTTCTGTCATTTCTTCTGCCATGCTGTCGTTGGATTTTATTGATGTAACATCTAGATTTGTTTGGGGCATTTTCTTCCCTTGTTTTCTCATATTGTTCAGGAATCAGTGGGTCATTAAGATATTGCAGATTTCCTCTATTGACTTATAATGTCCCTGAAGATTGCTAGTATATCCCCTCTTATCCTTCAGTAGCCTGCAGTCTTGGAGGAAGTTGATAATGCGGTGCTCCATAAGGAAGCTGCCTCTCTAGGGTTGGTGACCGTCAGGTGGGGTACACTCCCTGCTAGTGGGCAGAGGTGCCTCCACTTGTTGACCAATGGTCATCCAAAGGGGAACTAGGCTGCAGGCTGAGGCAAGGCCTGTTTGTGCCTGTGTCTCTGGTGTTACCGTCCTTGTGGGAAAACCTCACCCGGCAGGGAAGATTCACCAGATGGGGAGGTCTCGCTGGTCAGTTCCCCTCTTAGAGGTTCCCCTCAATCTACAACTACCGCTTGTGCTGGGCTGCCTTCCTCTGCAACGTTCCCAGGGGCCCGGACCTACCTCCTGGGCCTGGGAGCCTCACCCTTCGTAGACGAGTCTCCTTAGGCTGCCTCTCCTCAGAGAATCTGCCCGCAGTCCTGGAAACTTCGCTCTGCCCCTAGGCGTGTCTCGGTGCGGCTCTTCCAGCAAGAAGCTGCCTAGGTCCTGGGACCCTGCTCTGCACCTAATCGCCTGGCTATGCGGCCCCTCCTCTGAGCCGCCACCTGGAGCCCTGTACAATAGCTCCGAGACCCAGAGACCCGGCACACACCACTTCCTCCGGACAGCCGCCTGGTTTCCGACGCAGTCACTAAGGAGTCCAAGCAACTCACTTCACGTCTCCTTCTCCCGCCAACCGCCCGTAGCCCTAGGCAGTCACTCCAAGCCCAAGTGACCCGCCCTGTTCCTCCTCCTCCTCGGGGTAGCCCCCGGGTGTTCAGGAGCGGTCGCTCGGAGACCAAGCGACCCACCATGCTCCTCCTCCAGGCAGGTCCCCAGTGTTCAGGAGTGGTCGCTTCCAGTCCAAACAACTCACCACTCGCCTCCTCCTCTGGCAACCGCCTGTGACTCTGATGCAATCACTCCTAGACCAAGCGACCTGCCGCGCTTCTCCTCTTCCTCCGGGCAACCCCCCAGTGTTCAGAAGCGGTCGCTCTGAGTCCAAACAGTTCGCCACGCAGCTCCTCCTCAGACAGCCGCCCGGAGCCCCAGTGGTTGCTCCAAGTCCAAGCGCTGTGCTTCGCCGCCTCCTCTACGATCCACATTTTTGTTCTTAAATAGAGTCTACCCTTGGCAATGCAGGGATTAGGGTGCCAACTCCTGTGCACAGTTGAAAATCTGCATATAATTTTGTGTGTGTGTGTGTGTGTGTGTGTGTGTGTGTGTGTGGCCAGGATTGAACCAAGAGCATCATGCATGCTAAGCAGGTGCTTTACTGCTGAGCTACATGCCCAACCCCATTGTATGACCTAATTCCTTACAGTAGCAACAGGACATGGATATGAAGTTATTAGTGTAGTATAGTAATTATGTAATAAATGTGTATATTTTATGGTAGTAGTAAATGATAAACTAGTCTCTTATCTACATACATTTTTATGTCTTTGTGGCATAACTTTTTTTTCAACTTTAATTTTTTTAAAAATATTTTTATTTGTAGGTGGACACAGGACCTTGATTTTATTTATTTATTTTTATGTGGTGCTGAGGATCAAACCCAGTGCTTCACACGTGCTAGGCAAGCACTCTCCCACTGAGCCACAACCCAGCCCTCAACTTTAATTTTTTTATTCTTTTTAAATATATGATATAGAATGTATTTGACATGTTGTACATACATGGAGTATAACTTCCCATTCTTGTGGTTGTACATGATGTGGAGTTATGCTGGTGGTATATTCATATATGAACATATGAAAGTTATGACTGATTCATTTCACTATCTTTCCTTTTCACATCCCTTCTCCCTTTCCTTCATTCCCCTTTGTCTAATTCGTAGTACTTCTGTTCTCCTCGCACTACCCCCTTATTGTGTGTTAGCATCCACATATCAGAGAGACCAGTAGACCTTTGGTTTTGGGGGGTTGGCTTATTTCACTTAGCATGATAGTCTCCAGCCCCATCCATTTACCACCAAATGCCATAATTTCATTCTTCTTTAAGACTGAGTAATATTCCATTACGTATATATACCACATTTTCTTTATCCATTCATCTGTTGAAGGGCACCTAAGTTGGTTCCATAGCTTAGCTATTGTCATTTGAACTACTGTAAACACAGATGTGGCCATGCCACTGTAGTATGCTGATTTTAAGTCCTTTGGGAATATGCTGAGGAGTGGGATAATTGGGTCAAATGGTGGTTCCATTCCAAGTTTTCTGAGGAATCTCCATATTGCTTTCCATAGTAGTTGCACCAATTTGCAGCCCCACCAATAATGTAAGAGTGTACCTTTTCCTCCACATACTAGCCAACATTTATTGTTATTTGTATTCTTGAAAATTGCTGTTCTGACTGGAGTAAGATGAAATTGTGTAGTTTTAATTTGCATTTCTGTAATTGCTAGGGATTTTGAACATTTTTTTCATATATTTGTTTTTGTTTTTTGGGTAGCAGGGATTGAACTCAGGGGTACTTGACCACTTAGCCTCATCCCCAGCTCTATTTTGTATTTTATTTAGAGAAAGGGTCTCACTGAGTTGCTTAGCACCTTGCCATTGCTGAGGCTGACTTTGAACTTGTAGTCCTCCTGTCTTAGCCTTCCCAGCTGCTGGGATTACAGGTGTGCACCATTGCTCCTGGCTTCATGTATTTGTTGATTGGTTGTACTTCTGTGAAGTGTCAGTTCAGTTCCTTAGCCCATTTATTGATTGGGTTATTTGCTTTTTGGTGTTAAGTTTTTTGAGTTCTTTATATATCCTGGAGATTAATGCTCTGTCTGAGATGCAGGTAGCAAAGATTTTTTTTCCCATTCTCTAGGCTTTCTCTTCATGTTATTGATTGTTTCCTTTGCTGTGAAGAAGCTTTTTAGTTTGATACCATCCCATTTATTGATTCTTGATTTTACTTCTCATGCTTTAGAAGTTTAGAATTGATTCTTGTTGAGGAATTTGGTTCTTAAGCCAACATAATGGAGATATGGGCCTAGGGTCTCTGGCCTAATGCGTAGGTCCTTGGTCCACTTTGAGTTTTGTGCAGGGTGAAAGATAGGGGTTTAATTGCATTTTGCTGCACATGGATTTCCAACTTTCTCAGTACCATTTGTTGAAGAGGCTGTCTTTTCTCCAGTGTATGTTTATGGCATGTGGCATAACTTTTTCTTATTTCTTCAATAGTTCTAGGCAATGCAGTTCTTTGAGTTTTTCAAATTGTTGCAAATCTTCAAAAACTCTGTCATGATTGAGTAATTTGCATTTTCTTAAATTTTATATAATTGAAATCAGTTATAATTGAGATTCATTCATATTATTACATGTATCAGTAGTTCATTCTTTATTGCTGAGTACTTGTCTCTTGGGTAGTTATGCCACAATTTGTTAAATTTGTGTAGTTCAAATCTGTGTTGTGTGGAACCATTGATAAGAATAGGATTCAGTTGCTCAAATGGCTTTGCTTCCACTGAGTAGCTAATTTGTTTTTAATATAGGTCACTGTAATCATGTAATTGATAATTTTTTCCCTTTTTAAGTTGACTCTCTTGTAGTATGTTTATCTTTCATACTGTAGCAACAATGTTTATCTTTTTAAAAAAAATATTTCCTTCTTTTTAAAAAATATTTTTAGTTGTAGATGGACACAATATCTTTATTTCTTTTTTTTTAATGTGGTACTGAGAATTGAACCCAGTATCTTACATATTCTAGGCAAGTGCTCTACCACTGAGCCACAACCCCAGCCCAAGAATGTTTATCTTTTAAATTAATGGTTTTAGTTGCTTTATTTAGGTGACATTAATATATTATAAATTGTATGTTTAATATAAACAGTTTAATAAGTTTTGACTTAACATTTATACCTATAAAATCATTACCACAATCAGGATAATCAAGATATCCATCAATTCCCCAAATTTTCTATGCCCTTTGGTAATATCTCTTTCTTGCCTCTCACTCCCGACTCCTGCCTCTATCTCTAGGAAACCACTAATGATTTGAGTAGTTTGCATTTTCTAAAATTTTATAGGAAAATGCATTTTAAAGGAAAATGCATTCTTTTTCCTTTTTTTTTTTTTTATGGGATCTGGTTTTTTTTCATAATTTTTTGAGATTTATCCATGTTGTCATTGTTCCTTATTGCTGAATGGTTTCTCTTGTATAGCTGTGCCATAGTTTGTTGATCCATACACTTATTAATGGACATTTGGTTTGTTTTCTTATATAACAATGCCACATTTTTGTCTTTTCCTTATAAAGCAGTTAGGAATACCAGTCTTTGCGTGGATATATGCTTTCATTTTTCTTGAGTTCATTACCTATGAGTGGAATTTTGGGGTGATATGGTAGATGCATTAAAAAATTTTTAAGACACTGCCAAACTGGTTTCCAAAGTGGTTTTACATTTTACAATCCCACCAGTAGGATATTAGCTTTCCAGTTGGTCTTGGTACAGCCAATCTTTTTACCTTCAACCATTTTAATAAGGGTATAATATAGCTCAATGTGACTGCAATTTGCAATTCTTTATTGACTGTTGATATTGATCATCTTTTCATGTGCTAATTTTCCATCCATATTATCTCTTTTGGTAAAATATCTCTTCATATCTTCTGCCTATTTCTTTGTTAGATTATTGTTATTACTGAGTTTTGAAAATTTTTTTATATATATTGGATACAGCTTTATCAGATATGTACTATATTGGTATATTTTCCCAGTGTATTTCTTTTCATTTTCCTAACAGTGTCATTCAGAGAACAGAGGAACTTTGTGTCTTGGTGAAGTTTAGTTTATCACTTTTTTCTCTATTGGGTTATCTCTGTCATGTACCAAAACTTGCCTAACCACGGTCATAAATATTTTATTATGTTGTGTTCTTGGAGCTTTATGATTTTTAAATTTACATTTAAATCTAATGAGACATTTTAAATTAACTCTTCAATTTGGCATGGGGTACAGAATAAAATTGATTTTCTTTGATGGTATATCCAGTTGGTCCAGCATCATTTACTGAGACTGTCCCTTTGTCACTGTAACTTCTTTTGCCCCTCTGTCCATTTATATGTGTGGGTCTGTTTCTAGGCTTTATTCAGTTCCGTTGATCTGTGTTGGTATAATGCCAGTATCATACTCTCAGTAACCGTAGTTTTTTATAATAGATCTTCTAACTCTCTTTGTACTCTTATTTTAGTTATTCTAGGCCCTTTACTTTTTCCATTTTAGAAGCAGCTTGACAGTTTCTACAAAAAATACAGGCAGGAGTTTTGATGGGGATTACATTGTATCTAATGGGAAGAATTTGGGGATAATTTTAAGAATATTGAGTATTTTAATTAATTTATGTATGTATGTATGTATGTATGTATTTTTGGTACTGAGGATTGAATTCTGGGTGCCTAACCACTGAGCCATATCCCCAACCGTTTAAAAAAATTTTATCATTTTTTAAAATTTTGAGACAGGATCTTGCTAAATTGCTTAGGGCCTTGCTAAGTTGCTGAGGCTGGCTTTGAACTCGTAATCCTCCTGCCTCAGCCTCCTGAGCCATGGGGATTATAGGCATGTGTCACCATGCCTGGCTCAATATTTAGTATTTTAACATGTGAATGAAATGAGCCTTTTGTTTATTTAGGCCTTTAATTTCTCTTAGGAATGAACTTCTAAAAAATGCATCTTTTATTTTAGAATTTTTAGGTTTAAAGAAAAATTGCAAAGATTATTACCCAGAATACCCACATTCCTCTCCCCAAGTTTCCCTGTTTCCCCAATGTTTATATCTTAGGTCTCTTTTTTTTTTTTTTTTTTTTTTTTTTTTTTGCGGTACTGGGGATCGAACTCAGGGCCTTGTGCTTACGAGGTAAGCACTCTACCAGCTGAGCTATCTCCCCAGCCCCATGTTTATATCTTAAAAGTAATATTTATATTTTTCAGTGTCAGGTCTTGCATATATTTAGTTAGACATATTCTTTTTTATGTATCAGTGATCATACATGGAAATATAGTTGCTTTTTGTATATTGAGTTTGTTCCACAATCTTGTTGAACTTGGTTATTATTGCTAGTAGTTTTATTGTAGGTAAGGTCAGATTCTCCACATAGATGCTTATGTTGTCTATGAATGAAAAAAGTTTTATTTTTTCCTTTCCTATATCACTGTCTTAAAGTTTGATGGAAGCAGTGACTGCAGAGGTCTTAATCTTGGTCTTCATATCAGGAACAAAACATTTAGTCTTTGTTAAAAATGATGTTTGCTGTAGCTTTTTTGTGGTTCTTATCTGATTGCAGACATTCCCTGAAGTTCCTGGTTTTCTGAAAGTATTAGGAATGAATGCTAGATTTTGTCAATTTTTTCCCTTCATCTTTTTTTGTTTATAAATTACATTGAATGATTTTTAAAATGGTAAAATAACTTAGCATTCCTAGAACCAAATCCCACTTCCTCATAATGTTTTGTCTTTTTATATATTGTTGGATTCATTTACTACAGTTGTGTTAAGAAATTTTAATAGTTCTTGAGGGGTGTTGCTCTGTAGTTTTCTTTCATCATAATGGCTTCTTCTAGGTTGGGTCTAAAAGTAGTGCTACCTTCATGCAAGCATCTCCTTCTCTACAATTTTCTTAAAATTATTTTTGTAGAATTGGTGTTACACTTCTTTTTAAAAGTTTTCACAGAATTCCCAGGTAACACCAACTGACTGGTGTTTTTGTGGAAAGGTTTTTAAGTACATGTAATTGCTTTAATGCGTATAAGTAAGGTTATTTAGATTATCTGAGTTTTCTTGAGTTCATTTTTGTACTTTGTGTCTTTCAGAAAATGTGTCCCTTCATCTGAGTTGTCAGATTACTGACATGGTTAGTCATGTTATTCTCTTATGATACTCTTAATATCTGTAGTAATATAACCTTTCTTATTTCTGCTATTGGTGATTTGTGTCTTTAAAACCTCTCGCCACCACCCACCCCGTTTTTGTTGTTGTTTTTTAAGGGGAGCAGAAGTAAACAGTAAATTGAAGTTTTATTGGTGTTCTCAAAGACTCGGCTTTTGCTTTTATTGACTTTCTCATTATTTTTCTTGTTTTTGATTCATTGATATTTACTATTTTTTTTTCTTTCTACTTACTTAGGTTACATTTCCTCTCTGTTTCTAATTTTTAAGATTAAGGCTGAAGTACTGGTTTCAGATCTGCCTTCCTGCCTTTCTGCCTTCCTTCCTTCCTTCCTTCCTTCCTGCCTTCCTGCCTTCCTCACTTCCTTCCTGCCTTCCTCCCTTCCTTCCTTCCTTCCTTCCTTCCTGCCTGCCTTCCTGCCTTCCTGCCTTCCTCACTTCCTTCCTGCCTTCCTTCCTGCCTTCCTCCCTTCCTTCCTTCCTTCCTTCCTGCCTTCCTGCCTTCCTTCCTGCCTTCCTTCCTGCCTTCCTTCCTGCCTTCCTTCCTGCCTTCCTTCCTCCCTTCCTTCCTTCCTGCCTTCCTTCCTTCCAGTCTTCCTTTCTGCCTGCCTTCCCTTCCTGCCTGCCTTCCTCCCTTCCTTCCTTCTTTCCTTCCTGCCTTCCTTCCTTCCAGCCTTCCTTCCCTTCCTGCCTGCCTTCCTCCCTTCCTTCCTTCCTTCCTGCCTTCCTTCCTTCCTGCCTTCCTTCCTGCCTTCCTTCCTTCCTGCCTGCCTTCTTTCCTTCCTTTCTTTTTTGGTACCAGGGATTGAACCCAAAGGCTCTTAACCACTGATCCACATCCCCAGCCCTTTATTATTTTGAGACAGGGTCTCGCTAAGTTGCTTAGGACCTCGTCAAGTTCAGAGGCTTGGAACCTACCATCCTCCTGCCTCAGCCTCCCCAGCCACTGGGATTATAGGCATTTGCCACGACGCCCGACTTCGTATCTTTCTTTTTAATATAGGTATTTAGTGCTAAAAATTTCCAAGTATTGTTTTTGAGGCACATAGAGATCCATCCCGACTTGACCACAACCATGTTGAGTCATAACCATCATGATTGCCCCTAAGTAATCCTGATCTGTTTTCTAGCATACAATAAACAAACAAAACCATTAAAGTGGTGGTGGAGCTTTATGACCAGACCCTGGGACTGGGAGCACCAAGCATGTGCTTGAAGTTCTTGATATTGGTTTGAGATAAACCAGGTACATTTCTTGGATGAAGTCACTCTTGTCCTGACTGTTTCATATGCCCCCTCCTTCTGACCTAAGCTGTGGTGATCTACTGGCCTTGCTGCTGCCCATGACCGTACTTCAGCATAGGTCACTCTCCAGTATGTCGAACTCTATGCAAACCTGAATCGATCTGCCTCTTTCTTTGCTCTTATAGCATCTTGTGTGGCCAGGTCTCATACCCTAGACCCAGTTTTTCTGGAACAAAACTTTCCACAAATTTCATAGTATGACTTGAATCCTTTAAAATCATATATTGATAAATTTCCATGTTTACTTGAAAAGAATGTGTATTGTTTCTTTTGAATGGAATGTTATATATTGATAATTACATCATATTGGTTGATAATGTTTGAATCTTCTTTATGTTCAGTTTTATTGAGAATGCTATTTTGAAATCTGACTATAAATTGTGGACATATTATTGTAGGCCAGTTTTTACTTTACGTATTTTGAAGCTCTATTGATTAGGTGCATATACATTTATAATTATTAGGTCCTTTTGATTAATCTACTTGTTTATCACTTTAGCCTTTTTTATTCCTGGCAATATTTTGTGTTATGAAATCTACTTTGTCTGATACCAGCTTTCTTTTGACTAATCCTTGAGTTATATCTTTTTCCATGATTTTATTTTTAAACTGTTTGCTTTTATTTCAAGTAGGTTGCTTAGAAGCAGCCTACAGTTGAGTCTTACGTTTTAACCTATTCTAGCAGTCTTTCATTTTAATAGGGGTATTTATTATACCACTTATGTTTAATGTAATAACTGAGGATGGTTCCACTTATATTTAATGTAATAACTGAGGATGGTTGAATTTAACTTTCTCATCTTACTTTTTTGTCCTAGGATTCATCTGTTCCATGTTTCATTTCTCTTCTTTTATATTCAATAGTAATTTTTTATGATTATACTTTTTTTTTTGGTTTGGTTAGTATACATAATTTTCTGTGTATTATTCCAGTGGTCATTTTGAATTTTATAGCTCACATCTTTAATTTACCACTATCTACCTTCAAGTAATAATGTACCACCTTATGTTATTATTTAAGAACTTTACAAAAGTATACTTTGGTTTCCCCCTACTTTGTGGTATTTTGTTGTACATTTTACTTCTTCATAAAGACCTCACAATATTTTGTTATTACTTATTTATTTATTTATTTATTTATGCTGGGGTTTGAACCCAGGGCCTTGTACATGTAAGGCAGGCACTCTACCAATTGAGCTATATCCCCAGCCTTGTTATTATTTTTGTTTTAAACAGTATTATTTTTTGGAAGAGATTCAAAGAATACAGGAACATTTTTCCATCAGATAGTTTCCTTCTGCGTGGGGACATTCTTTTAAAATTCCTTGTAATGTAGTGTTGCTGGTCATGGTTGGTTGGTTTTTTTTTTTTTTTTTTTTTTTTTTTGAATACTGGGATTTGAACCCAGGGTCACTGAAATGGTAACCTTTTTATGATTTATTTTGAGAGTCTTGCTAAGTTGCTTTGGGCCTTGCTAAATTGCTGAGGCTGGTGAACTTGGAATCCTCCTGCCCTAGCCTCCCAAGCTGCTGGGATTATAGGCGTGTGCCACCGTGCCCAGCAGTTTGTGGGGTTTTTTTGTTTTAAGTTTTCTCCTGCCCTGGAAAAAGTCTGCTTCTCTTTCAGTATTCAGTGATAATAGTGGTGGGTAAAGAATTCTCAGTTTAAAGTTGTTTTTTCTTTTCAATACAGTAAAGATGTTCCATTTTCTTTTGGCTTGCATTGTTTCTGATGAGAAGTATGCTGTAATTTTTCATTGTTTTGCACTAGGCTTTTCCCCCCCCTCTTAAACTTTTTTATTTGTTGGTAGTTTTAAATAATTTAATTATTATTGGTATGATTTTATTCATGTTTATTATGCTGAGTTTTATTGAATTTAATGGGTCTGAAAGTTTGTTTTCATCAAGTATGGAAAATTTTTAGCCCTTATCTTTTCATATGTTTTTTTCTTCTCATACTTTTGGAAACTCCAGTTATATTTGATTTATGAAGTTTTTGCATGGTTCATGGTTCTTTGTTTTTTTCCTGTGATTCATTTTGTCTCTCTGGGATCAGTGTTTTTGCCAAATATTTATATTTTAGAGTGCTGTCATTTCTTGTGTTTTGTTTAGCTTTTTAATTTTCTCATACTAGAGTAAATCTGGTCCCAGTTATTCTATATTCATCAGAAGTGGAAGTCTCCAAACGGTTAATTACACAATACACAACATGTATTTTTCTCCTAACAAGTTAAAACATGATTACACCGGCCCGGGCGCTGAGGGCCTGGGCGGCAGGTAGAGAGGTGGCCGCGGGGCGGGGAGCGGCCTCCGAGGGTAAGGTGCCGCAGGCCTCGCGAAGGCGACTGGGGCCCGCGCAGGCGGAGCGGCCCCGGCGGGAGGCCGGGGCCCCCGAGCGCCTGGGCGCGCCGCCTCGCCGTCGGGGCCTGCGAGGGTGGACTCGGGCAGGCGGCCCAGCCCGCCCGGTCCTGGCTGCCGGCCCCGCCCGGGTGCCGCCCTCACTTCCCGTCCCGTCCATGCCGAGGTTGGGGAGGTGCCTCAGACCACGGAGCTCACCGCCTGCTTCGGCCTCGCCATTGCAAAACGGACCGATGCTGCATGAAGGTGTGGAGCCTGTCAGAGTTGCTCACCACTGTACCCTCAGCACCTGGCAGACAGTGGGTAAAATTAAGTAAATGATGGAAAACTGAGAGCCAAGCCTGTGGAGACCAGGATCTGTTCCATTTGCCGGCACTCCATCCTCACAAGCATATCCTGTACATACTAGGCATACAATATCTGTTTAACTGATTTGACCTTCCGAGTATGACAGAGTCAACCTAAAGCCAAGACAAGACTGAAGGCTTGTTTGCTTGAAACTAGGGCTTTTGTCACTGGGGTGGGGTGAGGGATTAGAAATAAGCCATTTGAAAGTGCTATGTATACATAATGGAGTTTTATTCAGCCATAAAGAAGAATGAAATATGTCATTTACAGGAAAATGAATGTGACTTGAGAGATTTGTATAAAGTAAAATAAGCCAAACTCAAAAAAAAAAAAAAAAAAAAACATGATTACAGCATTGGTCCCTGATGATTTATTTTTTCTAATCCCAATTTTCTCTATCTTTTATCACAGATTAGCCTTTATTGTTACCTCTAGGAGTGGTGTTTCATTGTTGTTTTCTGCATTTAAACAAATTCATATAATACATTCATAGAAATTATGTGTTACTTTAAAAAATATGTTCTTTTTATTTTTGCTTAAATAGCTTCCTTGTTTCATCTCTGTACAGGCAGCTAAGAAAGAACATGCAGCTATCATTCTTTGGAACACTACATCTTGGAAACAGGTGCAGAATTTAGTTTTCCACAGTTTGACTGTCACGCAGATGGCCTTCTCACCTAATGACAAGTTCTTACTGGCTGTTTCCAGAGATCGAACCTGGTCATTATGGAAAAGGCAGGATACAATCTCACCTGAGTTTGGTAAAACATGTTGTGATTGGGAGGGTTGTTAGTAAAATAGTTATGTTTATTTTATCCATATTAAGCAGCTTTTGGGTTAAGACAAATGGATAACAGGGTGAAGACAGAGTCTAATGAATGTAAGACCTTTCAAAGTTCTCAGATGATTGAGGAAGACTTATAAGTGTTTATAGGATGCTGCCACAAAACCATATAGATGACATTCTGAGCTTGGATTTTATGGGAATGAAATAATAAAGGTACTTTTAAGAAACTTGGAAATGAGTGATCTCTGTCTCCTCTATGAACTATTTTATAAATATAATATTTTAAATTATGAAACTTAGAGGAACCTTTATTTTCAACCTTTTCCTACCTCCCCTGCCATTTTGATCATTGGGAAGGATTCATTATGCATCTGTGGATAACATAATCCATCTACTGTAAATCTTGCATAGATTTTAAAAAGAAAAAGAATAAAAACTTTGTGTCATTACATCAGTGTCCTGTAACCATTCCCTACTTCCTTTTGGGGGCTGAAATCCAGAGGGTGTTAAAGTATATTCGTGGTGTTTAATCATGGATATGACTTGCATATAATTTCATTTTGTGATATTTCTAGTCTTTTAGTTTCTTATATTTCAGAGAACATCCAGGCAATATAAGACATGCTTATAGCATGTGTTAGACTAGCTAGTTGGTACTTATCATGGTTCAACTTAGGGTTTTTTGCCTTTACAATGGTGCAAAAATGATTTGTGTGATTTTTACATTATGTGATTTCTACATTTGATAGAACTCATGCTTTTAATTTTGAGTTTTGATCAGTTCCTGTGCTAATAACCACATGGAGTATGATGCTGCACAGTGGCAGCAAGCTGCAGCTCCCAGATAGCTACATGATTACAAAGATAAAACTCAGGTTCTATAGCATATTGTGTTACTAAGCTATGATGTTCGGTAGGTTGGGTGTATTAAGTGCATTTTCAACTTAATATTTTCAGTTGTAAGTTGAGAAGCTTATATATTTTCTTTTGCATCACTAGTGATTTCCTCACATGCAGCATGTGTTTTTTAAAAAGTTAGAGAGCTATAAGCTAGGCACAGTGACTCAAGCCTGTAATCCTAGTGAGGGGATGTGGCTCAGTGGTTGAGTGCCCCTGAGTTCAATCCCCAGTACTCCCCACCCCCCAAAAAAAGTTCTATAACATGTTTTAATTGATTGTGTCTTTTGGATTATGGATTAATAGATACACTCTCCTCCTTTCCTCATGAGCAGTTACATTTTCTAGGTTTAGTTCACTTAAGGGCTAGTTACATTAACATTTAAATGTTACAAGGAAAGTGTTCTCTTTAGCTCTTTCTTTTATAAGAAAATTTAAGAACATTAATCATTTTTCCATAGCCTAATATGCAAATCTGGCTACTTGCAGAGTAAGGTTGCACTGCTTCTGTTTCTTCCATGGGCATAAATTGAACTTTTAGTTAACTGTTTGGAAGAAGTTTGTTATTAGTCATTAGAGTGACTAGTCAATATAAAAACATCTCCTACTAGAAAAATAGCAGTATGCCAACAGCCTTTTGCTGAGCTGTCAGTTGCCTGTCCTTAGTCTATTACAAAAGTGAGCATATGCAAATAGATTACCAAGTTGCATGATATATTTGGTACTTAAACATGAACTTTTTAACAAGTTAAAAAAAAAATAGCTTTCTATGCTTTCTTAGTGATGTTTGCACATTTTTTTCAGACCCAATTTTCAGTCTCTTTGCCTTCACCAACAAAATCACCTCTGTGCACAGTAGAATTATTTGGTCTTGTGACTGGAGTCCTGATAGCAAGTATTTCTTCACTGGGAGTCGAGACAAAAAGGTAATTTTTTAAAAGTCCAAAGAATATTTAATATTCTTTGAAGTGTAAAATAACATTTTTATAGTATGTTTGAATTTTTTAAAATCGCATAATCTTGCCTTTCTAAAACAACTTTTAAAAATCAGATCTTTCTGGGTTTTTCATATAGACACATGAAAAAGTCTTTTTTATTGTTGAATTCTACAAATACTTGCTCTGAAATATCAAAAATATTAAGAGAAGACCTTTCAGACACATAACCTTTATCAAATATCCCCAGTGGGAGAAAAATAATAAATTGAACAGGTCAAGACTAAGAAACTAGGAGAACAGGAGAGGGAAGAGGAGAACATAGGAGAAAAACATTTTCTAGTTTTTCTGATTCATACTTCGATGAATTTAAACATTTTTCTATAATGAATAATTATGACTCTTTTATTTAGTGATAGAAGAGGGGCAGAATGTGACCCAAACTTGGAAAAAAAGACAAGTTAGGTAGCTATATATTCTTGAACGTGACCTTTACCCTTGTCCTCTGGAAAATGTCTATTTGGCCTCTATGCTTTCCTATTTTCTTTCTCTTTAAATTGTTCTCTCCTTTTTCTGCACTTCCGCAGACCAGAAGTGGTGAAGCAGTTTAGTGTTTTCTTTCCTCCCCTGCCCTCTCCAGTCATAGACATGGTACAAATTACTGAAGCAGAGAATTGGCCCAGGATTGGTGTCACTCAGGTGAAACACCTCAGCATCAGCCACTTAAGCATCTTTCTCCAGACCACCACTTCTGTTCCCTTGCCCATTCCTTTCTTCCCTGGTGTTTATTTGCCTGTGCTATGCTGGATGCTGAAGAAGCCAGGCTGCTTCTGCCCTCCACAGTCACGCCTAGTAGAAGATGGCCCAGCCACAGCTCTCACAACTATCAGAGCTGAAACCGACAAAGCAGCATGCACTGCACCTTCTCAGAAACATAACTTCTGCTTTTGGTTAGAGCTTTCTGCTCAGGATCTTGCTTTGGTCTTGCATTTTGCAACTCTCATTCACCTCACTTCCCATTCCTTTTCTTCATGATCATTCCGATACTCTTGAGGCACAAGCTTCCAGGGAAGCCTCATTTCTTATGAGGGGTATCATCAGGGATATCATCAAGGATAAGTGATCTCTGAGTTCATTCTCAGATGTAGAGTGAAGAGCTAGAGACTTAATAAGTCTTCTTAAATTACACTTCTTGGGGAAGTGTATATGCCCCCTCGGTAAGGACATGAGTGATGGAATTTCACTGGATCAGAAGTGGTTTGTGAGTGTAATGAGCATCCTAGACACCTCTATGACCTCTGGGCAGGGACAGTCCATCTATAGACCAACATGCTTAGGTACTTGAGGTCTCAGAGACTAGGGTCTGCCCCACTGTTGTCTATGATGCTGGAAATACTCTGAAGTTCTGAAACATCGTGCACAAATATAAATGCTGCAGATTTTTAAATACCAGAAGAAATGTTTTTCATTATTCATACCATCAGATTCTGATGAATTGCTAGAAGCCTTACAAAAAGAAAACTTTACTAAATGTGGCCTTTCTGTTAGGTGGTTGTCTGGGGTGAATGTGACTGTGGTGATGACTGCATGGAACACGGCATTGGCCCCTGCTCCTCCGTCCTGGATGTGGGCGGGGCTGTGACAGCTGTCAGTGTCTGCCCTGTGCTCGATTCTTCCGGAAGGTTAGTCTCGGGGAGGCATGTGGTTTTATGTTTGCTTTAAGGGGACTTTCTCAATATCATTTCAATTCATCGGTTCTCTTTGCTTCTGAGTTGCTGTTATTTTCAAGATGCTTATGTTTCTCAAAATTTTTAACTTGATAGAACTCAGTGATTCTGACTGGTAAAATACATATTAGGAATGAGACTCTAAGTGCTTTTATTTCACTGACAGCAGGACTGTAGTCCTTACAGGCCTTCTCTGTAACTAGCATCTTCAGTAGGGGTCCCTGCAGCCAACTTGGAAAACACTGGCTCATGGACTTTGCCAACTGAGGCAGAGGTAAACCTGTGTGCACTTTCTGTAGAGAGGGGCTTCTTGAGGACACAGCATAGCATCACAGTGTATCGTGAGTGAACACCTTTAAAACAGAGTCCTTTGTAAGCCAGGGATAGTTGGGATACTATGAAGAGCTGATTTAGAGTGATGATGGAGATAACAGGAATTCATGCCGAATTAATCACTCTCATCCTCCTCCCTTAACAACAGGTATGTGGTTGCAGTTGGATTAGAGTGTGGAAAGATTTGCTTATATACCTGGAAAAAGACTAATCAAGTTCCAGAAATAAATGACTGGATTCGTTGTATTGAAACAAGTCAAAGGTATTGTCTCATATTTGCTTCCCTAAGATTAAATAGAAATTACAGGGTCTTTAGTGGGCAAATTTTATGCCACATTTCATGGAGAGGGATGGAAACCTTTATGGTATTTACCATTAAGTGGTACCTCTTGAAATTAATGTTCGTTATTAATTGGACTTTTTTTTTTAAGCTTACTTGATCAGATTTCCTTTTTACATGATATTGTGTTAACAAACAGCAACCATTTGAGATGAAAGTAGGTTTTTTTATTTTTTATTTTTTTTGTTTTTGTTTTGTTTTTGGTGGTGCTAGGAAAGTAATCCAGCTACAAGGTATTACATCCAGTAGAGTTTGTCTCCATGTCAGCCAAGCATGTTAGTGCTCCTTATGAATTGTATTTGTCAAAATGAGGTTCTGCCTTTATTATTGCAACCCTTGGGGCTTCTCTCCCATCTCTTGTGCTGAATTTAGCAGTTAACAGTTCATGCTGTTGGCTTGCTCAGGAGGGAAGAATCCAGTGAAATTCCATTTCAGGAATTTGAAATTTTCTCTCTTGGGCTGCCCTCCTTCCCTTTTTCTTTTTTTACCTTGCCTGTCCACAGTGCTTGCTTTGCCTCTAAACTGGTACCCAGACCACTTCCAGTACCCCAATGTAGGACCCTGCAGGAAGCCCCTTAGAAAGCACAGAAAGGGAATGTATATAGAATTATTGTTGGGGTTTATTTTGTTGTTGTTTGTTTGTTTCAAGATGTTTCCCCCCCCCCCACATCATTATAGTGACTTAAATTTGCAAGTTAGAACTAATTCTTGACTTAATAATTGTATTATTTGGATTGCTGATCATTCCAGTTACCAAATTTCAAGTTTTTGCCAGTAATGAGATTCAAAGATAATATAAACAACATTGTCTTTTTTTTTTTTTTGGTACTGGGAATTGAACCAAGGAATGCTTAACTACTGAACCACATCACCAGCTCTTTTTTGTATATTATTTAGAGACAGGGTCTCACTGAGTTGCTTAGGGCCTCACTAAGTTGCTGATGCTGACTTTGAACTTGAGATCGTCCTGCCACAGCCTCCTGAGCCACTGAGATTATAGGCGTGTGCCACTGTGTCCAACAAACAACATTATCTTGTAGTTTGATTCCCCAAACTCCTTATCTTTTACTTTATTTTATTTTAAATTATTTTTGTGGTGCTTAGAATTAAACACAGGGCCTTAAATATGTTGGGCAAGTGCTGCACCACTGAGCTACTACATCCCCAGCCTTCCATATCTTTTAAATGTGATGAGTTAACATACTAGGTTTAAAGGAAAATACCAAAAGGAAAAAAATAAACATATCTTACATAGCCAAATAAGTTTTGTCCCTCAAAATAACTCTCCTGGGAAGAAATATATGTTTCTTTCAGTGATACCATTCTTTTTAATGAAATGAGAAAACTTTTAATATTGATCAGTAATTTATGAGTTCCACTGATGTTACTGTCACTTAAAATGTTTTTGAAATTTCTCTTCTCGGATTGTGTTCAGAACAAGAGAACTTGTGATACAGGAAAACCACTTATAACATTAGACCTTTTATATTTTTACTTATTTCAATCTTTTCCCTTTTTTTAAAAAAGTTTTAGTTATCAAAGGACCTTTATTTTATTTATTTTTATGTGGTGCTGAGGATTGAACCCACTGCCTCATACATGCTAGGCAAGCGCTCTACCACTGAACCACAACCCCAGCCCAGTCTTTTACCTTTTTTTATGCTTGCCATTCATATTTATAAAGCTTGGTATTTGTATTGAAGCCTTCCATTCATATTTATTTGCAAAGCTCATCTCCCAGTGCCTTGGCTGCTTTCAATAATCAAATTCATCTTCAAAGGAAGATGAGCTTTTATTGTGGCTGCTTAGGTCAGTCTCCATACTATGAAGCATTCTTCTAGATGACTCTCAGAAAGCACTGATGTACAGCAGCATTGTTGGAATGACCACTTGCAGAGCTCACAGTTATTTGGTTGCCCAAGTTCTAGTGGGCTAATCTGAAAAATGTCTTTCATCACTTGGAAGTTGTACTTCATTTTTACAGCATCTGAATGCATAATTTGTGTGCTCTGATATTGTTTTCAATATTCACTGCCTTGAAACCTACTTAGGTTTTTCACTTTATTACTTTTTGGTTTGAGGATCTACTTTGCAGATTAAATTTATCAACGATATTATATTTTCACAGTCTTATTGCTAATCTATATTTGGTAACATTCTAGATCTGCCTTTTTTGTGTGTGTGTGGTGCTGGGGATCGAACCCAGGGCCTCGTGCTTGCAAGGCAAGCACTCTACCAACTGAACTATCTCCCCAGCTCTTAGCTCTGCCTTTTGAGGGACCAGTGGGAGGAGATAGGGAGCATTAATTTGGTTGTCTTGCCCAACATCATGCAATTGGAGGGCATGTTGAAGACCAAGGCTCTTTCATTATGCAGTTCATTAAATCTTTCATTGTCTTTCTTTATCCAGTATAAAAACGTGAGTAAAAGTTCCTCCATTTTTCAGGGATGTGAAAAGAATAATCTAGAATATATTATAAAGTTGAAATTTTTAGAAAAAGAAATACATTTAGTAATGTTACTTGAAAGACTGACTTTAGTAGTCATTTCATGAATTTTACTATTCATTAAAACATTTGGCAGAAATTCATTGTTTCTTATTCTTTTTGGTGATGTCATTGTCCAGTAAGTAAGACTTTTTAAAATGATTTTAGTTTAACTTTTTAAATAATTTTTATTGGAATACTGTAATCCTGCACAATACTGGGGTTTGTTGTCATATATCTATTTGTACATGCACACAATATAATTTTGGTCAATTTAATGTGACTGGCTGAGTTCTTGTCTAGCATGTGCAAAGCTCTGGGTTTGATCCCCAGCACTGTCCAAAAAAAAAATAAGCAGAGTAAGATATTTTCCAAGTTAAAATAAAATTGCTAAAATATTAGTGATGGTATTTAAAAACCTGTACATTTTAATTTTTAAATTTATTTCCATTCATGTTTCTAGCATTACTAGTGAGCATATACTAATTAAATTAATATGTGTGTGAGTGCCCCGTAAAATATTTTGTAATTATGACATACATTAATTTTATGATTTCTCTGTTTCGGTTTTAGCCAAAGTCATACACTTGCTATCAAGAAACTATGTTGGAAGAATTGCAATGGAAAAGCTGAGCAGAGTGAAGGAGAAGGTGCTGACTGGTTGCACTTTGCGAGTTGTGGTGAAGATCACACTGTGAAGATATACAGAGTGAACAGATGTGTACTGTAGTGGGCTTCATTGTCACATGCTTACAGTCATTGGTGTCTTAAAATATTTATCATGTAAATAGATCACCTTTCTTCACCTTCACAATTGAATCAAGTTTCATTTTTGATTCAGATAGCAGTCCTTTATTTGGGTCCTGGACCCTTTGAAATTGATGAAAACTGCACACCCTTTTTCTTGTTTTATATTATGTATATTTACACATATCCAAGACCTTGATTCATACTTTCAGAGATTTTTGGACCTACTTTCCATGAGTCCCAGATTAAGAACATCTGTTCTTGATCACATTTGCTTGATTTTATGTTATTTTGGGCTGTTTTATTTGCCCCTCTGCATCTGCTTTGTGTTGCTGTAACAATATGCCTGGTGCTGGGTACTTTATAAAGAAAGAGGATTATTTAAGTCAGAGTTCTGGGGATCTAAGAACATGGTCCTGATATCCTGACTCTGGTGAGAGCCTTATGGTGGATGGAATCACAGTGTTGGGAGTGTATGTGGAAGAAAGAGGTCATTTGTTGAGACAGAAAGAAAGGGAGATTCAAGGAAGGTGCCAGACTTGCTTTTAAAAACCCAGTCTCATGAGAATGACCTCCAGTGAGAATGTGTTCCTGTTAGAAAAGTATTGTTTTCTTTTAAAAGTATTATTCTCCCACTAGGTCCCACCTCATAAAGGTTTCACCCCCTTTCAACACCACCACTCTAGGGACCAAGCCTCCAGCACTTGAATCTGTAGGGGACACATTTGAACCACATCCAAACCAAAGCATCCTCTGTGGGGTACATCATTATCTATTACCTTCTTCAGAGGGTAGACGTAGGAAATAAAAAGAGAAGAAATCCAGATTATTCAATTTTTATTTTAACATTTTTTTGTAAATAAACATACCACACACAGTATGCTAACTCTGCCTTGACCCTTTCTTCCTAGTATATGCCAATTATTCTAGGAATTTGGCAGGCAGTTATAATTTTGTACTACAGCCAGTTTTTATTCTTTAAAGGTACATAGATTCTGCTTTGGGTGGGGGTTACTTAAAGTAGAATATTCGGACATTTAAACTTACAAATTTAGGTTTTGAAAAAGAGTTCTGAATCATCTGAATGTAGTAGCAAAGCCACGAGAGGGTACCTTAGGGAGGATGCCAAGGGAGGGAAAGGGTGCTGGAAATGACGTTGGAATGCCAGCTGAGGGTTAAGGCAGGCCAGGGTTAGGAGCTTGGAAGTTGAGTGGAGAGAGATTAGGGAAGACAGGAGAATGGGGGCTTGGGTCCAACCCTGCTGGAACATGGAGTCATCAGACAAATTCAATATGTTGAAAAAAGGAAGGTGAGGATTTTCTAGGTGGGAGTTTATGCTGTTGTTTAATATGATATTTTGCTTTCAGAGGTGTTCAGTTGTGTTTCCTAGATGCAGATTTTTAGACCTGTGCTATATAATATTTCTAGTCCAATAGTGAGCTACATATGTAATTTTAAAAATGTAATAGCCACATAATAAAAGGAAACAGGTAAAATTTATTTTAATGTTAAATGTACTGTAATACAACATATACAAAAAAATGTATCAACATACTGTTGGCCCTCTGTATTGGGTTCCATATAACATGGATTCAACCAACCATGAATTGAAAATATTAGGAGGAAAAATTGCATCTCATCTGTACTCACAGACTTGTCTTGTGGTTATTCCCTAAAAAATAAAGTGTAACAACTATTTACATAGCATTTTCATTGTTTTAGATATTGTAAGTAATCTTCAGATGATTTACAATTTGCAGGAGGTTATATTCAAATACTATACCGTTTATATAAGGGACTTGCACATCTTTGGATTTTGGTTCTGCTGAGGTCCTGGAACCAATTCTCCACATACACTGAAGGGCAACTTTGTAATCAACCTAAAAAATTATTAATGAGCTGTTTTATACTAGGAGTCTGCCTCGGTGCAAACTAGCCACATTTCAAGTGTTCTATAGCCACATGTAACTAGAGGCCATCCATTCTTGGACAATGCAGTTCTAGCCTATTTTCATCTCTACAAAGTTGCCTTATGTCCTTGACTCTGTGTGTGTGTGTGCACTAACCTGCGCTCAGTCCCTGCTGAGCTACATGTGTGTTTTAAAGGTAGAAAGGGAAAGAGCTTCAGAATGTAATATTCTTAGGCAGCTCCTAAACTTGATGCATCACAGTGACCTGGCAGGCTGGTTCAAAACTCATTGCAGCCAGGCTTGGTGGCACATGCCTATAATCCTAGCAACTCTCAGAAGGCTGAGGCAGGAGGAGGATCTCGAGTTTGAGGCCAGCTGCAGCAATTTAGTGAGGCCCCAAGCAACTTAGCAAGACTGAGTCTCAAAATAAAAAATAAAAAGGGCTAGGGATATAGCTAAGTGATAAAGTGCCCCTGGGTTCAATCCAGAGTAGCAGAAAGGCAGTCAAAAAAAAAAAAAACAAAACAAAAAAACAAAAACTGATGGCTGCGTCCCTGTCAAAGAGGGAGCCTGAAGATTTGTATTTCTCCCTAGTCGCAGATAATGGAAGTGTCAGCATACTGGCAACGAGCATCACAGGACAGCACTGTAATTCTCAGACCTCAAGCCCTACCTAGTAAATATTGATCTCCAGGGATAGTGTCCAGGAATCTTTTTCAACAAAATTTCAGAGAATTGTGATACACCCTAAAGCATGAGAAGCAATGTAACAACTCGTCATTTGCTAGAACATACTACAACATCATGTTTTGACAACTACCTCTTGTATCACTCCTCTGGATGGGGTCACTATCCTAAAGAGTCTTTCCTGCTTGAGGCTTTTATTATTTTGGTGTATATTCTGAAATGTGGCCCCAGAATCTACATGGCAGCCTCAAGGGCATTTGCAGGTGAGTTGGAGCTGGGTGCTGTGTGCCTCTGCTGCTGGCAGTGCCCTGACTTGATGTGGTCCTTATTAGTGGCTCAGGTTTTCTGGTTCACTGCACTTAGTCTTAACAATGATGAAACACCTGGAGCTGCCAGCAAACTGAGGAGGTGAATTTAGAGTTCTCTAGCAGCAGGAGCCTCCGTGTGCTATGTCCGTGTAGAAAGGACCACATCTAAGAAGACAGGCTTTTGAAGGCCAGGCTGGTTTTCTGGGAAGGGAACCTTGCTGGATGTAGGGACAGCTTCCAGACCACCTGCTATCATCATTTTTTAAAAAGCTATTTTGTTTTAGTTGTAGATGGACACAATACCTTTATTTTATTTTTATGTGGTGCTGAAGATCGAACCCAGGGCCTCAAGTATGCTAGGTGAGCATCTACCACTGAGCCACAACCCCAGCACGTGCTATCATCATTGAGTGAGTCATTCACATTAATTGCAGGACTTCAACTCAAACATAAAAACCAAAACAACGAACAGAGAAGCAACTAGCAGACAAAAAAGGTTTTCTTCAGGGTTAAGCTCAGGAAGGTATTACAGGAGAATCCAGGACCACAATCAGTGGTTTCCAGCAGAGGACTGCTTAAGACCCCAACCACCAGATGCTGGGTAGGCATGGGCCTGCTCTGGGTGGGATGACAAAAGTAAATGTCTATCATGCAGCCCTTGTTAACCCAGGCTACTAAATGGTGATGGAGGTTGTTTTGCCCTAACCAAAGTGACATGACCAACAATAGGCCCTTGCCTATCTTTCAGGAAACATTTTCTATAGTGAACACATGTCCTGTGGATGCCTTTGTGGCCGCATTTCTCATTTCTATGGCAGTTCAAAAAATGCCTTTGAAAAACCAAATATTGAACTTCAGTCATTAATGTGTTTGCTGCAGTGCCTAGGGCAAGTTTACCAAAAGGTCTGCAACTTTGAAATACACAAAAAATAAGAATAATGGCTGGATAGAAAGACACATGGACTGTTATGTAATGAAGCAAATACCATAAAATATCAGAGGTAGTCTTAGTACACGCATATTCATAAGAAATATTCACAATAACTGAGAGATAGAAACTGTAAGTCTCCGTCAGTGGGCGAACGGATCAACAAGATGTGGTGTATACAAACCATGAATGAGTATTATCTAATCTTTAAAAGGAAGGAAATTCTGACATGATGTTAAGTGAAATAAACCAGTCATGAAAGATTAATACTCTATGATTCCATTTATATGATGCATCTAGGGTAATCAAATGCGTAAAAACAAAGTAGAATGGTAGTAGCCAGGGGCAAGGGTGGGGTGGAGGAAATGGGGAGTTTCTTTGAGCATAGTGTTTTAGTTTTGCAAGATGAAAAAGTTATAGAGATTGCACAGCAATGAGAATAAACCAAATTGTCAACTTAATGTTTAAGATGGTAGCTATTATATTTATTTTACCGCAATTTTAAAAAAGTGATCCAAGACACACCATTTCCCAGAATGTTAATTGTTGGGCATTTTTTCAAGTGTCCTGAAGTAAAATATATTTGGGAAACACTGGGAAAAAACAAAGTGAGGTATCTTGAAGCTGAGCATTGGAGGGTCATTATACTGTCCTTTAAAAATACATTTTAAGGGGCTGGGGTTGTGGCTCAGTGGTAGAGCACTTGCCTGGCACATGGAGGCACTGGATTCAATCCTCAGCACCACATAGAAATAAATAAATAAAGGTATTGTTTCTATTTACAACTAAAAAATATTTTTAAAATACATATATTTTGTTTGCTTATAAAACTTAAGGCCAGCTCCATTCCTCTGGGCTCAAGGTGAGGCTGAACATGGCAGGAGCTGGTGGTGGAGGGAAGCAGTTTACATCATGTTGATGAGAAAGCAGAGAGAGACTCCACTAGCCAGATACAAACATATATACCCCAAAGCCATGCCCCAATTACCTCCTCTTCCAGCCACACCCTACCAGCATCCAGTTACCACTCAGTTTATCCCATCAGGGACTGATTTGTTGATTAGATTAAGACTCTCAAAACCCAATCATTTCTTCTCTGAACCTTCTTACATTGTGTGAGTGGGACACCTCACATCCAAACCATAACATCATATAATCATATATGCACAGAGGATAGCAATGTCCAATTCTTTCTACTGTCTTTCCTATTCCCATTCCCCCTCTCTTCCCTTCATTTCTCTTTTTCTAATCTTATAAAATTTTATTGAGGGCTGGGGATATGGCTCAGTTGGTAGTGTGCTTGCCTTGCAAGCATCAAGGCCCTGGGTTCAAACCCCAGCACCGCAAAAAAAAAAAAGAAAAAAAAATTATTGAAAAAAGAATGAAGCTGGGCATGGCGAAGCATGCCTGTAATCCCATTGGCCCAGGAGGCTGAGGCAGGAGGATCATGAATTCAAAGCCAGCCTCGGCAAGTTAGTGAGGCCCTAAGTAATTTAGTGAGATACCTGTCTCTAAATAAAGTATAAAAAAGGGCTGGGAATGTGGCTCAGTGGTGGAGCGCCCCTGGGTCCAATCCCCGGTTCCCCCCACCAAAAAAGAAAGAAAGAATGAGCACATCCATAAATGAAATGCAAAAGGTATTACTTTATGAGGGATTCTCTTCCCCTCCAAGAAGCAATAGATGATTGAGTGTAAAGCCTTCCAACATGAGTAAACAGCACAGCAAGGCGCATAAGGCTGGGGTCTGAAGGGAGAGAAGATGCTGGATGACCGTGCATGACTGGTGGCCTGAGGACTCTGAGCTTCACAAGCAAGTGGATCCAGAGTCTTGGGTCCCAGAACTGAGGCACAAAGACACAGAGAGAAAGCAGTCATGCTTTGTCAGAGACATTCCTCCTGGGATGGAAATGGCAACTCAACAAAGGCTGCTCTAGAGGGGCTCTCTGCAGCCTGGTGTCCACAGACTGCCCACACTGACTGCCCCAGAGGACCGCAAGGCTCTCTGACCAGCAAGCACTGCTTCCTCCCTATCCCCAACTTTCCCACTCTCGCCTCTGACATACCTTCCCAGTCTTTGGCTTTCACTGACATTTCCCCTCTCCATCAAGTTCTGCATATTTCTTAAGGCTGTCTAGATGAAGGCTGGAAAGTAATTGATGAGTTGGGTAGAAGTGGGTTTGGATCCTGGTTCACACTGGCTCTCCCTGTGGGCAAGCTTTCTCTCTCTTCTCTGTAAGTAAAATATTAGTCTGGCTTAAATTCAACTGTGTATGAAAGAAAATGCAAAACGGTTTTCCTGATTTGTACAAGTTAGAAAATTTCTCTTTAAAGTAAAAGAAGTTCAGTTAGGCTGACCACGATGGGCATGGAACTTCTCAATATGATCCGGATCCCAGGGTCATTTTATTCTGCCATCTGTGGCTTCTACCTGCCAGGATGTCTGCTTGGTCACCTGCCATGAGCTCTGCACTCCAGGTAGCAGAAAGGAGGAAGACATAAGAAAAGGCCTGTCTCTAACCTTAAAGAAGTTTCTTGGAAGTCCTACACAGTTCTGCCCATTCTCCTTGGCCAGAATTTGGTTTTGTGGCCATACCTGGTGTCAAGAGAAGCCGAGAAACCAAATCTGTATCATAAATGGCCATCTTCTCAGTGGAGCATTGGGGTGCTTTATTCTGGGAGAAAGAGAACAAATGATAATCTCATTTCATAAAAAGTAACTGCTTTGTGGGTTATTTTGAGGATTAAATAGGCCAATGCATGAAAATAATAAGACAGCAATAATTTGCATCTGTCACTATTATGATTAAGTACTCCTCAGTTCATGCCACCACCTCCTAAGAGTCTTTCTTCAAAAAAAAAAAAGAAATTTTAGTTGCAGTTGGACAAAATACCTTTATTTACTTATTCATTTTTATGTGGTGCTGAGGATCAAACTCAGTACCTCACATGTGGTAGGTAAGCTCTCTGCCATAAATCTACAACCCCAGCCCCTAAAAGCCTTTCTTAATCTCATTGTTTCCAGTATTCCTTCCTTCCTCTATATTACATAATATTTTGTTCTGATTCTTTTTTGTTATTTGCCACTTTATACTATTTGTGTATATGTCTTAAGCTATTTCAATGAGATGCTTTCTGTTGTAAGAAGGTCATTTCAAATGGCCAAAAGGAATTATTGGCTCACATAAAAGAAAAGAGAGTAGAGCGGTAGGACAGGTTTCAGGAATAGTTTGATCAGGTCCCTATTTCCTTTTCTTTAATTTTCTCACCTCTGCCCTTTCCAGGTCAGCTTTCTCCTAAGTCTGCAGAGGAATGCAAACAGCCTCTGAGATGACATATTTCCTGCATATAACCTTTAAACATCACGTCCCTAACTTTACTCTGACTGACTATCCCTATACCAATCACAAAGCAAGAGAAAGTCACACATTGAGTGACTGGGACCTGCACATAGGATGTCATGAAGCATGAGATGAACTATCCTGGAGCTGGAGGCATGGTTAGTCCCCCTGAGACCAAATGACTGCTCTTTTTGGGTGGTTTTCCCAAAGCAAAACCAGAGGGACAATGGGTGCTGGATGAGCAACCAACACAAGACCATTATAGAAGCCTACCAAAGCCTAAACATGGGGGCATCCGATGGTTTTCTTTTTGTCCACAGCATCTAGCACAGTGTATTGTCACATCTTTGCTGAGGTAAGATGAGTAAACTTGATCACGAAGATGGCTGGGAGAGGAAGCATTTGCAAATGTAAGCTGCCAGGCAGTAAATAGAATACATGGTATCTAATCCTTTCTTTGTCTTGGTGGCTTAAAGAGTTAGGAGGCGAAGAGCAGGAGGGAGGTAAGGTATCAGCCCAGAATGGACTGAGAAAGGACTGGCCTGGCCCGGAGGGCCTGCTCCAGAATGAACACGGGGAGAAGCCAAACCCCCAAGGAAGCAACTTCAGGAAGATCTTCTGGGTGTTCCCACCCTCTCCGTCCTGTGGTCTGCCTAGTACTGGTGGGGTTTTGTTGTTTTGAACATTTTGAGTGTAGATATAATGGAGCCTTGTTCCCAACCATGTCGTGATTTCAAGCTGCCCTTTTAGCTTCTATTCACAGCAAAGGTCTCATTTCACTCCAGGGGAGGGAGCTTCCTGGGGTTTCTGGTCCTTTTTTCCACTGCTCTCAAGTTGCTTCAACCAGGGCACACTGCCAGCTTTAGCAGAAACCTGTCCCACGGCTGTGCCTGCCTTCTTGTTTCCTAGCTACCTTAATATCTAGCTCTGCAGGATCTCTTCAGCAGGGAGGTGTGTATTTCATGCTAACAGGAAATACTAAATTAATTTCATTATCCAAACCAAATTTGACCTTCTTGGAAATAACCCACCCCCACATCTTGACAGTTTGGTAGGAGGTTTGATCCATCATAATTGCTGACACACCACCACCCTCGCCCTCCAAGACTGAGAGGCAAAGGTCTTCCAGGACTAGCCAGAGGCTAGATAGCCTCTACTCTTCCTCACCATTTAAGACGAGACCATTATAATGGCACCACCAAGCCCACCCAGATAACAGAACTGTTCTCACTTAGGTCAGGATGACACCTGACCGGCAAGTTTAATAATTGCTAATCCTTCTCCTAACCGGCCTCCCAGCCTTAGAGACCTCCCTGGCATTCTGCTCTGGCTCACTCCCCTCTACTCAACCTTCTCACCATCTACAGATGAGGCGGACAACCCTTAAGTGCCACTGATCCCATAGCTCCACCCCCCTTTCCTGAGCTCCTGAGGTGCCATCTTCACAAGTCCTCCATATGACTGTGTCTCCAACTCTAAACACTCCATTATTCTTGAGCCCTGGGCCTGAATTCCTACTTAAAAGTCCTGATTTAAGCTCCAAATTATTTCCTTGTGCCTGAGCCCCTCCTCCCTGCATTCATTCAGTCTCTCCCACACACAGCACCACATACTCCCAGCCAGTCCTCCTTAGGCCTCATCTGTCCCTAAATCCAAAACTTCTGAACCATCTGGGCCTCAGATCAGCCCTCACTGCTCCTCACCAGGACTCCTACTCAATCTCAGACAGACAGTGCTGTCTGCAGCCTCCCTGAATCAACTCCCTCCTCAGTGCCACCAAAGGTCCAATCACTGTCCTAGAGACTCCCAAACATTTTCCTGTCCCTACCTGACCAAAACCAGGTTCCTGCTCTGCATTGCAGTCTGACTCCACTCATTTCCCTTGCTCTTCATCCCACCCTTCATCCTCACCCAGCTCCAGAATGTCTCAGCCTCAGAGAATGTCCTGCTTTTGGAATCTTCTGAGCTACTTGCTATCTCTAGGCTTTTGCACATGGAAGACTGCCTTTCTCCCCTGCTTTCTCCTCTGGGACCCTCTGGGAAGGTCTCCCTGCATTCCCCTGATAGGGAAGTTCTCTTCCCCCTTAACTCTAACCCTAACCCTCACCCTTGGCTTTCATGAGAAGGCCTCTGCTCTCAGCTTTACTGACATTGTCATTCCAATGCCTGCTATGTTCCTTGTGGGGAGAATATGTCCAAGAACACCAAAGGAATGCCCCTGCCAAAGCCTTAGGCTTCATCTCCAGGGACTGGAGCCTGGACATTTGCAAGAAGTTACAGCTGGTTTCCCTGGCCCCAATTCTCACTGCTTCATCCAGTCTGGTCATGGTCATTAGATAGTTCGACTTAAATCACTTCCGTGGGCACTTTCTTGCTCCAAAATCTTCAAAATAAAATTCTAGTTCCTCAGCGCAACTTGAAGACTTACTAAAACCTCTCCCTAAACCCTCCCTGCTTTCTTCCTCTACCACCACAGAGTCTAATTCTGAGAAGCACTCATTCACCTTTGGCCAAGCCAATGAATGAAAGAATATGTGAATGGATGCCTTATATATAGTGGAGATTCTTGCAGATGTAGCCTATTGAGAGGGAACCCTGTAAGTGGGATTCGTTAACTTTGAACCAAGGACATTTGAGGAGATATCATCACGAGGCGAGGCCCTAGGAGTTAGACCAGGGCCAAAACCTCGGTGCAGTGGGAGAGATTTTTAAGTGCATAATAGAGGTCTCCAGGAGTGGAAAGAGCTGTTTCCCTACAAAGCTGTAAACTCTAGGTGCAGAAGCTGGTCTCCTGGGACCTCAGCATGAACCAGCTCAGGTTCCTCTTAGGCTACAGTAGCAGCAGTTGGACCAGGTGAGGAGATGATGGCAGGCTGGCAGCATGACTGTAGGCATAGTTCCTTACCCGGTGCCTCATCTGGAGTCAAAGTACCTGTCTCCTTCCACCTGGTCTCGCGTCTCTGGTAGCCGGCTCCGCATCTGGGATCGCTTGTACCCCACCCTCCCGCTGTTACCTGCCCCCACCGTCATTTGTGCACCTGATCCCTCCAGGCCGCCAATCTCTCACTTCCCTCACATGGTTTCCCAGCCTCTCCCTCTTGACGCATTAATGACCCAGGACATTGCTGCTCAGACCCGGCTCTCTGTTCGGGTGCGGCCCGAGGGCGGAGCAGAGGAGGCGCTCGTGTCCCGGTCGCACCCAAGCTTCCCGGTTCCAACCGTGCGCAGTCGCAGAGAGCTTTATTAACCAGCCTGTGGATTCCCTAATGGTTTTCCTTTTCTATCCTTGGTTTAGCCACATTCTCAGAAACGCGGAGCACACGTCCCACTGGGGAGCAGCAGCTGGAGAAATCCAAATCCCTTCGCAAACTCCCGCTGCACAGTTGCCGGCTCGCACCACGGTGGATGAAGGTCCCCGGGGTCGCTATGCGGATTAGATTCAGGGGTTTCAGGATGCCCCGCAGGAAAAACACTTGGTTGCTTCGGTCACTTGCATTTCCATGACACATAGCTAAACAAGGATTTTGCATTCCAGGTGTCTGGGCATCTCCGCGGGCTACAATGGGAATTTGTTCAAAGAGCAAAAGCGGGCACTCGCTCACTGGGCCCCAGGTGTAAAAAGACTGGACAGAAGTGAAACCCCGTGAGTCAGCGCGCCGGGGAGCAAGCGGGACAGTCCAGCGAGGCGCCGCCCCCGGGCCGCGGACCGGTGCGGCCCTGGAGGCGCGGCCGGGGCGGAGTCGCGGTGGGTCGGTCTTGTGCACTTCCCGGACCCCGCCAACTTGGACGTCTTGGGCCATGGCTAGCGGGGCAGCAGAGCCCGGGGCCGAGCTGCTGTCCTTCACGCGGTTCCGGGACTCGAGCGCCGCGCGCCTCGCCTACGGATACGGCCCGCGCAGCCTGCTCGAGATGCGGGAGAGCGAGTTCGGCCGCCTGGCAGGTGAGGCAGGCGTGGGGAGCACGCGGCTCCTGGGTCCCGCGTTAAAGGAGCTTTTGCTCCGGTGGGAGCGGCGCATGTTGAATCGAAAAGAGTAAGAAGGATGTGTCCATGCGTCGGCTTCATGGACGTGGCTCCCTCATTCCACCTGTAAACCCCGAGACTTCTTGCTGCTTCTATTGCTCCGTAGACTTTCCAGTGCAGGACAATCTAGACTCTGCACCTTTCTCCACCCTCGGCGAACGGGCTTAAGAGTCTTCTTGCCCTCTGTTGTCGTGAGACACCCTCCCACCCCGCATTCTAAAGGTCCAACTACACCACCAGGGTTGCAAAATGCAAGAGGTCCCGCGGCCTTGACTGCTCTGATGCACGCCCTGAGACCGGAGCGGTGCGTGGCAGCCAGCCAGTTGGGAGAGTGTCCCTGCGGGGTGGGGACCGAGAGGCAGAGGCCGTGGGGCAGGGGTCTCCCAAGGCGGCGCCCCAGACTCCAATGACATGGACCATGACTAGCTTTTATTTCCAAAATCTCATTTTTCTCCTTCCCGCAATCGGAACAATGCCTCCCAGCTCTTCCGAGCTCTAGCTCTCTGGGGGACTAGAAGAATTAGCGAACCCTGCAATTTGAGTTTTCAAGAACAGGTCAAGCCAGTAAATTGGACACGAAGACCGGGATCGTGGCGTGCCTTTGTGGAACCTGCTGACTGAATTGGAAATCAAGATCAAGCTGGCGATGACTGACCCCAGCCCACTTGCTGTGGGTTCAGGACTAGCTCTTGTGCCGGGAAACTTGAGTTGTAGTATTGGGGATTTAGTCAAGCCTCAGAACCCCGTGCCCAAGGGTAGAAGGGAGCAGGTGAAGTGGGCAGGCCATGGGCCAGGATATCTTGGTTTATTTATCTCCTCGTGATAACTGGTGACTGCTCATCTTTGAGTCATTTTCGTGTGTTTTCAGTGATAACTTTTTTTTTTTTCCTTTTGGGGGATTTTGAGGGCCATAGCTTCCTCCTTGTGTGGCCCCCTCTATACTTAAGCCAAGGAAGAGTCAGGACGGACAGGTGGTCTTTGCCACCACCCTCTCAACTCCCTTCCCATTCTTCTGTGTCACACTGTCAACTGCTGGAGACACCTTTCATCCCTCTTTCTCTCTTCTTATTACAGAAATCTTCCACAAAGAAATAAAGTCTTACACTGAGAATACCCACAGGTGCAGAGGGAGGGAGGCCCTCTATTCTTTAGAAGCAAATCCCATTCTGCCATTCAGTTGGTAATTCTTCTAGCAACACACCTCCTTAATCTCCTAAATCTCCTCTAAACTCCATCCCTCACACCCTCCATTGACTGACTTCTCCCAACACTACCCTGAAAAGCAGAGGTATGTTCTGAGTTCCTCTTGGTTTCACTCTGGTTCTTCAGGGAACAAGTGGAAAATGGAGATGAGCCAGCCAGGGCATTTGGAGCCCTTTTAACATCAACTGCAATTGTGACAGTGTTTTGCGTGTCCTTTATGTAGCACAATTCCTAGCATTTTCTCTACATTTGGGTTGTCTGGGAGTTTCAGATCGGGTTTACTTTTTTTCTGCCTTATGGAAATAAATGAACTGGAGAGAGGGCAGGAAAGAACAAACCAACCAACTGAACCAAAATAATATAAGCTTCACCTTCTCTTCTTTCCCGCCCTCCCTGAAGGTTTTCTGGGGGTTTGAAAATGTATCTGGCTAAATGGTGGCTCTATATAATTAAATGCTGAAACTTTACGTGCTGAAATGTTTTGCCGAACCTGTTGTTTGGGAATTTCCTCGTCTTAGTGAAGGGAGTGTATTGAATACATAGATTTGGTTGAAGTCTTAGGAAGCTGATTGGTACCCACTCACTGTATGCAACAAGAATTGCAGGAAGGGCTGGGGCAGTAGCTCAGTGGTAGAGCACTTGCCTCAAATGCGTGAGGCCCTGGGTTCGATCCTCAGCACCACATAAAAATAAATAAATAATTAAGTAAAGATATTGTGTCCATCTACAACTGAAAAATATTAAAAAAAAAAAAAAATTGCAGGGACATGGCCCAGAACAGACCTGGAATTCTTTTCCTTGGCTTTGAGACTTTTGCCTGCTTCTAATGTCGGCTAAAACTGTGGGGTGTTTACTCTGTGCCAGGCACTGAACTGGGTGTTGTCATATAGCAACTCATTTAGTCCCCATCCCATCTGCAGAACTAGGAACAAGATCCCAGACTGGTTAGTGGTGGAGCCATAATTTAATCCAGGTTGGTTGACTTGAATTCTGCACTGTTAACCACTTTGCTGCTCTACCTCCTAAGATCAGACCTTGGGTGATCGAACACAGTTGCTTTTATTTTCTTTTTTCAAAATTAACTGCTGGACCAAAGGACAGAGAAAGCTTTCCCTAAGTGGTCCGGCAGAAGATGCTGGGCAAGTGCATGGGGCTCCAAAGGAGTCAGGTGGGCCTCAACCGTGCACTGGAATTTCACGTGAGCACTGTTGAGCTTTGAAGCCTGGATGAACAAAATCCTTTATTTTAACTTTAGAGTTTTATTTCTGAGGCATTGATAAAAAAAAAAAAAAAAAAAAAAGAACCTTATTTAAAAAAAATTTAGACTGTATATTTTAGTGGTATCAGATTCAAAAGGTGCCAAATGAAATGGAAGAATGACCAAGAAAACTCTCTCTCAATCTAGCTGCAGCCATTGAAGCCATCCCAGAGTCAAATGTTGTCACTGTGTCTTGTGTGCCTTTTTGGTGGTTATTTAGATTTGTATGTGTGTATACTTTTAAAAAATCTTTCCCAAGTGAGTCATAACATTTCTTGCTACCTGCCATAGTCTGCATTTATTTGTTCATGGTCTTTCTCTGCCACTATCATGCTAGCTTCTATTTTTTCAATGTTGTGTCCCCAATTCTTAGAACAGTGCCTGCTACAAAGTAAATGCTCAACAAAGATTTATTGAATGTAAAAATACTCAATGGAGCTGGGCATGGTGGTGCACACCTGTAATTCCAATAGCTCAGGAGGTTGAGGCAGGAAGATTGCGAGTTCAAAACCAACCTCAGCAATGGCAAGGTGATAAGCAACTCAGTGAGACCCTGTCTCTAAATAAAATACAAAATGGTGCTGGGGATGTGACTCAGTGATCAAGTACCCCTGAGTTCAATCCCTGGTACCCCACCCGCCAAAAAAAAAAAAAAAAAAAAAAAAAAAAAAAAAGAAACAACAAAAAAACCCCCACTCAATATATTAGAAATAAAAGGAAATTTAAGGGCCTGGAGTTGTGGCCCAGTGGTAGAGCACTTGCCTGGCAGGAGGCCCTGGGTTTGATACTCAGCACCACATATAAATAAAAAATAAAAGGTCCTTGACCTGTTATTTTATATATGGAAATTTAATGAAGTTGATAAAGGTCATCATGAAATCATCCACAGATAGCATCGTACTTAGTGGAGAAAGACTGAAAACCTTCCTCCTGAGATGTGGAACAAGACAAGATTTCTGTTCTTACTACTTTTATTCAACATTGTACTGAAGGTTCTAGTCAAGGCAATTAGGCAAGAAAGTGGAATAAAAGACAACCAGATTAGAAAGAAAGAAAGAAAATATTTCTACTTACTGGTAACATAATTTTGGCTGTAGAAAATTCTAAGGAATGCACACACCAAAGTAAGAGTATTAAAAATCAAGTTCAGCAAGCTTATAGGACACAAGGTCAATGTGCAAAGATCAAGCCAGTTTCTAGACCCTGGCAATGGATAATATGAAAGTGAAATTAGAAAAATAATTCTTATAGTTTTAAAAAGAATGAAACATACAAGAAAAAATTATTAAAAGAAATAGAAGATAACCAGGCATGGTGGTGCATGCCTATAGTCCCAGTGACTCAGGAGGCTGAGGCAGGAGGATCTGGAATTCAAAACCAGGCTCAGCAACTTATTGAGATCCTAAGCAACTCAGTGAGACTCTATCTCTAATAAAATATAAAAAAGGGCTGGGTTGTGGCTTGGTGGTTAAGTGCCCCTGGGTTCAATCTCTGGTACCAAAGAAGGAGGAGGAGGAGGCAGAAAAAGAGGAAGAGGAGGAGGAGGCAGAAGAAGAGGAAGAAGAAGGAGAGAAGAAAAATAGTAAATAAAAAAATAGGTGGGTTCCATGTTGCCTATCTTTAATCCCAGTGACTTGCAAGAGGATCACAAGTTAAAGGCTAGTCTCAGCAACTTAATGAGACTCTGTCTCAAAATAAAAAATAAAGAGGACTGAGGATGTAACTCAGTGGTAAAGTGCCTCTGGGTTCAATCCCCAGTACCAATAAATGAGTAAATAAATAAATAAGTGCAAGACATACAATGAAAACTGCAAAACATCATTGAAAGAAATTAAAGACCTAAATAAATGGGAAAACAACCTGTATTCATGGATTGGAAGACTTAATATTGTTTTTTAAAAATATATATTTTTAGTTGTAGGTAGACACAATACCTTTTATTTTTGTGTGGTGCTGAGGATTAAACCCAGGGCCTCATGCATGCTAGGGGAGTGCTCTATATCTGAGCCACAATCCCAGCCCAAGACTTAACATTGTTAAAATGGCAATAATCACTACACTGATGTACAGATTCAATATAAATTGAATAGACATAGAGACCATTAGAATCGAATTGTGGATCTAGAAAGAAACATATACATCTGTGGCCAATTTATTTCCATCAGGGATGCTAAAACTATTCAACAGGTGAAAGAATATGGTCTCTTCAAGAAATGATGTTGGGACAACTGGATATCTACCTGCCGCCTACCTCACACTGTATTCAAAAATTAGTTCAAAATCAATAATGACCTAAATGTAAGAGCAAAAACTATAAAACTGTTAGAAGAATACTCAAGCATAGATCCTCAGGACACTGGATTAGTAACAGCTTATGACATCAAAAACTTAAGCAACAATGACTACAAGAAGAGACAATTGAATACTAAACTACGTGTGTGTTCCAGTGGATACACAAAACACCCTACTGAATGGAACAAAACACATGTCCATGTAAAAACTTGTACACTAATATTTATGGTAGCATTTTTTATAACAGACAAAGAGTGAGGACAAACCCCAAATGTTCACCAGCAGATTAATGGATAAACAAAATGTGGCATATTCATTCAGTCATAAAAAGAGTGAAGTTCTTTTTTTTTTTTTTTTGTGGTGCTGGGAATTGAACCCATGGCTTTGTGCTTACAAGGCAAGCACTTTTCCAACTGAGCTATCTCCCCAGCCCAAGAGTGAAGTTCTGATATATGCTTAGATATTGGTACATTTTGAAAACATAACCCCAAGCAAAAGAGCCAGTTACAAAAGAATACATATTGAATGACTTCATTTATATGAAATATCCAGAATAGGCAAATCTTTGGAAACAGAAGGTTAAACTAGTGACTGCCAGGGACTAAGGCTGGGGGGACTTGGGGTATGAATGGTAATGGTTATGGTTTTTTTGGGGTGAATGAAAATGTTTTAAAATTAGTAGTGATAGTTGCATAACATTATTAATATATTAAAAACCACTGCATGTGTAATTTAAGAGGATGAATTTCATGGCTTATGGATTATAGCTCAGTAAAGTTGTTATAAAATAAAAATTCACCCTACCCAACTAAAAAAATATTGTTAAGTGAACAAAGGAACAAATGGATCTATTCACTTCATATGCTGTTGAAAGTGCATCTCAGAATTTTTTCCATATCACTGCTTATAGTGTACTAGCTTGGTCCTCAATAATTCTTTCCTTAAAGTACATGCTGATAGACATTTGTCATTATTCTTTTGCTATTACAATAAATATGGCACTGAATACCCTCATATACAGATAATTTCACAAAAGCCTGGGTCTTATAAAATAAAATACCTGGAGGGGGAATTGCTATGTCAAAGAGTGTCTTCATTTTAAAAATACTTTTTTACTTATAGATGAACACAATACCTTTATTTTATTCATTTATTTTTATGTGGTGTTGAGAATTGAACTCAGTGCCTCCCATCTACTAGGCAAGCACTCTACTTCTGAGCTACAACGCAGCACCGAGTATCTGCATTTTAAAGTGCTACTTGTGCTGCCATGACTGACTGTTCCATGAGGAACAGTACTGAGGGAGGCAGGTGGAGAAAGAGAAATCACTGGAAAATTAGATTGCTCAAATTGTTATATACATGTATGAATATGGCATCAGGAATCACTATTGTGTATACTTACAACACATTAATAAGAATTATAAAAAAAAGAAGTTGTACCAATTCAGCCTTCCTACTAGTCATGTGCTAGCAGGGTGCTGCCCAGCATTGCCCCCACAGTGAGGCATCCAACCTTTTGATCTCTGCCAAGCTGATAGATAAACCATGGTATCTCATGTTCATGAAGTTTGCATTTCTTTCTTCAGGAGAGAGACTGAAAAGATTGTTTCGGTCCTTCAAATTCTCTGCAGTTCCCAAGGCTATTCTGGGTTTGAGGGCTGTGGAGCAGTGTGGGAAAGAAGAATCCAGGCTCACCCATCAGGGAAGTGCTCGGAACACTTCCAGGACAGGGCATGAGTCATAGCTGCATTCATCCTGAATGTCTGCTGGGCACCTCCCCAGTGTGGGATGCCGGTCCAGCTTCATAGGAGAGCTGGTTACTCAGGAAGGTCTCTCAGGGTCTTAAAGGTCATTCAACATTAGAAGGGCAGTTCTGCCATTGCTCACGCCTACACTTGGATTAAGAAGTTCATATCAAGAAACTCAGGGAAATCAGTGTCCTGGTGTAATGTTGAAATGCATAGCAGGTACTGGTCAGACTCATACAGACCAGATGTAGATGACTGGACAATCTATGAGAAACAACCTGCAGCTTTATTTATTTATTTATTTTTATCCTTTTCAGGAACTGTCTACCTTGACCATGCAGGAGCCACCTTGTTCTCCCAGAGCCAACTCACAAACTTCACTAATGATCTCATGGAAAATATTTATGGTAAAGAAAAATATACACCCAAACTGATGATAGCCTTACATGCAGATGATAAATCTATATTTAATAATGTTGGATTAAAAAAATGGAGACCATGCTGTGCATACAAAGCTGAATAAGCCCCATATCAGATGGGAGGTCAGATAAGTGACTAGGATAAGTCTGTATCAAACAGATGTGGTTGGGTTGGAAGATTCTGGTTCAGGCATAGACAGGTTACTTCCAGAAGAAAGAGTCTGTGTCAGGAATAGCACAGAAGTTCAAAGGTGCTGTGTTTGGTGGTTGTGGTGACTCTACAGTGTAGAGGATGGACCAGCAGGAGGAATACTCATTCATTCATTCATTCATTCATTCATTCATTCAATCCATACTTATTAAAGCACCATGGTGTATGGGCATGGTGCTGTAATGGGAGAAAAATAAACACAGACCCTTTCTCCGTGAGACTATCATCTAGTCCTGGTAGGCAAGATGGTAATTAAATGATCTCCAAATAAATGTAATTAACAAGTGTGTGAAGGGCTATGGAAAGGTGACTGGCGCCATTGGTGTCTGCATCTGCAGAGAGACAGTGGGTTGGCAGCATGCACGTCAGGGAAAACTTTCTTGGGAATGGAGTGGATGCTGAAGGATGAACTGGATTTCACTTGGACAAGAGGAGCAGAAAGCTTGCAGGTAGTGGTAATAGCAGGAGCCAAGATCTGGTAGGGGCTTCAGGAAGCAGCCCAGGAACACAGAGGGTAGAAGAGAAGCAGAGGTCTGTACAGAGAGGGAGGTGGGGGCAGGGCATTGTAGATGCTTTGAAGAGCTTGATGATTATTCTAAGAACAATAGGCAGTCACTGAGAGCATTAATCAGCAGCACAACATGCTCAGAAAATTACCTTGGAAAGGAAATTTCTTAATACTAGCCACAGTAGCAGTTATAATATTTGTAATGATAATAGTGATCAATACCACCCATCTAAGGCTCAGGTATCTCCCTAATGCTTACCTGTATTACCTTTGTTCATCCTCACAATAACTCAAGAGCTATAGGCTGATTTACAGGTGAGCAAATGGGACCCCAGAGAGGGTAGGTAACTAACCTAAAGCTACACAGTCAGGAAGTACTGGAGCTGGGGAGCTGAGGGCTGAATCTCCTGGCAGTTTGACTCCAGAGCCCAAGCCCTTAGTTCCCCACCTTCCCACAGCAGCCTCAGATCATGACAGTCCTGTTAGGTCACACTAAGGGCTTTGAATCATGGCTCTGAGCAGCCAACCAATCTTTAAATCTGGTGAAATCTTCATGAAAGGTGCCAATGAGAGACTTTATCTTGATTTTAATCTATGATTTGCAAAGAGACCTGTAGTTTTTCTGCTGTAACCTTTACAAGAGCTCCAACTATGGTAAACGTGTTAAGCCTAAGAAATGGCTGCAAGGAGATCTAGGGGGTCCTAATGATGCAGGGCTAAAAATCAAGGTGAGTCTGGTTGCTGCAGTGACCAGAAATCCAGTGTGACCCTTCAGTGTGGTCTAGGGGAAAAAATAAACTAAAACAAACAAAACACAAAATGACGAAGGCTGTGCTCGACGCAGTCCTGCACCTTCTGAGATGCTGGTCCCCTGCCCCCGTATGCCAGGCTTTTCAGACATCTGGATTCATGTCTGTGAACCAAGTTTTGAGGGAGATGCCAATACTCTGGGACATGCAGGGAGGAGATGAAGGTTGGGGGGACTAGAAGCTATCAAAGGGTTGGGTGAAATTGGGAGAGACTTTAGTCTTGGGAGTGGGAGGATGAGGGGTCACGTGCTGGTCCTTTTATGTATCCAGGTCAGTGCACTTCTGCAGGGACAGTGGGAATGGTAGGACACCAGATGGGGACTAATGAAGTGGGGTTCATGGTCTGTCTCATGCTTGGAGGAGAGGGCAGTCTCCTGAGGTTGTGCCCTTGGTTCTTTGAAGTCAATGCACAGCTTCTGGCTACCTGCCTCAGTACCTGCAGAAAGACTTGGGCTGGCTGGCTACCTCTGAGCTGACTTCTAGCTCCAAAACCCTCTTCCTGGATCCCAACTTATCTTACAAGAAAAGAGGAAGGTTTTGTTTTATTTGTTTAAATGGTTTTATTGTCTTATATTTTGTATATCCTAAACTTCACCTATTTCAGGTATACAATTCAATGATTTTTAGCATTTTGACTGAGTGATTGCAACCATTGCTATGAATCAGCTGGAACATTATTTTCCCCCCATGAGATTCTGCACACCCAGCCGAGGCAATTGATGATCTATTACTTTCAGTATCTCTATATAGTTGCTTTGCTGGACCTTTCATGAGGTCCATGGAATGAATCGTGGTCCATGGACTCATGCAACAACTGGGCTCTGGTGTCCGAAATCTTTCACTTAGCATTTTGAAGTTCATTCATGACATGGTTTGTTCCTTTTTATTGCCAAAGAATTGTCCTTTGTGTGGATGTACTGTATTTTGTCTATCTGTTTACCAGTTAGTGAACATTTATGTTGTTTCCAGAAGTTGATCTTAGTCTAGAGTTGCTATGAACATCCATGTGCAAGTCTTTGTGGGAACATAAGTTTTTATTTCTTTTGGGTAGATACCCAGGAGTAGAATTGCTGGGTCATGTGGTAGTTTTATGCTTAGTTTTTTGAGAAATGGTGGAGGGACAGGATTTTGAGAGGACATAAAAGGAGAGATCATGGTAGTGACTCTAAGTCTTTGTCTTTGTGACCTGCCAGGTAATCCTCATAGCCAGAATATCACCAGCAAGCTCACCCATGACACCGTGGAGCACATGCGCTACAGGTGAGCAACCGGGATGCCTACCTGAGCGGACCACCTTGGTGGACACACTTCCTTCCTAGCACCTACCTTTATCCCAAAAAAGCTCTGAGTGGGTTTCAGGAAGATCACACTTAGCTAAAAAGCAATGCATGCATGACAGTATATACCAAGGTTAGAGGACAGGAAAGTGAGAACGCATTCAATGCAGAATGGGGTCAATGAAACACGGGTATGTGTCTCTGAGCATAAGCTGGAGTGCCAAGGAGTGACCCAGTTTCTGAGACAGAAGAAAAACATGACTCCTCTTTTCATAGGATGTTTTATTAGGCGTCTGTTTTATTCATATGGTACCCCATCCTTTTACTAGTATTTGCATATTAAACAGTTCATTGCACTTTTCTACATGTAATAATTGGTTTCTGGAAAATAATTTCCAGGTGGTACCTAAAGTTACTTGGATTGACACAATTTCCAATTATTTCAAATTTGAAAGTAAAACAGTTTTGCAGCTCTCTGTCTTCTCTGCACTGGGAGCAGCTCTCTTGCCGTGGCCCCCTACCCCCTGAAAATGTAGGCCTGCTCGAAATGCCTCTCCACCTACTCCTTGGTCAGCACCTCTCAGCTGCTGAGCCGGCCAGAGACACTGACCCATTAGAGCTTCAGCAGTGTGGCAGTCCCACATCCCCTGACCTCACTTATCCCTAGCCACAGCTTCCACACCAGCACCATTCAAGGGACATCGACACAGCAGCCAAGTTCATCAGGGCTGGGGCTGCCACAGTTGGGGTGGCTGGCTCTGGGGCTGGAATTGGGACTATTTGGAAGCCTTATCATTGGTTTTACCAGGAACCCTTCTCTGAAGCAAGAGCTCTTCTCCTCTTTGTCCTCTCACAGGCCATGGGGTTCTTTTGCCTGAAGGTGGCCTTTCTCATCCTCTTTGCCATGTGAAGGAGCAGTATCTGCTTCACATCTTTCTCCTGTGTCTTGCCTGACCTGTGTGTCCCTTTTCCTATACCTCCCCAGGCAGTCTGGGGAAAGTGGTTGGCATAGGGTTTGACAGAGAAAAGACAAATAAATACTGTATTAAGGAAAAAAACAAAAAACAAAAACAGTTTGGCTGTTTGGGTTGCCAGTGTTAAAAGGCTTGTGAAACAGGCTGATGACTTAAAACTTGTGACAAAACTGGGGAAGGAGTGTCAAGAAGAAGGTGTTTTCAGCTAACATTCAGGTCATTGTAGATTTTTGTCATTCAGGTTGGAGATGGGATTTGGGAGGCAAGGTGACTGTGGGTTTGAGCCCGCTCTCTCCCATGTCTTTCTCTGCCCCGACCCTAATGTCCCAATGTGGCCAAGCCTATCAGGATTTTATCTAACTATTAGAGATGTCCTTTCCAGTAGAAATAAAACAACCTAGCCAGGCCTGGTGGCACACCCCTGTAATCCCAGCAACTCAGGCACCTGAGGCAGGAGGATCCCGAGTTCAAAGCCAACCTCAGCAACTTAGTGAGGCCCTAAGCAACTCAGAAAGACCTTGTCTCTAAATAAAATACAAAAGCAAAAAAAAAAAAAAAAAAAAAAGGACTGGGGATGGGGCTCAGTGATTGAGTACTGGGTTTAACACCCCGTACCAAAAAAAAAAAAAAAAAAAAAAAAAAAAAAAAAGAAAGAAAAAAAACAACTTGAATCATTCAGTACCGGAGCTGAGACCAAGGCTCTGCATGATGCTGTTTCTTGCAGGATCCTGGCGCACTTCCACACCACACCAGAGGAGTACAGCGTGATCTTCACCGCTGGGAGCACGGCTGCTCTCAAACTGGTGGCAGAGGCCTTTCCGTGGGTGTCCCGGGGCCCAGACAGCAGTGGAAGTCAGTTCTGTTACCTCACCGACAGCCACACGTCTGTAGTAGGAATGAGGAATGTGGCCAAGGCCATGAATGTCACATCCACGCCGGTCAGGCCAGAGGACATGTGGTCGGCCAAGGAACAGGGTGCTGTGGCCTGTGAACCAGATTCCCGGCTTCTGCATCTCTTTTGTTACCCAGCTCAGAGTAACTTTTCAGGAACCAGATACCCGCTGTCCTGGATAGGAGAGGTCAAGTCTGGGCGGATGAGCCCTGTGAGCGTGCCTGGGAAGTGGTTTGTGCTGCTGGATGCAGCCTCCTATGTGAGCAGCTCGCCTTTGGACCTGTCGGCTCACCAGGCCGACTTTGTCCCCATCTCCTTCTATAAGATCTTTGGATTCCCCACTGGTCTGGGTGCTTTGCTGGTCAATAATCATGTGGCCACTCTACTGAGGAAGAACTACTTTGGAGGAGGGACTGCTGCTGCCTACCTTGCAGGAGAGGACTTCTATATCCCGAGGCAGTCAGTGACTGAAAGGTAACCTTGTCATTGGGGGTGGCTGGTGGAGTCACCAAGGCAGGTCTGGCATATGCAGCCCATGGAATTGTTCAAGGGGTGGGTCTGAGCCATGGGGTCAGCAGAGTTAGACATTGCTGGCAGGGACAGGCTGGTGGCAGGGCTCAGATCTGGGAAGCAGAGGTCACTGGAGTGTGCCCTAGGCTGCGTGGTGAACTCTGCCCTGTGTGTGGGCTTCTCCATAGTAGTGGAAGGACCAGGACTAGAGATAAAAGCTGCAAGCAGAAGAGGTGAAAGGCCTGCAGGGAAGTGAAGAGGTTGTATACCAGGTCATGGACCCACAGCACTGCCAAAGGGTAGCAGCAATTGCAACAATGATTTTGACGGAAAACACCCTATGGAACAAGAGTGCACCCCGTCAAACAGCAGCTTAGGTCAGATCTGCTTGGCACCTGGTTAGCAGGAAAAATGAACTGAGCCAGAGGCCACCAGACCTGCACTGCAGTGGTTGGGCAGCCTCAGTGAGCCCCACAGAGGGCAAGGCCTTGCCTGGCTTGGCTTTGTTGGCCTGCACTTCTTCCTCAGGCTGCAGGGCAGGAGTTGTGGGTTATGCCCAGGAGTTTCCCAGATGGTAATGGCTAGGTCCTGTTAGACCAAATGTTTAAGAGGTGAAAATGTCCCCTGACCCTGCTGGTCTAGCATCAGGGGATACCATGAAGTTGAGGGAGGGAACTAATCACCCTGCTAGAACCTGAGAAGGCCCTGGCCTGATGGGAAGGAGATTTGGATCCACTGCAGACCCAGGTGCAGACTCAGGGACCTTCAGACAGGGCCATGTCTTGGCAGTAGAGTCAGTACTAGCTGTGTAGGCCTGGAGCTGGGCTGCTGGGGCAAGAGTCTGGCTCTACTACATAGCAGTCAGGGAACTAGGTGGCTTGATCTCTCTGCACCCCATGTTTTTCCTGTACAGCAGGGGTGATGATATCACCCTTGTAGAGCTAAGGTAGGTGCAGCACCAAGACACAGAGGGTGTCAATATGTATCATGAGGCTATTTGAATTTTCTTTATTTAGGACTTCTCCATAGTTGGAGATTCTAAAACAGGAATCCCCAACTGTGATGATTTACCATGTAATATAGTCAAGTAAGAAAAAAATGACAGGCACAACATAATGTAGATTAAAGGCAATACAAAGAGGCACCACAAACTTAATTTGACCATAAGGGCACTCGAAGGTCAGGAGAAGTGAGGCAGCTTGTTGGGGGTCAGGGTGCAGGTGGGCTGGGCTGGACCAGACCTCTTCCCTTTGATGCAGGTGGATTACCTTATAGCATCAGCACGTGCCATGCCAAGAGTCCTAGATAGCAGAATATATTTATCATTATAAGCCTAATTTATTTCCTATGAACTTTGGACTAGAACTGAAGGTACAATACTCAATCCAAATGTTTATTGACTCTTTTGTATTTTATAATTTAATGAAATATAATCCTTAATAGAAACAAAAAACTCCCCTTTTGAGTCTAATTATTTATGAACAAATATTTATTGTTGATTAATTAATAAGTTATTAGCTAATAAAGTTTAATTTATTAGTGATTATTTACTCATTCCTTAGTGATTCATCAATTAATTGGTTCATTATTGACTCAAATTCTATATGTCTATTACCACTAGCTTTAATTAGCAATGCAGTAACAATGTTTAAAGCAAATCTTATACTTAGAGTATCAAAGTACAAAGCCGATGTTTTCATTGAAGGCTTCAACTTGCGAGGCTGCCATTGGTCACTGCCTTTTGCATGGATGCTAATAAAATCTTCTGCCTTCTGGGCATGGTGGCGCACACCTGTATCACAGTGGCTCGGGAGGCTGAGGCAGGAGGAACACAAGTTCAAAGTCAGCCTCAGCAACTTAGCAAGGCCTTAAGCAACCTAGCAAGACCTTATCTCTAAATAAAACATAAAAGAGGACTGGGGATGTAGCTCAGTGGTTGAGCGCCCCTGGGTTCAATCCCCTGTGCAAAACAAAATAAAAATTAATAAACAAAAACCAAAATTGAATTCTTTCCCTTGATCTGACTTCACTTGGTCTTTGATCAAATGAGTTTCCTCAGACAGGACTCACCCTGAGACTTGGTTTAAAGTAGCTATCAGTCCCTCTACTTCTGTATCTTCACTGAACTTAACATACCTGCCACGTGGCTTGCTTGGTTCAATGTGTATTTGTTGATTTCGTTCCTTGTTTCATAGAAAGTGAGGCTGGGATGGCACGGATTTCACCTACATTGTTCACTACTGTATCCTTAGCACCTAGAATAGGGCCTGACGCACAGTAGGAGACTATAAAGATTCCATGAAAATTCTGATGAAATGAATAATTATGAAGTTAAACATGATAAATGATTTAGTGATCAGGAAATTATTAATATGCTGTATTAATAAAAGTCTTGTAAGTTTAACCCAAACCTGTGGTTCCATATGCTTTGGAATCATAGGCTCCTTAAGAACCCCTCAGCTACTCTGCTGATCACCCCATTTGATGCCCCTTCAGTGGTGCCCTCTTGTGGTCAGAGGGCATTATTTCAAGAACTTGACAAATTCAGAGTCATGTCCCAATTTTGTCAAGTTCAAATTCTTCTTTGTCTCCTTAGCATCTCAAGATGGTGACTGTTTTTTTAGGGCCCTTTATCACCACTGCTAACCTGCCCTAGGAAGTTTGAAGTAGTTGGAGAAAACTGATGAGCTGGTCAGGGCCAGAGACAGCCTGGCTCTTGGTGAGCAAAGCCCCTCTTCAGATGGGAAGAATGGTGTCAAAGGCAGCAGAAGGAAGTTAGTAATAGATATCACTCTGGCCAAAGTCGAACCCTAGTTACATACCTCACAATGCACAGGGAGCGTGTGGGTCACAGCTTGATTTTGTTCCCCTCATCCCATGGTTATAGGTTTGAAGATGGCACCATCTCATTCCTTGACATCATAGCACTAAAACATGGATTTGATGCCCTGGAACACCTCACAGGTCAGTGGACATTTTTATCTGTATGGAATCAGCCCTTGTTGCTCATAGTTGTGAGGGAGCCCTGGCACGGGTCTGGTTCCAATGAAGGAGGTAATATGTGGAATAAGTAGTACATGGTAGCTGAACAACCAAATGCAGTTAAATCTGACTCTAAGCATCTTCAAAGCATCTTCTGAGAGAAAGGGAATGAGGAAGGTTTTGGAATTTTTTTTTTTCTTTGCTTTCTAAAAGAGCATTTTAGCAGATGGGAGACATTTCAAATCAGGAGATTAATAGCTGCAAAGAAATGGAGGTGCTGTCCTTATTCTCTGGACTGGTAGTGGTTACAAATCCTGAGGTTTTATTCAGCTGTTGTCCTGCTGGATCCTCTCTATAGCCCCCCAGGAGCTGATGACAAGGCCATCTTGTCTGCAGAGGAATGGATGGTCAGAGAGGTTAAATGCCTTCCCTGGGAACTGGGAGGACAGGATTTAAATGCAGGCCTTACTAACTCCAAACTCCCAAGCACTGTCTCTGCCACTGGCCTTTGCAAAATGTACATCTTCTTTCCTGATAAGTGCTCAGGGTGTGGACAGGTGGGGGCCACTCACCAGAGGCTGACATGCAGACAGATACCATTTTCCATTTCACGGGATGACACAAAAGACCACAACTGGAAGAAGCTTTTTCTGGTCAGCGGGGCATCCCCCTTGGTGCTGTGCTCCTGGCGGCTCCTTTGAGAGGCCGAGCTTCCAGAACTGGTACACTGACTGTACCGTCCATTCTGAGTGGGACTGTGGTGAACCAGGAGTGTGGCTTAGCAGTTAGGCAGCCCTTCCTCTGTCCTCCCTGTTATACTGCTAGGGCTCTGCAGGTCCTCAGCCTCAGCCCAACGCTGGTGCAGACGGGATGCATGAGAGGGAGGGCTGCCCTGATGGAGGTGCAAGGAGGTGGGTGGGCATTATCCAGGACCAAGGGAGAAGATGGTAAAGACAGGCATTGAAAAACGAGCACTTTCCAAGGAAAGATACCAACCAGACACTGAAATCATAGGTGGCAGGGTCCAGTAGGCTGGGGGTGCCTTTAAAAGCAAAAGTTGATAGTATCAGTGCATAATATGACAAACTTTGCTTTTTTCTACTCAGTTGCTTTTTAAAAAAAATGTGGTACAATATACATAACATAAAGTTTCCATTTAGACCATTTTAACCATGCAACTCAGCAGTTTTAAGTACCTTCACACTGCTGTGCATTCATCTCCACTACCCATGTCTGGAACCTTTTCACTGCCTGAGACTGAAACTACCCCTGAAACAGTAGCTGCTCATCCCTTTCTCCTCCCAGCCCTGGTGACCACTGTGGACTTTCTGTCTTGCCTATTGTGAATACCTTAGATAAAAGGAATAACATAATATTTTCCCTCTTGTGTCTAGCTTATTTCACTTAGTGTATTTGCAAGATCCATTCATCTTGAACTGTGTACTCTTAAATGCTTTGCATCATTAAAATGATTTAAACTTTAACAAAAACAAACAGCAAAAAAATGATATTTAAAGAAAATATTATACATTTTTCCCATCTGCTACCAAAGGATATAAATTATCTAAATGTTTAAGTTCCATTATGTATATATATATATCTATATCTAGATACATATGCATATACATATATATACATATTTATATACATAAGTTCCATTATGTATATCTATATCTTTATATAGATATACATACATGCATATATATGTATATTTACATGTACATATTTAAATATGTACATGTTCATATTTAAAATACATTTATATTTTAAAAAGAGTACAGGAGAATTCCTATGGAAAAATTCTACAGATACAGCAATGTCAGACTAATTTTTAGTACCAAAGACCTAAACTTTTGTTGTAAAGGCAACACCATACCATACTCATAAGTATTTAAAATTATTAATATGAAGACCAGGTTGATCAGTTGTAACGATCTTGTTTTCTTAAAAATGAGAGTGCCTTCCATGTAAAGTTCCTGACACTCCGCATTTCACCTTTGTCTTGAGGTGGCATGGAGAACATCAGGCAGCACACCTTCACGTTGACTCAGTACACCTACGCCGCCCTGTCCTCTCTCCACTACCCCAATGGAGCCCCTGTGGTGCGGATTTACAGCGACTCTGATTTCAGCAGCCCTGACGTTCAGGGTCCCGTCATCAATTTTAATGTGCTGGATGATAATGGGAACATCATTGGTTACTCCCAGGTGAGTTTTCTTTTCATCCTGCTGTTCTTCTTACAACAAAATTGTTTTTCCTGGAACTTAGGAGCCTTTCCAGCTCTGGAATTTGCTGTAAAAGCCTCTGTGCCCTGGAAGCACCATGACACAATGCAGGTGCTGTTGCAAGGGCCACCTGCCCTCATGGGTACCGGGGATTGAACTCAGGGGCACTCGGTCACTAAACCACTTCCCCAACCCTATTTTGTATTTTGTTTAGAGACAGGGTCTCACTGAGTTGCCTAGCACTTCACTTTTGCTGAGGCTGACTTTGAACTCACGATCTTCTGCCTCAGCCTTCCTAGTTACTGGGATTATAGGTGTGCACCACCAAGCTCGGCATGCAGAGGCTTCTTAATGCTTACTTACACAAGAGTGCAAGCTTGGCTATGTATTTTTTCAGTCCTCTTTACTCAGGCACAGTAGGAAATTTCAACTGGCAAATAGAGAAGCTGACTCTTCTGATAGCAGGAACAGGGTACAGGTGACAGCTTGCCAGCAAGGGAAGACACCCTAAAGTAATCTAGACAGGAAAGTAGTAGGGACAGAATACCACAGCTGAGGTCATTGCTTGTATAGACTGATTGGTACCCCATGATACATCAGACCATAATATGATTTATTGGTGTGTTATTTGAAACTCATAGTTCTATTTTTATGAGACATTAAAATGATTCACTTTTTTTAATTCAAAAAAGCCCTTATTTCTGCTTCATTTTTGCATATGATGAGTTCAAAGGATTTGGTGGGTTGGCTAAAAGTTTTCTGCAGATATATTCTCTGCATATATTTTCTTATTAAAAAAATGGAAACTGCTTTGCAGGTTGGGAAGTACTTGAGTTGGAATCCGTTTGATCAGAAGTTTGGAAGCTGGTGATTATCTTCCCCTGAAAGCCACAATCCCTATGCACCTTTGTTAAATTTCAAATATCCCAATCAAAATCCATTTCCTACCCAGGCAGTGTGATGCATGCCTATTGTCCCAGCTACTCAGGAGGCTGAGGCAGGAGAATCCCTTGAGCCCAGGAGTTTGAGACCTGCCTGGACAACATAAGGAGGCCCTGACTCAGAAACAAAAACGTGAAAGTCCATTTCCAAAGTAATCTCTCTGCGCCTGCTCTTCTGAAGAGCCACAAACTTTATAAAGAACACATAGGAAACTATTCTTCTGGAGAATTCTGGGTCCCCCTTGGCATTCAGGGAAGATACTCTAAACCACAGGTGTCTCTTGAGTAAGTTGATGGTGCAGACTCCCCATTCCCATAGCCCTCAGCTCCCTTGCCTGTCACAAAACCAGCCCAGCACCCTCTGTGAGGCATACAGTTTTAAGTGCTTTGCCTGTGTGCGTTGGGGCAGAATATATATCAAGAAGAAAAGGGTGCCTTCTTATTTCCTGAGGGTCAGTCTTTTCCTCTGAGCATTGATGAAGGAAGCTCACCCTGTGAACTTCACAGCTGGGGTGTGGCCAGCAGCAGTGGTTCGGGAAACTCCAGTTACCCTGGGCTAAGGAAACTTCACAGTATGGGAATTATATGGGGATTCTGATGGCCTTCAGGAAGATCAGATGGCATCATGGTTGCGTTTGATTATCTCTTTTTCTGGAACTGAGTAGAAGAATTTAATCTTCTATATGATGTCTTTGAGTGCTTGTTTTCCATATCTGGGGTCTCCTAATTTTGTTCTCTTCACTTTTGGGGGTCACTGTGTACCATGACTAAGATATTGGATCAGATTTCGACTGCTTCTTGCCAGCTCTGTGATCTTGGGCAAATTGACTTAAGCTTTCCAAGACCCTAAGAAATGAGGATGACCATATGCCTTGCTCAGAGGGTTAAATGAGATATAATATACACATCACTAACTACAAGATCTGGGATAAAGTCAGGGCTCAGTGAACATTGAGCATCGAGGCTCCTGGCTGGGATTCATTGCACCTGGGCTTGTTTCTCACCCCTTCCTATGCTCATCCTGCTGTAGTGACCAGCCTCCTATACCTGACTGGGCCTGCATGGAATTCCTCAGGGATGAAGGCCAGAGAAGACTAACTCATAAGTGGGTCAGAGTGTAAGTGTGGTTGCAGTAATGTCTTCCATTCACATCCTTCTGCCAGGTGACTTTGACACTCCTTCCATGCAAGGCTGGGACCAATGACTCTTCCCTTGTATCTGGGCCAGTTTGTGAATCACTTGTAACTAATAGAACGTGACACGGGTGACCCTGTGTGGCTTTTAAGATTAGGTCAGAAAAGGCGATGCCATGTTTTGTTTTCTGGAACACTCAGTTTTGGAGCTCTGAGTTACCACGTAAGCTGCCATCTTGTATCCTGAGGCTGCCATGTTGGAGGAAGACAAACCAAATGGAGAGGCCAAGTCCAGGCACTGTGGTTGGTTGCCCTAAATTTTGAGTCTCCCAGCATTGTGATCAGACACTCAAATGAGTAAATGGGTTTCAGATGATGCCAAGACACTCAGACTTTGAGTCTTCCCAAGTGGGACTTGAGATATCATGGAACAGGGACAAGCCTCCTCTGTGAGCTATCTGAATTCCTGACCCACTGTAGCTGTGAGCACAACACAGTGGTTTTTGTCTTATTCTACCAAGTTTGAGTGGCTTGTTTTATAGCAATGCTAACTGGAACAGTGAATATGAGAGATGAGGGATGGCCATTGGGGACTTGTGTCTTTCCTGATAGAGCTGGTCTGGGAGAGGGGTGGGGGCCTCCCTAGATGCTGCCCTGTGAGTGGAGACTGGACCCTGGAGATGCAGTTGACTGAACCAACAGTGTTGCCAGACCTCACCTCACAGTGCAGAGACCTCCAGGATGATACTGTAAGTCAAGGGTAAAGCGACAGAATTTTTCTTTAAGGACCTTCAGTTCAATCCAGAGAATGAAATGTCTTCTTCTCACTCTGACAGACCAGGGGAGATGACCAGAGCGAACCAGACATGGGTTTGATAAGGGACTCTGGGAGACACTGTTGCTCAGCCAAGAGCCAGTCTGACTGTGGTGACTGATGGTCTGCAGGGGACACCACGTTCCTTGTGGCTGCCTCTGGTCACTCGATGTGTGACTGCCCTGGAAGGAAAGTTCAAAGGCTTACCCAGGTGGATAAAATATGTTTGTTTCCTTGAATGTGGTTAGGTGACTCTCTCCCTGAATTCAGCTTGATCTACCTGGGCTGAGGACCCACACAGGGTGCCCCAAGGGAGTAAAGTCCTTGACCCATGGCCAAGGAGCTGGCACAAACATTCCTGTGGAATCAAGTGAATGTGAACCACCTTCCAGAGTCTTTGGAGATCAGAAAAGAGCCTTGGGAACTTCTGAGTTCCCAACTTAGATTGAGCAACTATTCTGGGTGAACCCAATATTTGAGAAACAGGAGCAGGAAATGAACATGACCCAATGATGCTAGTTGTCCAGATTGTGAGCTGAGGTGGTGCTGCTGGGGATGGCAACTTGCTGGGGCTGGCTCTGTGATCAAACCCTGTGGCAGCTGATGCCAAGGAGCTACCCCAAGTCCTCAGTGGCAACAAAGTGTTACTCTTGTGAACCTCACTGGAAACATGGACTCTTAACTTGGAATATGGCCTGAATTTGGTATTTGAACTTTTCTCAAGCATACTTCTGTAATTTGACAGGGTAAACTTTAATTTCTAAACATTTATAAAATGTTTAATAAACCTGTCATGGATCATGCCATTTTAGAGCAAACTTCTAGTCTTAAACTGTTACTGAATCTGGGTCCAGAGGCTCTTCCCATGGAAAAATCAATGTCTGAGAGAGTAGTGTTGGGGAGAAAGAAAGGTTTTATTTCTTAGCCAAAGAATGCAGAAGAGGGAGGTTTGCTCATAAATCAGTGTCTCAGCACGAAGGGATTGGGGATTCTGGGTATAGGATAGGAGTCATGAAGGAGAAGGAGGCTAATAGAGGGAGGAATAGTCATGTCTTTTCTGGGGATAGGTGGAGATCTTCCAGGAACCTGAGTACCACCTTTTTACTTTCATAGTCTGGTGTTTCAGGTCATGGCAGCTGGTAGGTGCTTTTAGCCTTAAGAGGGGAGAGACCAGGCAGGTCTGGGTCAAGTTAACCCTGTTATATTTTGGGACAAGACATTTCTGAAAGGTTCAACAAGTCTATGTGCAGAGCTGCATAGACTCTAACCCAAAGTGAAGGCCCCAAAGGAGACAGATACAATCTGAAGACAGAGAGGCCAAGCCTTTGCATCTCATTCCAGGCACTTATCAGACTTGTGTAAGCCCAGTAAGAGTCATGTCTTCAACAAAAGCAGCCTCAGGTCCCTGAAGAGTAATGCAGGCAACTGTTGGTCATCATGACTCACACGTCAGAGGTGTGATCCACAGCAAAGCCAGTGGGACACTCGTAATGTATCACTCTTGCCCAGTCATGTGACCTCAAAAGTCAGTGATTTTTAAGTCAACTAGCAAAGGTAGAGGATTTACTTAGGTTTTTTCCTCAGTAACAAGATCATCATTTTACTGTTGGTAGAGGCCCAAAGGCTGATATGAAACTCTCCCAGGCAATTAGGGGACCACTGGACATCTGTAACACCAGATATATGTCATGTTTAATCCACAGGTAGACAAAATGGCCAGCCTGTACAACATCCACCTGCGAACTGGCTGCTTCTGCAACACTGGAGCCTGCCAGAGGCACCTGGGGATAAGCAATGAGAAGGTCAAGAAGCATCTTCAGGTCAGTACTGTGGCCCAAGTGCTGTGACTCAGACCAGCAGTGGGGAGGGGTCCCTACTTTAATTGGTCATGTATCTGGTGGGGCTAGTTCTTTGACCTCATTTCTTGGGGCCCATTCTGAGGCTATCCAAAGGAAAAGGAGGTGACTGAAAATACAAAATACTTCAAGATATTATCTTTTTTTTTTTTTTGTGGTACTGGGGATCGAACTCAGGGCCTTGTGTTTTTTTTTTTTTTTTTTTTTTTAGTTGTAAATGGGCACAAAGCCTTTATTTTATTTATTTATTTTTATGGGTGCTGAGGATCAAACCCACATTAGGTAAGTGGTCTACCACTGAGCTACAGCCCCAGCCCTCACGATGTTATCTTGATGGCAGTACTTTCTGATTCACTTTTTACTTTGAAGGCAAAAACTTAAAGGCAGAGAAGGCTGTTAAGAAGGCAAGTACTAGGACACACCCTTAACTAATTCGGTGTTCCTTGGGGACAGTCTCCTGCAGGAGTTAGCCTCTCTACAATTCATGGGTGGAGTGGAACTCTTTCCTGGCTCTAGGGATTCTTTGTTTCTCAGAATCCCTGCCTTTCCTTCTCTCCTGGGCCAAGTTTTTCCCCTTTAGGGTGCAGCCTGTTTTGAACCATTTCATAAAAACAGAATCATCTGAGTGGCAATGAGCCCTTATTGATTTTGGGAATAGTTTCTAATTTAAGTTTCCTTTGGTTGCTGTTGAATTTGTTTTTACTAGATTCCCAACTAATCATGAATTGGATTTTATTTAAAAAGAGTGATAGAGGAAGAGAAGAAGAGATGGAGAGGAAGAGGGCAGGGTGGGGAGAGAGGGAGAGAGAGGCTCAGGACACAAATAAATGCAGTTCTAGATGCAACATTTGATTGTGTGGAACGCCATGGTCCCATCTCTTTGGCTGACTGGACTGGAATTCTCACTGGGGAGGTGCAGCCTTGTATGCCACACTGACCAATGACCAGCACCAGGTAGCGGGGCTTGGAGACCGACATCGTTCTCCTTCTTACCTTCCTCCGAGAAGGGACGCTCAGATTGACTTGGGCCTTCACAGTGACTTCCAGCTGATCATTTAGGGACAGCATCTCTGTCTTTCCTTCATGTCAAGGGGCATCTTTCAGGGATGTAGGCTTCTCTGTTTTTCAGAGAAATTGAAGGGCTGGCCTGAAGGTATTTCTTTTGCCTCAGATCTGAGTGAACCAGGAAGTCAACTCTCAGTGCTTCTGAAATTCTGGTCTGTTCTTTGACCCTTCTGTGGGCCAGCACTGTGCCAGCTCTGGGTTCAACACTTACCATGAAGTATTTCTATTAAGCTCTTTCATGACCCTGGGAAATTGGTATTGGTTCATGGCTAAACAAAATGGGGTCCAGGAAGTGGGCCCCTGAGCATTCAGAGCTAAACCATGTCTCATACATGCAGAACATGTTGGTGTGGTAGTTCTGGTTTCTTGGGTTAGTTTTAAAATTGACAAAATTTGTTTTACAAAACTGTTTCTAATTGATCCAGGAGGTGCAAGACCCTCTGGCTGATTTACCTCCCTTTTACTCCAGGCTGGTCATGTCTGTGGAGATGACGTCGACCTCATAGATGGGCAGCCTACAGGATCTGTGAGGGTTTCATTTGGATACATGTCTACGCTTGAGGACGCCCAGGCCTTTCTCAAGTTCATAATAGCTACCCGCCTCTCCTCACCAGATGGTCAGCCTGTCCCTCATGCCAGTCCCAGGGAAGCTGGAGCCCCAGCAGCAGAGGGCAAGGTCCAGGACATGCCTGCTGTCACAGGCAGATGTCTCCTGCCTCAGGAAGGCACTGGCACAGACTCTGCGGTTTGGACTGACTCTCACCCAGCTTCGAATACCATCTGTTTGCATCTGCCACTGAGTGAGGCCACCAGAACCCAGCAGATCTCTTCAGAAAAAGCTGCAGGTGTCCTGCATGGGGACCATGGGCCTCACGTTGTTACCAACATTTACCTCTACCCCATCAAATCCTGTGCTGCCTTTGAGGTAAGAACTTTCACTGTAGCACAGAAACTGCTTCTCTTTGCTTCCCCTATGGGATTTTTTTTTTTTTTTTTTTTTTTTTTTTTTTTTTTTTTTTTGCGGGGTGGGGGGAGGAGAAAGTGAAGAAAACGTGTAGCAAGTGAAGAAAAGCATGCAGAAATCATAATAATACATCAGAGTCGTCATATGAAAAGCCATTCTCATTCTGCCTTTCTAGATACAGGCTGACTTCTGAACATGACTCTGCTCCTGGGGACCCCAAGATGACCCTGTTTCTGAGTGGTGAACACCTAAGTCACTGTTAATCATGATAGCTGTCACTTTCCTTGAATGCATGTGCTGGCTCCTTGCTGAAGCCTTTGACATGCTTTGTTTTATTTGATCCTTAAAGCAGTCACATGAGGCAAAGGGTGACATTATCCCTGTTTCAAAGATGTAGTGCCTGAAGGGATTGAGGTTAAGCACTTTACCCAGGTCACCTGTAAATAAATGACAGAGCAAGGATTTGAACCTGGGTCTGCTGACCCTTGGGTCCATGCTCTGAGGAGATTTATTCTGCTCAGTCCTTTCTACAGAAAAACCGTAGCCAGCCCTCTGTGTCTATGGTTCTGCATCAATTGATTCAATCAACTGCCAATCAAAAAATTATTTTAAATGCATGTGTCTTGAGCATGTGCAGACTTTTTTTTTTTTTCTTGTCATTGTTCCCTAAACAACACTGCATAACAACCATGTTGTGTGAGGTAGTATAAATAATCTAGAGTTGGAAAGTGCATGGGAGGATGTGTTCAGGTTATATGCAAACACTCCACCATTTAATACAAGAGATTCAAGCATCCACAGATTTTGTGTCTATGTGGGGAGTCATGGCACTAATCCCCACAGCATATATTATATCTGCAAACATACTGGCTGAGCCATCTTTGCACCCAGGGGATCAGGAGTCTTGCCTTCTCTGGCAGCCAGCCCTGGTTTCCAAGAAGCCATTTCCCCTAGTATGGCCAACCTGAGGCTATCTTCCTACAATCTCCATGTGTGTCCCAAGTTCCAAGCAAATGTCCCAGATTCCTAAGCCTCTGGGATGACAGGCTCTCTGGCTCCTCATTTGACATACCACAATCAGGTATATTTGTTGGCCTGTGTTTCAGGGTGGTCCCATAAGGGTCTGGCCTCTAGGCTGAGACCATAAACCAGCAAATTCACTTTCTCTGAATGAAGGCAGGTGAGGACTCTGTGTTCCCCTTATATTTAAGGGATCTGTTTTTACAGATGAGTTTGTTCTGTAGGACAAGCACAAAGATGACCCAGGCAGGCATTGGTGTCCCATTTTACAGATGAGAACATGGAGGCTCAGTTAGGATTTATTTTTCCTTGAACTGATAGGCCAATAAGACTAGAGTTACAGAATGAGTCTTAACATTTCATTCTTCCAAAATGACCTGATCTGGTCCTAGAAAGGCCATTTCTTCAAGGATCCCCAGTTCTTTCTATTGGCGAATGGTATTAGATACCAAAATCTGGGCAGTAGGTATAATCTGTATTCTGATTTTGTAAAAATATGAAGAATTCGGGAAAACTTACACACTTAAAATGAATTCGCCTCAGTGATCTCTTCAGCATAGCCACAATTTTGCAAGAACAATATCTACATTATGATAGGTGTGGACGACCTTACTAGTGGAGCCACAGTCACCTGTAGGGAGGGGGCTGCAGGTGGAGTGGGACAGAGACTGACTCTTCACCAGAGACTCTTGTTCTCTCTGAATGTCGTGCATACACACGCCTCTCCTACTTAGAACATGGGCTCAAGGAGAGAAGGATGAAAAGTGGATCTTGAGGCTGAATGGAATCTCGCTCCTAGCTGCCTCCATTTGCCTTGTCTCCTTCCTCCATTTTCTCCTCCTCCCTTTCTTCCTTTGAGAATATGTGCTGAATTCATGACGTCTGTCTGGATTTGTGCAGCCCCTGTACAGTAATGTGAAAATCACTTCTGAGAAATCCTGACCTCAAACACACCTACCTTTTGTTTAGGTGACCAAGTGGCCTCTAAGCAAACAAGGGCTGCTGTACGACCGGAGCTGGATGGTTGTGAATCACAATGGCGTTTGCCTGAGTCAGAAGCAGGAGCCTCGCCTCTGCCTGATCCAGCCCTTCATTGACCTGCAGCAAAGGATCATGGTCATCAAAGCCCAAGGTCTGATAGGGCTCATTCCCACAGAGTGGTTGTTGAGAGCGACTTTCCTACTCATGTGACAGGAATAGAATGGCCTTTCTTTTATCACATGTTTAAATTATTCTAGACTAAGTGAAATGGTATCCAGGAAAATTTCCTTTTCTCTAGGGAGAGGTGATAAACCTGACTGTTCAATCGGTAAGTAACTAGGTATAAACTTTGAATTTATATGATGTCCTTTTTACCTCCATTCTTAATTCCTTCACTCTTTATAATATGTACTACAGGCATTGACTCTTCCTTTTTGGTGAGCGGTGCTGGGATCCAATCCAGGGCTTTGTGTATGCTAGGCAAGCACTCTACCACTGAGCTACACCCCCAGTCCTAGTTCTGCCTTTATAATTTTTGTTGTGAACTAACATATAGAAATATGTAGACCAGCTCTGTCCAGAACTTTCTGTGATGATGGGAATGTTCACTATGTTGTCCAATTGTTAGCAACAGGTGGTTAGTGGGATACTGGAACTGACTTTTAAATTTTATTTAATTTTAATTAATTTAAGTAGTTTAAAGTGACTGGTGGTTAGTTTTGGATAGCAGAGGATTAGAGAATAACATAATACACAATTACATCATCCACTTTTAACAGATCTTAACTGTTGTCACATTTCCTTCAGATCCTTTTTTTAATAAAGAAATAATAATAACAATAATAAATATTACAAATAAAACTGAATTTTTATTTGTTCTTTTTAGCCATACATGAGAGTAGAGTATATTTTGACATGTATACATAGATGGAGTATAAGTTATTCTAATTAGGATCCTATTCTTGTGGATGTACGCGATGTGGAATTTCACTGTGGTATATTCACTTATGTACATAGGAAAGTTATGTCTGATTTATTCCACTCTCTTTCCTATTCCCATCTTCTCTCCACTCCCTTTGTTCCCCTTTGTCTAATCCAATGAACTTCTATTCTTCCCCTGTCCTCCCCCTTGTGGCATCTGCATATCAGAGAGAACATTTGACCTTTGTTTTTTTGGAATTGGCTTATTTCACTTAGCATGATATTCTCCAGATACATCCATTTATCAGAAAAACTCATGAAGTCATTCTTTTTTTATGACTGAGTAACATTCCATTGTGTCTATATACCACATTTTTTTTTTTTTTATCCACTCATCTGTTGAAGGGCACTTAGGTTGGTTCCATAGCTTAACTATTGTGAATTGAACTGCTATCACCATTGATGTGCCTGTGTCACTGTAGTATGCTGATTTTAAGTCCTTTGGATATATACCGAGGAGTGGGATAACTGGGTCAAATGGTGGTTCCATTCTAAGTTTTCTGAGGAATCTCTATATTGTAAAACTGAATTTTTCTGTGTACCTCTCTTGGGTCTTTTTCCTCCTCCTTCCTCACTCTACAATTTACAGAATATTAGAATCTCTCTCCTAATTTGTAGCTGAATTTTTGTGACATCATATTTTTATATATTTATGTTCTTTCCTTGACTATATTTTCTTTTTTTGTTTTTCTTTTTTCCTTGAGCTGATAGGCCAATGTTTAGACTAGAGTTACAGAAGAAGTTTTGTAATCTCATTCTTCCAAACTAGTGGGCTATTCTTGGCCTTCTGTTCTCCCCATAATCCACATATGAAACAACTCCATCACCCCCGAAGAATTCCCTTCTGCTAGTCCTCTGTAGTGTCCCCTCCCCTTCTTTTAATACCTGGCCACCAGTGATCTGTTCTCTATCACTAGTTTTATCTTTTTGAGAATGTTATATCCAGAGAATCATACAGTACATGACCTTTTCAGATTGCTTTCTTTCACTCAGCATGATGTCTTGGAAATCCATCCAAGTTACTGAATGTACCAGGTGTTCATTCTTCTTTATTGCTGAGTATTATTTCAAGGCATGGATGTAACAAGGTGTATTTATCCATTTATTCATTGAAGAATATTTGGGTTATTTCCAGTTTTGAGCAATTATTTTTATTTTTACTTATTCAGTATTTTTGAATAGACAAATGGTATCTCATTTGAAAAGTAAGTTTCTCTTGTTCCAACCTCAGTCTCCAGTGTCTTGGGTATCCTTCCTGAGACATCTCAGTATGTATAAGCCGTGATGTACGAATAGCCTCAAACCAGATCTGCAACCATCAATGAACTGACCAGCCCTGGGGGCTGGTGGCTGGCCAGCAGCTTCCTGGAAACTAGGCATTCTGCCACTCTGCCTTGGGCTCTGGCTTAGTTTAGTTTTCATTTCCGTGTGTCTAATGATGTCAGGCATCACTTTGGGTACTATTTATGCTCCTAACATCCTTTTGACTCATGAATTACTTAGAAGTGTTGTTTAAGTTCTAACTGTTTGGAGATTTTCTCCTTATATTTCTATTACTGATTTTAATTTTAATTCCATTAGACCCTTCAAAAGAGAAAACACTCTGTATGCTTTTAATGCATTAATATTTGTGAAGATTTGGTTTATAATCCAGATTATCATCTATTTCCATGAACACCTCATGCACACTTGAACAGAATGTATATTCTGCTGTTGTTGGGTGGAATTTTCCATAAGTGTAAATTAGATCCAGTTGGTTGATGGTATTATTCAGCGTTTCTATACAATCACTGATTTTTCTGCCTACTAGCTCTATTTTCATCATTGAGAGCAGTGTAATTATGAATTTGTCTAATTTTCCTGAGTATTTCTGTTAGTTTTGCTTCACTTAGTATTATATTTTCATCGTGAATTGTCCCTCTTTAAGTAAGCTCCCTAAAGAGGTACACATGGTAATTTTCCTTGTTCCAAACTGTAACAATAATTGTATGAAATTATTTGTCTGATATTAAAATAGTGACCCCAGCTCTCCCTTGCTTTATGTTTGCCTGGTGTATCATATTCTATCCTTTTATTTTATTGAGACCCTCAGTCACTTAGCGAGACCCTGTCTCAAAATAAAAAATAAAAAGGGGATAGGGATGTGGTTCAGTGGTTAAGCTCCCCTGAGTTCAATCCCTGGTCCCACCCCCCAAATAAAAGAATATCTTCAATGTTTTACCTGTTTTAAAATGGATAATTTGTCCTTTTTACTATTGAGTTGTAAGATTATATATTCTGGATATAAGTCCCTTCTTTATAATTGCTTTCAAAATCTCTCTTTCTTTTTGATTTTTGACAATTTGATTATTTGTGTCTTTAGTGTGAATGTCTTTAGGTTCATTTTATTTGGTGTTCTGGGGGCTTCTCAGATCTGGATATCCATTTGCTTCCCTGGATTGGGGGAGTTTCCAGCCATTATTTCTTTGAATAAAGTTTTTATTCTTTTTTCTCTCTTTTCTCCTTTTTTACTTTTTTTTTTTTTTGTACTGGGAATTGAACACAGGGGCACTCAACCACTGAGCCACGTTCCCAGCCCTTTTTTGTATTTTATTTAGAGTCTCACTGAGTTGCTTAGCGCCTCGCTTTTGCTGAGGCTGTCCTTGAACTCTCGATCTTCCTGACTCAGCCTCCCGAATCTTTGGGATTACAGGTGTACACTACCACACTCAGCTCTTTTCTCCTTTTTGGACTCCTGTAATGCGTATATTGATCTACTTGATGCTATCTCATAATTCCCTAAATTTTTCTTTCTTTATTTTTCCCCCCTCTGAGTGAATTATTTCCAGTAGACCTGTTTTTAAGTTTACTCATCCTTTCTTCTGCTTTTTTGCAGTTGAGAATTTTTTGGTTTGGTTATTATGTTCTTTGACTCCATAATTTAGGTCTGACATTTTTAAACCTCTTTGTTAAAATATTCACTTTTTTCATGAATTTCTCTTATGACCTTGATATCTTTATAAGTGTTTGAAAAATATTCTTTATCAGGTAAATCATATAGCTCCATTTCATTAGGGTCAGTTTCTGGAAATTTCTCTGATTCCTTTGTTTGGAACATCTTTTTCTGATTTTTCATTTTCCTCATCTCTCTGTGTTGGTGTCTGTGTTTTAGACAAAGAGGAAAATTCTCACAGTCTTCATGCACAAGCCTCATATGGGAGAACGCCCTCACCAATCAGTCCAGCTAGAGATTCAGGGTTCTCTACCAACTCTTTCTCTTCCTTATCAGAAGCAGGCAGCTGTGGGTTTTGTCTGTTTGCTCTGAGCATGGGGGAGGATCCATGGCATCTGCCAGCTCAAGCTTCTACCTCCCTTCTCCCCTAGGTGGCAAAACTCATACATAACTCCAAGCTCCAAGCTCCAATCTGTGAAGGCAGAAGCCAATCCTCTGGGAAGCTCCCTTGGAAAAGATAGGTTCTGGCCACATAAACCAACCCTTTCCCTTTCCTAGGTGAATAGGGGGTTCTTTTCCTATCTCTGCACTGGGAATCGGGTCTCTGGGTAGAGGGCATAGCAAATCTCTCGGCTGGCTTCAACGAATCTGGTTTTTGTGTTTTCTGAGCTTGAAGGAGCCTTTTTTTTAGTTTCTGCTTTCCTGTGTCATCTTCTAAGAATTGTGGTTTTGTTATATTCTTTACCAATTTTTATTTCTCTTTTTCTTAAATCAGTACATTTTCTAAGTTTTCTTAGGTAATGTTGAATAGAGCAGTGATGGAACTTACTTGAATGGAATGCTCCCAACATTTCAAAAATAAGAATGATGTTTACTTTGGAGTTTTAAAAGATTTATTTTTCAGGCTAAAGTAGTTCTTTTCTTAATTTGTGAAGTTTTTATCAAGATTGTCAATTCTTACTAAATGCATTATCTTCATCTGTTGGTTATCTTATTTTTCTCTCATAATCTATTAATGCGATATAGTACATTTGTGGCTTGTCTATACTGACTATCCTTGATAGTCAGTACTACATGGCAGTAATTTTTTTTTTTTTTTCTTTTCTTGTGGTACTATGGATCGGATCCAGGGCCTCATGCTTACTAGGCAACTGCTATACCACTAAGCTATATCCCCAGTTTTGGCAGAAATACATTCCTGAGTTCAGTGGTTTTTTTTTTTTTTATCTATTTTTATCACTGAGACTGTACATAATGTTCTCTTATTGTACCCTTTTAAAAATTGTACCCTTTTTGTTCAAGTGCAAATACCCAAGATAATAACATGTTAATTATAATTACTTATTCAGTATATGTATGTTATATCTTCCTTTATAAAGAAAAAAGTATAGCTTTCCAACTCCACTGACATTGTGTTATTGTTATTATTAGTTATTTTTGCAATAATGATGATTGATGCAGGAATACAATTTGATGCTGATTCCCAGGGATTGAGAATTTTGACACTCTAGGCTGATATCTTTATAGAATGAGACTTCATGCCTGACTGCTTCTTTCTAAAGAATTTAAGGTAAGCTTAGGGAACAATGATCTCAGGATGTGGGTCACATAGAATAGAAAAATCTTTCAGAGTAATTTACAGACTATGGATGCAATTGTCTCTGCATAGAATCTTTCATGAGAAACCTGCTTAAAACACATGCTGTTGGTGACACTGATAATGCTGAAGAAAATCTTTATGTTCTTAAAAGATTTCCAGGACCCAGACACTTTCTTGATCCAACCAAATTCCAGTGTCATTGAAATTCCTGTGTATTTTATGACCATGGGATTTTCTTGCATAGCTGTTCTTTGTCCATGATGGTAAGTTTGTCTTCATCTTTGTTCACTAGGGATGGAACCTATAGAGGTACCTCTTGAGGAGGACAGTGAACGGGCTCAGATTTGCCAGAGCAAGGTCTGTGCAGACAGGTGAGACTCTGAAACAGGGTAAAGTCTTGGCTGTGTTAGCAGGGCGGCACAGAGGGGGAAGAGAGCATTGCCAGGGTGGCACAGAGCAGGAAGAGAGCATTATCTTGGGCAGCCTGTCATCTGCCACACCCTCCACCCACTCTTCTGCACACTCACTCTGATCAGATGGCCTCCATGGTATTCTTCACACCTACCAAGCATGCTCCTTTGTAAAGTCTTCGTGTTTGCTGTCCCTCTGTCTGGAATGTTTTTCCCCTATTTATAACCCTATAGGACTCATTCCTCCCCTCCATTAGTATTCTTTCCATCAGGGCTCTGCCCCAAAGCCTCCTTCTCAGATGACCCCCTGACCACCCACGGAAGTTGGCTTCACATCTCCATTTGCTCTTCTATATTTGTCTCCTTCTCATTTATTGTTTCCTACATGTTGTTTTTTCAGTTACTCCCACTAGAATGCCTGTGTCCTCCCAGCAGAGCATGGCGTGGGAGAACAGGATTAGTTTGGAGGCCACTGCAACAGTCCAGAGCTATCCCATGGGGAGGGAAGAAACTTGGTTCACATTTTGCAAAGACTGGCTAGTGGGTGGAGATTAGTCAGATTGGGGAGGGGTGCAGGCAGGAAGGCCAGTGAGCACCTGTGTTAGCAACACAGGTGAGATGAGAGGCGGGACCAGGGTCAGAGAGGAAATCAGATAGACTTCAGAAATATTCTACAAACAGAATTGGGTTGGGTGAGAAGGCTGAGTGCAAAGGGATGTCTAAAGTAGAGTGTTCAGGAGGTGACTCATGTACATACCACATAAGAGTGAAGTATTACTTAACTGGGTTGTTGATAAATCATTTACTAAAATCTAGGAAATGTAGAGTGGGGTTGAATGTGATAGCATTTCTTTTTTATTTCTTGATGGTACATGTTTATAAAATCTCTTTTCGAATACACAAATGTCTGCAGCCCTTGTGATCTTAATGGAAAATGTGAAATAGCAAATTTTCCAATCATGGGAAACCTATGCCATCTAATACCAACCTATTCTACCGCCCCCCATAACAGCTGACTATGTAACAGTTCATTTAATAATGAAAAGTTTTTCAAATGTCAATTACCTACTAGTTAGCACTTTGAACTTGATAGTGGGTAGTTCTGTGTTTAGTAGGTGGTGATACTGCATGGACATCAAATCAGATTACGTTTCTATCTGTACTGCTGTGAACATACACAATAAAGCAAGTCATAATGTAATATGTTAAATACCAAAGTTACATTCAAATAAGATCCAAGTCATTGGTACCCCTGGATGGAGGATCTCTCTGGGACTCTGACGGCCACACCCCCAGGATATTGCATGAGGGAACATATGAGAAGTCTGTCAGTACAGTTGAGCATCTTGGGCACAGCCTGTACCCTGGAGACCGAGGAGTGCAGCAACTCTGTATTTTCTTCCCACTACTTGGACCAACTTAACTATTTTGGCCAATTTAAACGTTCATTCTAGCATGTTTTCAGTTAGGGCAATGAATTTTGGGCAACCATTTTTTTATGTTGCTTTAGCAAATCTTCTGGTAGAATTCTAGACATCTAAGAACATGCCCAGTTATTTATCAGGCTCATCCCTGATGGTACATTTCACTTGACTGCATTGTGCGGAATGCAGTGTTTTGGTTAATAAAGCTTTTGGGGTACTAGAGGTTAGAGGTATTTTATTTACCCTTGGAACCATTGGCACTCAAATAAGGAACATGTACTTGGGTTTCAAAGCACAGGAGAGAGAGCAGCAAAGAGATTTCTGGCTCTCTTTTCACCTGCTACTTCATGCTGTCTTCTCCTTAGGGGCTTATGCAATATTCTATTTTTAATCTGACCTTTTTTTTTTTTTTTTTTTAGCTTATTTTGTCTTTTAAAGAAATACTATATAAAAGTTCATCTTTTTCTTTTTCTTGCCAGAGTAAATACTTACGACTGTGGAGAAAAAATTGCAAGCTGGTTGTCAAGGTTTTTTGGCCGTCCATGTCACTTAATCAAACAAAGTTCAAGTTTCCAGAGAAATGCAAAGAAGAAACATGGAAAAGGTATTACATTTTGGAAGGATTCTGAGAGGACAGACCCTGTCCTCTGGCTTCCTCTGCATGCATCAAAAACAGCCCATGAAATGGATTTATAGGGTCACTTGCACACATGCAGGAGGCAGGGGTGGTCTACCTTTGGCAGAAAGCTACTGCAGTGACCCCAGGTCAGAGGAAGAGTGGGTACATGATTCCCCAAGGATGTCAAGGAGGGCTTAGCACCACCTTCCCTACTCCTGCTCAAGCCTTCAGCCTCAATCCCATATGTTTAGAGGCACAATTCAGTTGTGTTAAATTAAAACATTAATGGCTTGCTATGTCCTCAGATCAGATATGGAAACAAAGAAACCTGAATTTTTAGTTCTGACACCCAATAGACATAAAACCTTGACAAATCCTGGAACCCCCTGGTGCCTCGACTTCTATAGATGTTAACTACTTGACTTTTAAGTGTTTTGACATTTCCCCTACTGTGAGCCATTGTTACGATAAAGTGAGAAAGTGGAGAAGAAAGTACTTGGAAAGTTAACTGGCCCCTCTGTGCAGAAAAGATCCTTTTTAGGTGTCACTCAGATGTCACCTTCTCAGGGAACCCTTGCAACCCACCCCTGTAGAATTGCAATCTGTGCCTGAATCTCCTTGGTGGCCTTCCCTGTTAGATTATCGTTCATGGACTTTTCTCATTTTGTTGATCCTGTGTGATTTTCACTATTCTTTGTTCTGTTTTCCTTCTCCTGGAGTGTAGGCTCTGTGAGAACAGGGATTGTTGTCTATTTTCTTTGGTGCTGTATCTTGGGAGCAACACATAGTAGTTGCTCAGTAAGTGCTAGATGAATGAATGAATGGATCATTATTATATTGCTAGTTGATTTAAAGATGAGCTGGCTCCCAGGGACCAGATGACTGACTTCCAGAGAGACTGACTTGTAAATCTGAACAGCATTTTGGCCATATAGTGATCAATAACCAGTTCTAGGGGCCTTCATAGGTTAATCTATGAATCCTTGAAGAAGTCTCAAAAGAGAGGAGTCAAAGGATATCATCTATTTAGACTTTTAAAAGTTTTGGAAAGAATTTGACTTGCTATGTGACGGGGAAGGGACAATTTCATACTCATTTCATGGAGGAGATTAACTGATGGCATTTGGATGTGGGTAAACTTCAAGACATAATTGAAGGGGAGAAAGAAATGGGCATTTTCATGGGTAGAGAAATGTAAGTGTGGGATTTCTCAGGATCAGTGCCACCCTTATAAATTATCTGGAGAATGAACAGCAATGAAATCTTTAAGTTCCAATCATTCAAGGCTCCTGCTGAAGACATGGGTTTGGCTGGGTCCTGGGAGGCTGGCTGAGAGAATCAGGCCTTGTTCCTAGTCCGGTGAGGTGACTTCTCTGCAGACAGCCACACTACAACATAAGGGGATGGCACAGAGGTGTGGGAGGATCCTCTGCACCTGAAATGAACCAGAGGGCTTCAGGTGGGTGTCGAGTTGAGTTTTCCCAGGAGAGCAGGGATTTTTCTGAGGTGGAAAGGTTACTCTGGAGCTGTGGGAGCAGGTGGCAGAGTTTACACACCTGGGCTCAGAGAAGGGTTTAGGAGGGTCAGATGTGGGCAGGGAAGTGCAGGGGGAGAGCTGCACCTGCGTGCCACTGAGGAGTCAGTGCTTTACCTTGTGGCTGCAGGACTCATTAGTGAGTTTTATTGGGACATTTCATGACCCCACTTGTGTTAGAAAGACACTCCTGCCTTGGCATGGTGGCAGCATCAGAGCAGGAGGCTTGGGAATCAAAGATTCCAGGGGAATTGGGGGCCTGGGTGAGGCAAAGGTGTTGGGTGCAGAGGAGACACAAGCCTGTCACCTGCATGGCCCAGGATCGTGGAGAGTCAGACTGTGACCCTACTTCAAGGATGACACTCACAGCAGAGCTCTCTGCGTCTAGGCCTCAGGTCTTTTTTGTGTTGGTATATCTTAGGAGAATTTTTTTCTTTTTGGTACTGGGGATTGAACTCAGGGGCACTCAACCACTGAGCCATATCCCTAGCCCGATTTTGTATTTTCTTTAGAGGCAGGGTCTAACTGAGTTGCTTAAGGCCTTGATTTTGTTGAGACTGGTTTTGAACTCGAAAGCCTCCTGCCTCAGCCTTCCAAGCCACTGGGATTACAGGCATGTGCACCCGGTTCATTTTAGGAGAAATTTTTAAAGCCACATTCCCTCACTTGTGTATTTTTACATCCTTTAAATTTTTAAAATAGTTTAAACAGTTGAAAAGGATGTGATTTCTAACACATTGGAAATATTGTCATTTTTAAGATAAAAGTTGTGCAGGACCCTTTTAAACATGACCAGTGAAATCTTAATACCATAGTAATTTGAATCTCCTGAGTATTCATTTATACATGTCTTTAAATGGTCAGAAATTTTATTTCTTTCCTTTTCCTTGTTTGACTTTAATTTCCTTTCCCTTTTCCCCCCAAATTTTATCTTAAGTATTTTATATTTTGTGCTTGAAATTTTTATCACCCTTTGATATTTGTATAAAATTAAAATTAAATTGAAATACATTAACAATTATTTTGGAGTTTTCTGTGATCATAATCTACATGTGTTAGGAAACTTTTTTGGGGGATTATTGTGTTTTTATTACAATTTAAATGGTATCCAATTTATCAAAGCAACATAAGTATATTATATATTTTGAAAAACACATATTAAACATAACAAGTAAAAACTGCTAAAAATTAATCCTTTACAGAGCCAGTGGGTTCCCAGTCACTGGTTCCCAAATCTGTGAATGACTGTCACTTATGGCCAGACCTGCTCATGCTCAGCATTGCTCTTTTCTGAGAAACCTCATTTTAGTAATAATGAGCTGGGGAAGGAAGGAGGTTTTGGTTAACATACTGTCACTCAAACCTTTCTTCTGAGTTCCGTGACTGAAGCACAGGGATCTAACATTAAAATGCCTTTAATCATCTGTCACTTGAAAACTTACTTAGGTTCTTTAGTTTTGTGTTTCAGTGAAGAATTGAAGTCCATTGGACTTGTAGGAAGGTCACTTGCCCAAGCTTTGGAGATATTTTCTCAGCCCCGGCTCCAGGGTTTTGAATGGGCCTTTTGTTTGCCATTCTGGAGATTTTCAGCCCCCAGGGCCAGTCAGTGTGTCTTAGGAGACCTGTGGCCTTTCCTCTGTGAAGTGGGAGAAGGACCTTTTGTGGAGGGGCTGGGATTGGAACTCCCTTTTCTGATGGAGCCATTTTGTCAGTGAGGGTGAATGGAAGTAAAGGATCTGCCCATCTCATGTACTCTGGGGTCCACAGTCCTGGTCTGGAGATGTTCACTAGGCCCTGGCCCTTTTAATCTACAGGTAGGGTAAAAATAGTGAGAGCGGGCCCTTCAAACAAAGCCGAGTGATAGGATGCCAGTGAATTTGAGATTTTCTTTTAATAGTTTTATTTTCCTCTTAGTAGTTTAAAATCTTTCATGATTTTTAAAGTCAATATCTTTTCCCTGATTAGACTTAGAATTTCTTCCTGGGCCTGCTGCCTCATTAAGCCCCTCTGCTTTGTCCTGTCTTAAGGAAAGCTACACCTGTGCTGCCCCTCTGCCTATTTCTCCTGCTCTAAGAATCATCTCCATTCATTGTTGGAACACTTTCATTTTCAGTCTTCATTGTTGGAACACTTTCATGCTCACATTTTATTATTGTTATTTTCTCCAGATTATTATTATTATTATTATTATTATTATTATTATTAGTAGTAGTAGTAGTAGTATCAGGGATAAAACCCAGGGGTGCTTAACCATTGAGCCACATCCCCAGCCTTTTAAATTTTTTTTTTTTTTTTTTTTTAATTTTGAGACAGAGTCTCTGTAAGCCGTTTTGAGTCTCACTAAATTGCTGAGGCTGGCTTTGAACTTGAGATCCTCCTGCTTCAGCCTCTCAAGACTCTGGGATTACAGGTGTGTGCCACCATGCCTGGTTTCTCCAGATTATTTTAAACTGAATATTCTAGAAACTCATTTTTCCTTTCTGCTTTTTGGGAGGTCTGACCCCATGCTTAAAACATTTTTGCTTTTGCCAGTGCTTGATTTTCTTTCCCCTTGTATAAATAGTGTCTGCCTTTTGAAAATTCAAGTTCATGCAAACAGGATTCATTAGCATTCCAAGAAAGCAGCTCTTCTTTTTCAATGCTCCATCATTTTCAGATCAGCCTTTTGGCACAACAGCGACCCTTTCCCTGGTGAATGAGGCACAATATCTGCTGATAAACACATCGAGTATTCTGGAACTTCAGCAGCAATTATGCATCAGGTAAGATCCTTTCCTTGGAACTAGCAGATCAGTTAACCACCTGCCCCTGGGAGTGAGGCCCAGCTCCTACCTGGGGAGGAAGGATCTGAGAGTCATTGAGTCCAGACTTCATTTATATATGAGCATACAAGGCTCAGAGAAGTCAGCAAGCTTTATTGACCAGTTCCTACTAACCTGTCAGAGGGTTCTCTTTTCCATACTGTATTAGTCAGCTTACTGTTACTGTAACAAGTACCTCAGATAACCACCTTATGAAGAGAAAGGTCTGTTTTGGCTCATAATTGTAGAGGTTTCAGTCCAGGTTTGGCCTTGTTGCTTTGGACCTGTGGTGGCACTTTATGGCAGGAGCAAAACTAGTTGACCTTATGATGAACCAATGAAAAAAGAGAAAGACGCCAGGGTCCCACAGTCCTTTTCAAAGTTTCCTTCCCTGCTCTGCCAGTGACCCAAAGACCTCCTACTAGACCTCACCTCTTAAAGTTTCCACCCCCTTCCAATACCACCACTATGGGGACCAAACCTTTGCCACATGGATCTTTGTGGGGTGGGGGCAGGGGGACCCTTAAGATCCAAACTATAGTATAACATCATCCAATGCTCCTTGACACCTTCAAGATCTTGGTGGAGAACCCCTAGCTCTCATTTAATTATTTCCATTTTTTAACTTTTGTTTTAATTGAGTTGCCATCAATTTGACCCACTTTCATTGCCCACCCTCCCACTGTCTCCTGTCCCTTAGGAGCCCTGCCCTACTTCACACAGACATTTTGAGGACTGAGAAGGAGCAGCTGTGAAGGCTTTTTACATTGTCATTTCAGGCTTGCTTTGATTGTCAGTTGCACCATCAGACAGAGCTAGCACCCCTGCCTACTCATTGCCACCCAGTGCTCTTCTGAGGGCCCTGATGGGGTTAGGAGGTCACTCCAGCTCTGGAAAGGGTCATGGTTGGACACCACCCCCGCACCGTTCTTCCGAGGGAACTGAAGTCCCATGATAGCCAGGTTGTTAGGGAAAAACCCCCACCTGTTTTGCCAGAGCTGTGATGGGCACAACTCCTCATTCCTACTCCACAGGCCAGGGAGATGTGTGCACACCACAGTAGGACTGGCATCTGGGTCTCCTGTGACACTCATTGTCCACGTGGTCATGTGCATACCTGTGCACACTCAAGAACACGTACAACTTAATAAAAGCAGCCAAGTGCCCCTCCTGGGCCTCTACAAAGATAGGTTTGTAGAAATTAAATACAGCATTCCTCCTTATAAACAGAATTGTGACAGAGTTTCAGGGTCTTTTGTGTTCACTGAATGTTCTCGGCACTGAGGAATTCTCCTTCACAAGCACCCAAACCAGGAGAGAGTGGGTCTGCAGTTTTGTGGGATTCCTGGTGTGTACAAGATAGGAGGTGGGGACAGGCTTGCTGCAGTCCTGGTTACTACCAGGAGGAGGCGACATTTCCCACCATCTGATTTAGAGCATGGGTAATGAGTGGGGCAGGTGGTCAAAGGTGGGAAGTACTGAGCCCAAGATAGTACAGGGCGAGGGTTTCTGGGGCACCTGCATGGTATTTTTCTGTGCTGAATTTAAAAAATTCAGTGGACTCTCTCATGCACAGTAGTTTTCAGACTTATAACTTCCCCTTTTACAAAACACAAACTGTGTACATCCCAGAAAGCAAAGGACTTTAGGACAGCCAAGTGCTAACCCTCTCAGCCAGTAGAGGAAGCTGCTGTTCTCATAGGGTGTGGGAGCTGCATATGGTTTGTGGTGAATCTAGACCTGGTCCTTGGCTTTTCACATGCCCTTGGCCATCTGGAAGGAATTGGTGTAGTCTTCTCCCCCAACCCTATAGTTTTTCAGTTCTGTTTCTAGGACAAATTCCACCATGTTCAAGGACCCCCTCCCATGACTTAAAAAAAAAATTTAAATGAAGTACGAAGAGTGCAAAAATCATAAGTACACAGCTCAATGGATGTTTTACAAATGTCTGCATCCATGTAATCCATAGCCAGAGTAAATAGAGGACATACCCCAGAAACCTCTCTTTTGCCAGCTCTTAGTCAACCCCACTGAAGGTCACCTCTTTTTTTTTTTAACTTTTTTCGCTGTAGATGGTTTTACCTGCTTTTAGACCTCATGTAATGGGATCATACCTACTGTGTTCCTTTGCTGGAGAAATGTTAAGACTTATTTTCAGTGTGTTTCTCTGTGTGGGGGTGAGGGGAGCATAGAGGTGCAGAGTGCCATTTTGTGGAACGTTTTGGTAATAAAAATTTAAAACAAGAATGAAAAAATTAGCAAATGCTGGTTAAAAATCAGATTGAATGAAAGTTAGGAAACTTCCTCTATATTTCTTTATGATGTTTTACTATCCAAAAGAGTATGTGGTCTTGGTGCTTTTGTCAATTAGTCCCATTGACAGCATTTTGAATGTCTTATCATGTCCCACTTTGTAGAATTGGCATTTTCTCAACAAGTTCATTAACTTGAACTTTGTTCATCTGGTTTCCAACGTCCTTCATCTCTTCAACTATGTCTCTTCACCCTTTGCCTGCCTTTTGGGCTGCTCCCTGGAGGTGAGACCACATCTCAAAGGGGCTGCTGATGTATCCTTAGCACATGACTGTTTTTGGCCTTACGCAGTCAGGCTGGAGTAGAATTGATAAAGTCAGGCATCGTGTGGCAGGCACGCTGAATTATTGCAACCATGCATTCACTCTTTTTGGTATGTCCAAAACAGTGATGAGAATGAAAAGGAGGAATTATTCCCAATGAAAGATCTCATCTCGCGTTTCCGTGCCAATATTATTACCAATGGAACCAGGGCTTTTGAAGAAGAGAAATGGGGTGAGATCTCTATTGGTTCCTTGCATTTCCAGGTAAGTTCCTGGAAGTTCTAACATCTTTTCTTAAGGTTTGCCAATGATGACTGACCTCAACCCCATACCTGGGTGGTGACAGGTGGAAATTCTTGTTTCTTACCCATAGAATCTCAGCAGAAGGACCTCAGCATTCTGGGATGCCTCTTTGAATGGTCCATCCTTTATTTCCCATGAATGTGGCCCTGGTCAATTTGAAATAAGGAATAGAGAATGTACCTATCCAGACCACCAGAGGGCCTCGTGCTGCCTCTACACCATGATCACATCTAGGCTTAAACTCCGTTTTCTTGGGACTTCTGCCTATAAGAATTCATGCTCCTGAAACTTGGATTTTCTGGCAGTTTGGAGCATGTGGAGGGAGACCCAGAAGCCTGTGATCCCTGGTGCCCACGTTCACACTACCTCCTCCTTGTGCTCTGCCCTCTGTCCTCTCTGGCAGCTCTGGAGGAGGAGATTGTATGCAGATGGAAAGTCATTGATGTTATCTCCCCCCAGGCTCTGTGCTCTCATTCAAAACACGAGAAAGAGAAGAAAAGTCTCAGGTTAAAATCTGAACTCCTCACAGCTAACAAGGCCCCGTGAGATCTGACCCTGTTGTCCTCTCTGAGCCCATCACCTCTTCTGCTCTTTGCCTCTGATACTAATTTTTTCTTCCATCCTCTAAACAAGTCAAACTGCCTGTCTTTGCACTTTTGTTCTTGCTGTCCCTTCTGCCTGGCATGTGGGTCCATGGTCTCAGATCAGAGGGTACTTCATTGGAAAGGATGACCCTGGTCCACACGCCCCGCATGGTAACTGCTCATTTCATCCTTCCAGAGCATATTAGGGTGGGGACCAAGTCTGTTTTGTACCCTGCTATACCTCTTGGGCCTAGAACAGCCCTGGTTCGATTAGCACCTAATATATAATTGTTGAGAAAATGGACTGGAAATATAAGGAATAACTAGGGACAGAAGGATAGCTTATCTTCAGAGAATGCACTCAGCCCTGCAGAGGGGAAGGAATGATTTTAATGGTAGTATATTAGCCAGTAGTATAAACTGGCTTTAATATGGCTCCCTTATGTCCAGGTTCTGTGCTGAAAGGGTGTAGCACCTTACCATCCAGAAAAGCACTAAATGTTTAATCTTCATTAAAGAATTTCAGATTTGGGCCAGGGGAGGTGGTAAATTACATGATGTAACAAAAGATCCCAGTGATCTTGTTTATTCACTTAACTCTCAAACTTCCTCTTATCTTGGCAGCTGTCCCCCCCCATTATAAAGCTATCTTTTTTCTTTCCCAGATTCTGTCCTACGGACCTGTCTCTGACTCCAACCTTCCTGCCATTTCTCCTCATCCCTCCACCCTGACCTCTTCTTCTCTTCCTTATTTCCCATCATGGTGTCTCTGCTGTTTTAAAGATACCTGCTCTTGAATATTCTGCCTGGCACAAAGTAGGCACTAAATATTTCTTGTTGGATATATGGAGAGAGGGAGGGAGGATGAAAGGAAGAAACGAAAGAAGAGAGAGAAAACGAAACTAGACCGGAGCACTATCAGGATCTCACCTGGAACAGGTACCTGAGATATAAATCCAAGAAAAACTCAATCAAGGAACCTTTCTGAGATGACCTCTTGGCATGCTTTGTTGTCTTTTGGTCACTGTTCTGAATAAATAGCAACTAATAAAGTTAAGATTTGGGGTTGGGGTTGTAGCTCAGTGGTGGGGTTCTTGCCTAGCATGTGTGAGGCACTGGGTTCGATCCTCAGCACCCCATTAAAAAATAAATAAAATAAAGGTGTTGTGTTCATCTAAAACTAAAAAAAATTAAAAAATAAAACAATAAAGTTAAGTTTTGCCTGCCCTTTGGCTCAATGATGTCACTTGTAGAAATTACAAAAAATACTTATTCAAGTGTGCAAAGACATATTGCCAGATTACTTACTGAAGTATTACTGTAATTATGAAAAATTTGGAAACATCCTAAGTATCCATAACAGGGAAGTAGGGCACATCAATTATGATAGATCCATACAATATAGTCCTGGGCAATCATTAAATAATATAAGATATAGTTAATACCGTGCCTTTCAAAAGATAAGTGCTTGGAAGATGTTCACTGATGATAATACTTCATGCTGAATCTGTTGCTTCAGCAAAAATTTGGAAAGCAATTTTTACTGGATACCAAGTCATAAGTACTTTTATACTGTTGACCTTATCATCTCATTTGGGGAAGTTGATCCTTAAACAAATCCAAATTAAAAAAAGAATTGTGTGAATTAAGACCTCTGCTGCAAAATCATTGAAAACAGCAAAGCCTTAGAAACTCTTTATGTGGTTCCAAAGGAGAAGAACTAAGTATATCCATTCATAGGAAAGCCGGGTCATCCACGGTGAAAATTGCAAAACCTGAGGATGAGGTGGTTCTCCCTACACTGGTGTGGAAGGATGTCCATTGTGCATTGTGGAGTAATTGAAAAGAGACCTGAGTGGCTTCTCCGATATCAGGGTGTGTCCACACCTTACAGATGTGTGGTTGCGTGCAGTCGGATGCCAAGATCTGGGATGAGCCATAGTCCTTAAGCAGTGCTTGTCCCTGAGGATGGGAATGGAAGACACTGCTAATGCTTTCTTTTTTATTCCTTCAAGCTTCTGGATCCTTTGGCTTATTTTTCAATGAGTTTATATGCTAGCACACAAGTTTTTAAAATACCAATTGATGAGAGCACCAGAAAAAAAGCTCAAAGAGGACAACATTTTAAGAAAATTATTTTCTTTGTATCTGTGTTTGAAGAGTGAAAGTTTCCCTCCTTATGCCAGCTTGAAAAACTGCTTTAAGAGGGTCTTTTGAACAAAGTGACCCAAGATTGTTGTCTGTTGGGGAGCTTTCAAGAAGCCCAGGCGCTCTTCTTTAAGCCCTGGGTCTGGGGCTGGTGGGCTCTGCTGGGCCTTGGCATCCCTTCCTCAGGTGCCAGGCCCGGGGAGTCTAACATTTTCCTGTTGAGGGCTGTGCTGCTCCTGTTCCATCTCAGGGATCCTGGTGTACAGCAGTGATAGTTCCCATTTTTGAGTACAATTGAGGGCCAGGCTGGGGCATGACATCCCAGAAATAGTGTCTGGAATCTTTGTCAAAGCCAGCCAAGCTGCTGGATGTGGAGATGAGGTTTGGAGAGGTGGTGAATCTGCTGAGCATCATGGGTAAGCCGTGGGACAAAGATCTAGTACAGCACACTTTGGCTGCTTGAATGGTTTGGGCATCTTGATTTTGGTACCACAGAGAAGTTATTTCTCCACTAGTTTAATGCCTACTGGCCAGAATGTGATTGATAGGAACAGGCCAAGACACATCCAGAGTAGGGGAGTGCTTCTAATTTCAGTGCCCATGAGTGAGCAGAGGAGAAGTGGTTCTAAGAAAATCCAGTAACTGGGCAGGGTGATGTGCTTCTGTGGTCCCAGCTACTCAGGAGGCTGAGACAGGAGGATCATTTGAACTCAGGGGTTCAAGGCCAGTCTGGGCAGCATAGCAAGACCCTATCTCAAAAACACAAACAGAAACACAAACCAAAACAAAAAGAAAAATAAATACCTTTGCATCTTTTTTGTGTGCAAGCAAAGAAATGTCTCATTACAATTAAACTATAAACTTCCCTTTTTTTTTTTTTTTTTTTTTGGTATCAGGGATTGAACTCAGGGCCATTCAACCACTGAGTCACACCCCCAGTCCTATTTTGTATTTTACTTGGAGACAGGGTATCACTGAGTTGCTTAGCACCTCACTTTTTGCTGAGGCTGACTGAACTTGCTGTCCTCCTGCCTGGGATTACAGGCACATGCCACCACACTTGGCTGTAAACTGCCTTTTTAAATATTAACATTTGTGGGAGATTTTCTTGCTATCAAAGCAATAGAAGGTCATGGCCACTGAATGTAGATATTCTACCATACAGTATGATTTGTGTTAGGCAGCTTGGTATTATGTTTCTTGTGTTTGTATGTGATATATAGATGCATGTACATATATATGCACACATTTAAATAATACACTCTAATAAAAATAATTGTGCTTCCTGCTTATTTAACTTAGAAAACAAATATTTCCCCATTTTATTTAAAGACCTTTATACATTAATTTTAATGCCTACGTTTTATACGTCATATCAATGTAGCATGACCTGCTTCACCATTCTTTTATTGCCATTTAAGATGTTATCAAGTTTTCCCTACTATCAACGATGAGGGCAAATTCTTGCATTTAACTCTGTGTTTACATTTCTGATTCGTTTCTTAGGTTAAATTCCTAGATGTGAAGTTGCTGGTTGAAAGACATAAGCCCACGAAGGTTCTTTCTGATGACTTTCCCTCAGTGGCCCAGTGCTGGCTGTCTGGGGTTTTTCTTCTTCTGGTTTGTTTTTCTAGTCACTGAGTGCTTTCCTTCTTTACTTTTTGATCTCCCAGCATCCCTGAGAACTCTCAAGATGCACAGGCACTCATCTTTAAGTCCTTGCTCTTTTTTTCCTCTCCCATGGTACTGGGGATTGAACCCAGGCCTCATGCATGCCAGGCAAGTGCTCTGTCACTGAGCTGTATCCCCAGCTCTCCCCTGTTCTTTTTCTTTTCAGTGCTGAAGCAAGAGCCTTTGGGTTGACAAGCAGGCATTGGGAGGAAGTGCCACTTTCTGACTCTCTGTAGTTAGGGTTTTGGGCAATTCTGTATGATTCCTTTTTGCAAAGTGTGATGGTCTCATCACTTTCATGGCAACTCTGTTTTTCCCATCTCACCTGCCAGGTTCTGGGGCCTTGTCACAGATGCCAGATGATTTGCATTGACCAGAAAACTGGGCAACGAAATCAAGACATTTTCCAAAAACTATCTGAGAGTCGTCAGAGAAAGGTAAGCAAGACAGTAAAATACAATACCCTGCTTTAAATCAGAACTATATTATAATAGTGCCAAATTACTTTTACCAGTAGGAATCTTGCTGCATATTCCAAGGCTGGTGTGCTAGCTTTAAGGTCCTAAGCTCATCTGTGACTCTGTCTTATTTTCCTTTATGTTGGTTCCTCTTTTTTAAAAAAAATTATGTATTTTTGTACTTGCAAATTTTGTCAAGAACATAAAGAGTATAAAAATATTAAGTAAGGTAATTCTTTTGTCTTGATTATTCTTTTCTTCACTGCAGAGATCTCATGGGGAGTCAAATGGCTTACTGTGAAGAGAGTTGCTACACAGAGAGATTCAGTACATTTTATTATATTAATTCTGCCAGTTTATCTTCTTGAAGGTTAAAATGGTTAAATGTTGTTACAGATTCCAGGTTATAAAAGTTGAACTAACATGTTGATTCTTAGGAACATTTGTTTTCAGTCTCATATTTTCTTTTGGGACTCTCTCTTGGTGAAGAATTCTGGGGAGCCAAGGAAGCAGTTATGCTGCATAAAAGAATTCTAGAAAATTAACAGAAATAGTGCAAGCATTTAATCAATTTCTAACACTAAGGTGGTGGGGTAGTTCATGATTAAATGTTTTGAACTGTTCTCTGTGTTCCTTCAAAAGCAGGGTTTTAGGGCTGGGGATACAGCTCAGTGGTAGAGAACTTGCTTAGCATGTGTGAGGTCCAGGTTCAATCTCCCACTGGGAAACAATAGAAATTTTAAAAAGCAGTGTTATGTTTCACAGTTTTTGACTTATACAAGTGTCTGTATAGATGTGGTCTGTAGAGGTGTTGCACTTGAGTACTGTACCAACACATCTGCCCAGTTGATGCAGGCAACATCCACTGGGGATATAGGGACCTTGAGCCTGCTCCACTCAGGGTGCCTACAGAAGGGATGGGTGGACCCAGATACAATGGTGTATGGGAATGCTGTTTCTCAGCATTGTTGCATAAATCTTTTAGTTTTTAAATTTTATAATACTTTAAGATAGAAAGTTGCCAAGAGAGTACAGAGGGGACTGTGTACTCTTTACCCACATGAGCATAAATCTTAAGGAATGAACTTGAGATTTAGTTAATTTTCAAGCCTGGGGCCTGGGAACAAGGGTGTTCACATCTGTTATCACAGGAACTAACAGATTTGGGGGTTTATCATGTTCTCCTTAGGGTCCTAACTGGCTCACTTTCATTGATGGCAGATTTACATCATTCTTCATTTTGGACCTTCCATCTTTGTTTTGGGGGAATTCAGAGAGCTTAACTTACAATTTCTCATTCTCAAGGAAAGTGCAGAACTTTGCCATTTTGATTCCCAAGTCACTTTTGCACTAGGAAACAGAGGACATCAGCCTGTCAGGGGTTAGAAGCTGAGGGGAGATAAAAGATGCTTCTGAAGGAAGCACAGGATGTATGAGAAATGTAAGAAGAATCACCCAGCTGGAAAGTGGTGTGGGGTGACTGTAGGTAAAGGACACCTTGGAAAGAGAATCTTAGGGGTCTGAAATTAGGAATCTCCTCACCTTCATTATATTCTACTGTGTCACAGGTAGAACCTAACCAAGTAACTTGTCCCAGTATGTTTCTAGAGATCTACTTTTATTTTAAATATTATTATTTACAAATTTATTTTTGGGGGGTACTGGGGATTGAACTCAGGGGCACTCGACCACTGAGTCACATCCCCAGTCCTATTTTGTATTTTATTTAGAGACAGGGTCTCACTGAGTTGCTTAGCGCCTTGCTTTTGCTGAGGCTGGCTTTGAACTTGTGACCCTCCTGCCTCAGCCTCTCGAGCCACTGGGATTACAGGTGTGCACCACCATATCTGGCTACAGAGTTATTTTAACCACTAAAATAACCTAGCCTTTCTTGTCTCTGTTTTGTTCACAGGTGAATTTTGGTGTGTACCTGATGCATGAATCTTTGGATTTATCTTCTCCCTGTTTCCTGTCTGTGGGATCTCAGGTGCTCCCTGTATGTAAAGAGAATGTGGAATTCCACAACCTACCTGCTCTGAAGAAATACCAGGATGTTACCTCCTAAAATTTGTTTTTCAGTGTGCATTAAAGTTTCTTTTTTACAATGATTTCTGCTATTACTAAGATCTGGTTTGTGATGTATCATGTGTCAAAGTGCATTCTGCTGTCATGTATAACTAATTAGAAAAAATAAAAAATACATAAAAAGATTTGGTTCAATAGAACTCGGTCTTTAAGTAAGGACAGTTCTTTTCTTTGGAGGTAAGAGTGTACTCTCATCTGCTTCCTCTCACTCTGCACATCTGCAGAGGCTGCACCCAGAAGAGCAGTTCTGAGACCTCAGGACTGAATGCTGGGCTTTCATATGTATTTGAAATATGATCTATTGTGGTCAGATGAAAAAAAATTTTTTTAAAAGATGGGGTCTCCCTATGTTGCTCAGTTTGGTCTTGAACTCCTGGGGTCAAGCCTGCATCCTCAGCCTTCCTAATAACTAGAACTACAAATATGCACAGGCTTCAGATAAAATTTTTGTGAAGCTCACTAGGACTACTCTCAGTCCTTATTTTATCATTTTCTTATGAAGAATCTTCAGCCTCTTTCCAACTCCTCTGTGCTAATGAAGTGTGTCAATGTCCACTGATCTCGAGGGGATGAGGTGTCCCTGTCCTTCTGTGTATATTATGACAGTGAAACCAGATTTATGACCACATTCCTTGAGGGGAGTTTTGACCAGAATATTTATATTATGAGCCAGCAACCTCCTCTTCCTCTTTCTTCCCATCCTTGACCGCCATCCTGGTCCTCCTCTTAGTTGACACACTGAGCACAGTTCAAAGCCTGAAGTTACATCAGCACCAACTCTTGGGCGTGGTGGTCCTTCTTTCCACAAGCCTGCTGGATGGTGTCAGTCCTTCCAACAGCCTCCAAATCCAAGTCTATAGAGGAGTTCTGGAGTTCAGGGGCCCTGTCTGCCCCTCCTCTGGCCCATGCTCTGACAGCCTGCAGTTGATATGGCCAGTGTCAGAAAGCTCACTCCCATTCCACTGAGTCTCTAAAAAATTCTTTCCTGTACCCATCTATCTGCTACCTGTGACTTCTAGCCCAGTCCTCTGGAGCAGTGTGGAGTAGACATGTCCACTCTGCATCCACTCTGCAGGTCCCTTCAGCACCTTCCACCTAGATTGTTCTTTTGTCTAGTCACTTGTCTTCCTCAATTTGCTTCCAACCACTGGCCACAGTACTTCCTAAAGCTAGGGCCACTGTGTCACTTGGCTGCTCTGTTGTTCCTCCCTTGTCTGCTCAGAGCACTTGGGATTCAGGTCAGTTTGTTTCATTGTCTTATTTATAGAACTCTATGTTGCTTCCAGCACTGTGTGGGATTTGAATGATGAGGTATACCCTGTTTCTAGGATTGTTGAGATGGAGCCTTTGCTTGCACCTTTATTTGGTGTGTAAAATTAAGGGTAAGAAGCACGCCTCTGATTCAGTGTTTCCTGAGATCAAGGAAAGGGGAGGCAAGTGAGGTTAGTTGGGGGTTTTATTATTTGAAACTGCTGGTTTATTAAACAATTCAGCCTCTTCTAAAACCCCGTACCATTGCATCATGCATATGGGCCTGTCCCCATCAGCAACTGGTAGGGCAGTGATGCCTGAGTGATGGATTTGCCTGCTGGTGTGGGCCAATTTCACATGGGAGGGAACCATTCCCAGAAGGCATGCTGCAGCATTTCTCAAGATCCTGCATTGAGCTTGGAGCAGGCCCCCCAGTGAGAGCCTTTCTGAACAGAACCAGCTCCAAGTCCCTGAGCCAGTGTGGGGAGCTCCGGCCCACAAGCGGCTTCAGGGACCAGGACAGGGCAGCCAGGGACTTTCCCAAGCAGCCTGGCCCCCTCCGGCGGGAGGCGCCTTTCAAGGCTAGCTTCTTGGAGCAGACCGCCCAGTGAGAGCCTTTCTACACAGAGCCAGCCACAAGTCCCCGAGCCAACGGAGAGTTCCGACCCCCAGGCAACCTCTTGGATCAGGGCAGGGCAGCCAGAGACTTCTCCAGGCAGCTCTGCCCACTCCGGCCGCAGGCTTTTTCCATGGGGCGATCTAAGATGGCGGCCTAGAGGGTGACTGCATCTCTAGTCGCTCCAGAATCCAGGACTCAAGAAGGGGAGGCATTGAGAGACTCGGACTAAAATAGAGCCATGGGGTGAGTCTCCCCCACTGGGTGAAGCTCTGCCTGGGCAGCAGGCACGGATAGAGGCGGCTTATCAGAGCAGGGCAGGACAGCTAGAGTCTTCCCCAGGTAGCCTTGCACACTCCAGCAGTGGGCTCCTCCCACGGGGCCAGCTGCGTGGTGCAGGCCCCCCAGTGAGAGCCTTTCTGCACAGAGCCAGCTCCAAGCCCTGGAACCAGTAGGGGCTAGGGGCAGCTTTCTTCGGAAGCACTGCATTATCAAGTTCCTCCAAGACATCAGGCTACTGAAGGCTGGGAGGTGATACACTGGAAATCTACCAGGACACTATAAGCCAATAGAGGAAATCTGCAATATCTCAGAGTTCCACTGACATCTGACCAATATGAGAAAACAAGGGAAGAAAATGTCCCAAACAAACCTAGATACTATATCAATAAAACCCAATGACAGCACAGCAGAAGAAATGTCAGAAAGGGAGTTCTGAATGTACATAATTAAAACAATCAGGGAAGCAAACGAGGAGACGAAAGAGCAAATGCAGGCATTGAAGGAGGAGATGAAAGAGCAAATGCAGGCATTAAATGATAGCACCAATCAACAGTTAAAAGAGCAAATACAGGAAGCAAGAGATCATTTCAATAAAGAGTTAGAGTTACTGAAAAAAAAAAAAACAAACTGAAATACTTGAAATGAAGGAAACAATAAACCAAGTTAAAAACTCCATAGAAAGCATAACCAATGGGATAGAACACCTGGAAGACAGAACCTCAGACATTGAAGACAAAATATTTAATCTTGAAAACAAAGTTGAACAAACAGAGAAGATGGTAAGAAATCATGAACAGAATCTACAAGAATTATGGGATATCATAAAAAAGGCCAAATTTAAGAATTATTGGGATTGAGGAAGGCTTAGAGAAACAAACCAAAGGAATGAACAATCTATTCAATGAAATAATATCAGAAAATTTCCCAAATCTGAAGAATGAAATGGAAAACCAAGTACAAGACGCTTATAGGACTCCAAATATACAAAATTACAACAGACCCACACCAAGGTACATTATTATGAAAATACTTAACATACAAAATAAAGACAGAATTTTAAAGGCCACAAGAGAAAAGAATCAAACTACATTCAGGGGGAAACCAATAAGAATATCAGCAGATTTTTCAAACCAGACCCTAAAAGCTAGAAGGGCCTGGAACAACATTTACCAAGCCCTGAAAGAAAATGGATGCCAACCAAGAATCTATACCCAGCAAAACTTACTTTCAGATTTGACGACAAAATAAGATCCTTCCATGATAAACAAAAGCTAAAGGAATTTACAAAAAGAAAGCCGGCATTACAGAACATTCTCAGCAAAATATTCCATGAGGAAGAGATGAAAAACAACGATGCAAATCAGCAACAGGAGGAACTAGCCTAAAGTAATAGCCAAATAAAGGAGAAACAAAATCATGTCAAAAAACAAATATGAGTCAAATGACTGGGAATACAAATCATATCACAATAATAACCCTGAATGTTAATGGCCTGAATTCATCAATCAAAAGACATAGACTGGCAGATTGGATTAAAAAGAAAAATCCAACAATATGCTGCCTGCAAGAGACTCACCTCATAGAAAGAGATACCCATAGACTAAAGGTGAAAGGATGGGAAAAAACATACCATGCACACGGACACAGCAAAAAAGCTGGAGTATCCATCCTCATTTCAGATAATGTGCACTTCAAGCCAAAACTAGTTGGAAGGGATAAAGAAGGACATTACATGCTGCTTAAGGGACGCATAAATCAGCAAGACATAACAATCATAAATATCTATGCCCCGAACATTGGCTCATCAACGTATGTCAAACAAATCCTTCTCAATTCCAGAAATCAAATAGACCAAAACACAATAATACTAGGCGATTTTAACACACCTCTCTCACCACTGGATAGATTGTCCAAACAAAAATTGAATAAAGAAACCATAGATCTCAATAACACAATCAACAATTTAGACTTAACCGACATATATAGAATATACCATCCAACAAAGAACGAATACACTTTCTTCTCAGCAGCACATGGATCCTTCTCTAAAATAGACCATATTTTATGCCACAAAGCTACTGTTAGCAAATACAAGAAGATAGAGATACTACCTTGTACTCTATCAGATCATAATGGATTGAAATTAGAAATAAATGACAGAATAAAAAACAGAAACTTCTCCAATACCTGGAGATTAAATAATACACTATTTTATGATGAATGGATTACAGAAGACATCAGGAGGGAAATAAAAAAATTCTTAGAAGTAAATGAGAACAAAGACACACCATATCAAAATCTCTGGGACACTATGAAAGCAGTACTTAGAGGAAGATTTATTTCATGGGGTGCATTCAAAAAAAGAAGTAGAAATCAACAAATAAACGAGTTAACACTACAGCTCAAAGCCCTAGAAAAAGAAGAGCAGACCAACACCAAAAGTAGTAAAAGACAGGAAATAGTTAAAATCAGAGCCGAAATCAACGAAATTGAAACAAAAGAAACAATCAGAAAAATTAACAAAATAAATAGTTGGTTCTTTGAAAAAATAAACAAAATTGATATACCCTTAGCCACACTAACAAAGAGAAAGAGGGAGAAAACTCAAATTACTAAAATTCGGAATGAACAAGGAAATATCACAACAGACACGAGTGAAATACAAAACATAATTAGAAGCTATTTTGAAAATCTATACTCCAACAAAACAGAAAACCTCGAAGACATCAACAAGTTTCTAGAGACATATGAATTACCTAAACTGAATGAGGAGGACATACACAACTTAAATAAAACAATTTCAAGCAATGAAATAGAAGAGGTCATCAAAAGACTACCAACAAAGAAAAGTCCAGGACCAGATGGGTTCTCAGCCGAGTTCTACAAAACCTTTAAAGAAGAGCTCATTCCAACACTCCTTAAAGTATTCCATGAAATAGAAGAGGAGGGAACCCTCCCAAACTCGTTTTATGAAGCCAATATTACCCTGATACCTAAACCAGACAGAGACACATCGAGGAAAGAAAATTTCAGACCAATATCCTTAATGAACATCAACGCAAAAATTCTAAACAAAATTTTAGCAAATCGCATACAAAAATATATTAAAAAGATAGTACACCATGATCAAGTGGGTTTCATCCCAGGGATGCAAGGTTGGTTCAACATCAGTAAATCAATAAATGTAATTCACCATATCAATAGACTTAAAGTCAAGAATCACATGATTATTTCAATAGATGCAGAAAAAGCATTTGATAAAATACAGCATCCCTTCATGATCAAAACACTAGAAAAAATTGGGGTAGTGGGAACATTCCAAACATTGTAAAGGCCATCTATGTTAATCCCATGGCCAATATCATTCTAAATGGTGAAAAACTGAAAGCATTCCCCCTAAAAACTGGAACAAGGCAGGGATGCCCTCTTTCACCACTTCTATTCAACATCATCCTTGAGACTCTAGGCAGAGCAATTAGACAAACCAAAGAAATTAAAGGGATACAAATTGGAAAAGATGAACTCAAACTATCCCTGTTCGTTGATGACATGATTATATATTGAGAGGAACCTGGAAATTTCACCAGAAAACTTTTAGAACTCATAAGTGAATTCAGTAAAGTAGCAGGTTACAAGATCAATGCTCATAAATCCAATGCATTTTTATACATAAGTGATGAATCTTCAGAAAGAGAAATTAGGAAAACTACCCCATTCACAATAGCATCAAAAAAAAAATTAAAATACTTGGGAATCAATCTCACAAAAGAGGTGAAAGACCTCTACAATGAGAACTACAGAACACTAAAGAAAGAAATTAAAGAAAACCTTAGAAGATGGAAAGATCTCCCATGTTCTTGGATAGGCAGAATTAATATTGTCAAAATGGCCATACTACCTAAAGTGCTATACAGATTCAATGCAATTCCAATTAAAATCCCAATGATGTACCTTACAGAAATAGAACAAGCAATCATGAAATTCATCTGGAAGAATAAAAAACCCAGAATAGCTAAAGCAATCCTCAGTAGAAAGAGCAAAGCAGGGGGTATCGCAATACCAGATCTTCAACTCTATTGCAAAGCAATAGTAACAAAAATGGTATGGTATTGGTACCAAAATAGACAGGTAGATCAATGGTACAGAATAGAGGACATGGACACAAACCCAAATAAATACAATTTTCTCATACTAGACAAAGGTTCCAAAAATATGCAATGGAGAAAAGATAGCCTCCTCAACAAATGGTGCTGGGAAAACTGGAAAAACATATGTAATAGAATGAAACTAAACCCCTATCTCTCACCCTACACAAAACTCAACTCAGAATGGATCAGGGACCTTGGAATCAGACCAGAGACCTTGCATCTTATATAAGAAAAAGTAGGTCCAAACCTTCACCTTGTTGACTTAGGATCAGACTTCCTTAACAGGACTCCCATAGCACAAGAAATAAAAGCAAGAATCAACAACTGGGATAGATTCAAACTAAAAAGCTTTCTCTCAGCAAAGGAAACTCTCAGTAATGTGAAGAGAGAGCCTACAGAGTGGGAGAATATCTTTGCCACTCATACTTCAGCTAGAGCGCTAATTTCCAGAATCTATAAAGAACTCAAAAAACTCTACACCAAGAATACAAATAATCCAATCAACAAATGGGCTAAGGAAATGAACAGACACTTCACAGAAGAAGATGTACAAGCAATCAACAGATATATGAAAAAATGTTCAACATCTCTAGTAATAAGAGAAATGCAAATCAAAACTACCCTAAGATTTCATCTCAACCCAATTAGAATGGTGATTATCAAGAACACAAGCAACAATAGGTGTTGGCGAGGATGTGGGGAAAAAGGTACACTCATACATTGCTGGTGGGGTTGCAAATTAGTGCAACCACTCTGGAAAGCAGTATGGAGATTCCTCAGAAAGCTTGGAATGGAACCACCATTTGACCCAGCTATCTCACTCCTTGGCCTATACCCAAAGGACTTAAAATCAGCATACTACAGAGATGCAGCCACATCAATGTTCATAGCTGCTCAATTCACCATAGCCAGATTGTGGAACCAACCTAGATGCCCTTCAATTGATGAATGGATAAAGAAACTGTGGCATATATATACAATGGAATATTACTCCACAATAAAGCATGATAAAATTATGGCATTTGCAGGCAAATGGATGAAATTGGAGAATATCATGCTAAGTGAGATAAGCCAATCTCAAAAAACTAAAGGACGAATGATCTCGCTGATAAGCGGATGAGGACATATAATGGGGGTTGGGAGGGGTTAGCGTTAGGGTCAGGGTTAGGTTTAGGGTTAGGGATAAGGAGGGTGGTAAGAATGGAGGAAAGAAGGACTGTATAGAGGGAAAAGAGGGGTGGGAGGGGTGGAGGGGTGGGGGGAGGGAAAAAAATAATGAATCAAACATCATTGCCCTATGTAAATTTATGATTACACAAATGGTATGCCTTGAGTCCATGTACAAATAGAGAAACAACATGTATCCCATTTGTATACAAAAAAAAAAAAAAAAAAAGATTCTGCATTGACACATGCAGCTATGATGGAGTCCTGTTCAGAAAGCATGTTCTGTAAAAATGTGATCAATTGTGTCATCAACATATTTTGAGATCATCATGTTCTGCATTTTGCAGTCAATATTTTAGTGTGATGATTTCAGACATTTTAATGCAAACTCTTTTCTTTATAATACACTTAATTATCTACATATATCCCTGATAGAGCATTGATTTGTCTCCACCAATCTATAAACTTCAGGAAATCAGGACTCGTTCCTCTTTGGTTCAACACTGTTTTCTCAGTGTTGGCAGATGGTAGCTGCATGATAAAATGTGTTGACTGTCTGGCTTTGTTGAAAACTGGTTCTGTTTTAAAAATTAATCAATTGAGTCAGGTGTGGTGGTGCACAGCGGTAATCCCAGCAACTCAGGAGGCTGAGGCAGGAGGATCACAGGTTCAAAGCCAACCTCAGCAACTTAGGGAGGCCCTAATCAACTTAGTGAGATCCTATCTCAAAAAAAAAAAAAAAAAAAAAAAAAAAAAATTTGGACTGATGATGTGTCTCAGTGGTTAAGTGCCCCTGGGTTCAATCCCTGACACACACACACACACACACACACACACACACATACACACACAAATCAATCAGTTGAATTAATTCATTAATTAAATTTATATATTTCATTAATTGAAAATTAGACTGTTATAGCTTGGATATGGAAAGTCTCTCAAAGACCCATGTCTTGCTTTTTGGCATGGTGCTACTGTGAAGTGGTAGAAACTTTAAGAAGTGGGGCCAAGTTGGGGGTCTTTAGGTCATTGAGGGCAAGCCCTCAAAGATGATTGTGGAACCCCAGCCTCTTCCTCACTTTTTTTCTCACTGACCATGAGGTGAGCAGCTTTGTGCCACCATGCACTTTTGCTGTAATGTGCTGCCATGCCACAGGCCCAAAGTAACAGGGCAAACCATGGACTGAGACATTCAAAAGTTATAAGCCAAAATAAACCTTTTCTCTTTTTAAGTTTATTGTATCAGGTGTTTGTTATAGTAACAGAAAGCTGACTAATACATAGAGCCCCAAAGGAAGTTTCTGAAAGGAGGTGATGCTGGAACAACAGGAGGTGAAGGTACAAGTGAGAGAAATGGTGTCTGCACAAACTAACACACAACTGGGCTTTTGTGTGGAGAGAAGTACTGATGAAAAACCCAACTATTAAGAGTTGAAGATTAATGGGGGAAATTTATCCATGAAATATTAAAATTAAACTGAACAGGAATCAAGAACAAGAAAGTCATAAAAAACAAAAACAAGAAAGAGAAGAGTCACAGGAAATGCCGACACAGCAGATAAGGCACAAGTTGGAAAGTGTCCATGAGAGGAGATATCTCAGCAGAGGATGCCAAGGGATTTAACTGCAATGAGCATGCTAGGTGGATCTGATCAAGTCAAATTAGTGCAGGGGCCAGAGCCAGATTTTGTCTTTGCTTAACAAATTCTTTCTTCTGTACAAGATAATAGGAATTGGGGTAGGATAGGGTACTAGGAAAAAACAGGCATTTGGGAGGGCTCTTTGCATTTATGGTGTTCCTATTCAATTTATCTTAGGTAGTCTGTATGAATACTGAGAATTGTGTTCTTAGCTCCATTTTCTAGAGGAGAAGCTGAGGTTCAAACTAATTTGTACAAATCCACCTGATGATAAGAACAGAATGGTGCTCCTGACAACCTGAGCATGAAAAGGTGTAGTGCTTGTGTTTAAATTTTCCTTGCTGGTATATAGAAATAGGACCTATTTTCATGGGTCATCTCATATTTGTAATCTTTTGAAAACTTGTCAATTTAGTTTTTTAAAAAAGATGTCTTTTCTATATACATGTATGGTTATACTACTGGTGTGACTCGGTACCATGAACATCTTCCATTTGTGTACAATATGTCAAAATGCATTCTACTGTCATATATAATCAAATAGAACAAATTAAAAAATTTAAAAGAATTTAAAAAAGATGTCTTTAGAATTCATTCATGGAAAACATCTTACCTTGAATATGAATAGTTTTATTTTTTCCCTTTTCATCTCTATAATTTTTATTGCCTTTTGATTTATTGCCCCAGTTAGAATTTCCAAAACTGTATTGAATAAGTGTCTTAACAGTGGATATACTGTCAGATGTGGTAGTTCACACCTGTAATCCCAGTGGCTCAGGAGGCTGAGGCAGGAGGATTATGAGTTCAAAGCCAGCCTCTGCAACTTAGAGAGGCCCTAAGCAACTCAGTGAGATCCTCTCTCAAAACAAAATATTAAAAAAAATGACTGGGGGGATGTGACTCAGTGGTCCCCAATACCAAGAAAAAAAAAAGTGGTTATACTTGTCTTTTCCCAATTTGGGGATAAAGTATTCAATCTTTTGTTCACTGTACGATTTAGCTATAGAAATCTCATAGATCTGTTCTATCATGTTGAGAAAATGCCCTTCTGTTCCTAGGCTGCTGGAAATCTTTATTATGAAGAGATTTGAATTTTGTTAAAGTTCAGAAGGATTTAACTGCTTCATGATATGATCCCTCGCTTCTTCTCCTTCTTCTTATTATGGGGGGTTGCATTGATTGAGTTCCAAATATTGAAATAGCCTTGCTTTCCCAGGTAACCCTGTGGGTCCTGATGTATTATCTTTATATATATTTGTGGGTTTGCTTTGCTACTATTTTGTTGAGAATCTATGTTCATGAGGAATACTAGACTGCGATTTTCTTTCCTTGTATTGTGTGTCTGGTTGCTAAAATGTCTAACTACAAGGTGGATTTGTCTCTTTCTTTTCCTGCTCTGTTTTTGATTTATGTATTTTTGAAGCTGCATTTTTTGGATGCATTCAGACTCAAGCTTACTGTTCTCTCAATGAACTGCTTCTTTTATGAGCATATAAAGTCTTTTGTGCCTAATAATTTCTTTGCTCAGGAGTCCAATTTATGTAATGTTTATATAACTATCACGAGAATTATGGGCCCCCTCTCACTAATGAACATAAATTCTGAAATTCTTTAAAAAGTAGCAAACTTAGTCCAGGAGTATCTAAAGCACTTATACATATGACTCTGTAGGGTTTACTTCAAGTATACTGTGTTGTTTTTATTTTAGAAAATTAAGGAATAAGATATTTATAAAGCAAGTCTAATTGTCTCCATAAATGAAGAAAAAGTTTGATAAAATATCAGCACTTACAATCTAGTAATTTTTTAGTAAGTAGAAGAAATATATGGCAAACAACATTAACTGCTGTCAGAAGTAAGTAAAAATCCCTATGGCTCCTGGTGGCAGCGTGGGTGGCTTGAGCATGGTACCATGTCTGGCACAGTCTGCAGGGGTCTTCCTGTAGTAGCTATGCAGCCTCCATGGCTGGTTCTTGGTCTTCCGGGGGAACCTGTGAGGTACACAATGTTCTTTAATCCACTTGTTTTCTTTCTAATCTTGCACGTGTTAGTTTTATTGTTTCTAAAAAAGAATTATAATGAATACAAAACCAGGTATCTGATTGTACCTTAGTAAAATACCCCCCTAAACCCATTATTGGCTAAACAGAGGAGGAGGGATAGCAGATAGTAAGGGTTCAAATATTTCAAACTGGAGAGTAGATAACCTTTGTTAAACCCATATTTGATCAAACTGTTGCCTATTGTCTTTGGAGACACTGCCACCATGCCAACTAAATGATGTATTAGAGGAAACAATAGGAAAAAGAAAATCACAACATTGGGTTCCTTTTTGCAGCTTTCAGCAAAGTTCTGCAGAAGAGAGATAAACTTGGGCTAGAGAGAACCACATCAAGGCCATAGCCATCACACATAGATAAGAACTCTGAAATAATTAGGACTGGGCTTCCAGAAAACTTTGAATGTGTAGTACCATAAAAACCTAATGTAACTGAAGAACTCAATATTCTTGATAAAACATTGCCACAAAACTTTTAATATATAGAGTTGACCATAATAAAACCCCTCAATTTTCCCCAAGGAATTTGTATTAGCAAAAGCACCACCACCCTGGACTAAAAGGGACTGAAACTACTGGAAAGGTAGAAAATAACTTCTGACCACCAGCTTCCTATGGGAAGAAAGGACGACAAAGCTACTTAGCTGCTCAAAACTGTCTATTCTGCAGAACATAACTCTTCAGAAGTGGCCAAGGAAGGTTATGGAAAGGAGGAAACTTTTCAGAGGTTGGATCCCAGCTCACAGGGAACAATGAATTGATACAGAAATAACATGCTCATTGTGGGAAAAGTAGAACATAGAGATAAGCAAAAAGAGAAATAACCTCTCAAGCTGCCACCCTATCAGGGAAACCCTTGACCTTGAATGCTTTGTGGCTAGGATTCCAGGCATTTCCCTGTGCAAATGCTAACTCTTGTCCTTCATTTCATATTTTCTTCATGCTTGTTTCCCTCTGCTCTTTGCCTTGATGGAAAAGCCATGTGTAGTACCTGGTCTCTCCAGGATTCTTACAATAAGTTCAGTTCTGGGCTTTCTAGGCCACTGTTTGGGAGATATGAGCATGCTTTAATTATACCTTTGAAATCTTTTTTGGTTGCTGCTATTGGCTTCATGCATGTACCTGTCATCTCGTCCTGGCCTTCTCACTAGCTATGATCAACGAGTCTTAACAATCATTGTGCTGATCACCATGCTCCATGCTGGGGACAAAATACACATTTTATATGGTCCCTGTCCTGCAGGAGCTGAGCAAGCATCTATTGAAACAATCAAAAGTTGAGTAGAAATCACTAAAATTATTATTTATTACAACGTGGTTCTCACGAGGTCTTAAGACCACCTTTTCTTTTTTTTAAATTTATTTTTATTGTAAACAATGGGATACATCTTGTTTCTCTGTTTGTAGAGGCAAACCATTTGTGTAATCATACATTTACACAGGGTAATAGTTTTTGACTCATTGTTATTTTTTTCCCTCCCCCCCCCCCACCCCTCTTGTCCCTCTATACAGTTCCTCCTTCCTCCATTCTTGCCCCCTTCCCACCCCCTATTATGGGCCATCATCCGCTTATTAGCAAGATCATTCATCCTTTGGTTTTTTGAGATTGGCTTATCTCACTTAGCATGATATTATCCAATTTCATTCATTTGCCTGCAAATGCCATAATTTTATTCTTCTTTATGACTGAGTAATATTCCATTGTATATATATATATATATATATATATATATATATATATATATATATATACCACAGTTTCTTTATCCATTCATCAATTGAGGGGCATCTAGGTTGGTTCCACAATCTGGCTATGGTGAATTGAGCAGCTATGAACATTGATGTGGCTGTATCTCTGTAGTATGCTGATTTTAAGTCCTTTGGGTATAGACCAAGGAGTAGGATAGCTTATTACTAGAGATGTTGAACATTTTTTCATATATCTGTTGATTGCTTGTAGATCTTCTTCTGTGAAGTGTCTGCTCATTTCCTTAGCCCATTTGTTGATTGGGTTATTTGTATAAGACCACTTTTTCTATGACTTTCTTTGCTGTTTGGAAATTAGAGTAAAGCATTAAAAACACACTGTCCCGCCAGGTGCAGTAGAGCATGCCTGTAATCCCAGGGGCCCTGGAGGCTGAGGCAGGAGGATCCAGAGTTCAAAGCCAACATTAGCAATGGCGAGGCACTAAGCAACTCAGTGAGACCTTGTCTATTAAAAAACAAAAAACAAAAAACAAAATAGGGCTGAGGATGTGGTTCAGTGGTTGAGTGCCCCTGAGTTCAATCCCTGGTAACCCCTCAAAAAAACAAAATAAAGAAACAAAACCCCACAAAATCAACACACAACACCTCCCCCTCCAAATCCCCACACTGTCTCTTCCCTAATTTGAGAAAGAGCATATAAACCTGTTGAAACATGGTTTCTGCAAAGAAATCCCAAAGGAATAAAAATGTTTATGTTGAATTCATAGTAGTTGGATGTTTTTAATATGTTTTGCTTGTGGTTCAAATTAGCTGGTTCAAAATAAAGTTGCTTAATGATGTGAGTCATTAATTCATTCAGCAATGATTAATTCTGTGGAAGCCTGGTAGCATCCCACTCTGTTGTCATAAAATGTGGAAGAAAACAGATCATTTAGTGAGGTGGCAGAGTACTCTATTGGAATTGGAACTGTAGTAATTAAAATTACAGTTTACAATAGTAAACTGTAGTAATTAAATGTAGTAAGTTAAAAAGTATACATTTGTTATTGATACATAACAAATGTATACTTCTTTATACATTGAAATGTGGATGCTAATATACAAGAAGTGGGGAGGGAAGTATAGAAGTTCATTGGATTAGACACAGGGGAATGAAGGGAAGGGAGGGGGGATTGGAATAGGAAAGAGTAGAAAGAATCAGACATGAATTTCCTATGTTCATATATGAATACACATTCAGTGAAACTCCACATCATGTACAACCATAAGAATGGGATCCTAATTAGAATAAGTTATTCTCCATGTATGTATAATATGTCAAAATACATTCTACTGTCTTGCGTATCTAAAAAGAACAAAAATAAAAAAGGTACTTATTTCCTTAACAAAGCTTGTTGATAACTTCAATATTTGTGAATGAAACCTGCTAAGTGCTTCACATAACTTTAATTCTTGTAACCCTATGGGATAGGTATTATCCTTTACATTTTGCAAATAAGGAAACAGGCTTAGGTTAAATGACCCACTTAAGATCAGGGAACTTGCACCTAGCAGGGGGAGATTTGGGCCCAGGTCTGTCTCTTCACTGTTGTGCTAACCTGCTGCATCTTTATAAGCGTGGGCACTGTTCTAAGCACTACATGTGTAGATCATTTGATCTTCTTTAACAAGTGTATGAGCAATCTACTGCTGTCATCTCTATTTAGAGATGAGGAAACTGAGGTACAGAGAGGGTAAGTCACTTGTCCCTGGTTCCTGAGCTGGAGCGAGGCTGGGATTTGAATTGGAGCCTCTAACTCAGGTGTCTGTGCTATTTACCTCACTCATGAAAAGCTGCTATTGTTTAATGAGTGAATAAGTTGCTTTCCTTTTTACAAACATAAAAACATGATAAAAATAAGCGTTGGTAAGAGATTTGGTTCGGAGCTGCAGAGGCCACTGCACCTCCCATTGCACTGGATGGTGATTGTGAGAAAAGGAAAAGCCATGGTTCTTGTGTCAGGCAACTTGGTGGTTCATATAGGCCAGTGCAGGGCTGGGCATCCATCTTCAGTGCATGTCCGGGAGGCAGGGCTTGTGTTAGTCAGCTTTTTGTTTCTGTGGTCAAAATGCCTGATAAGAACAGTGTAGAGCAGGAAACATTTATTTCATGGTTATAGAGGTTCAGTCCATGGTTGTCCAGTTCCACTGCTTGAAAGTGAGGCAGAACATCATGGTGGAAGGGAATGGTGGAGGAAACCTACTTAGCTTGTGGCAGCTGGGAAGTGTGAGGGAAGGGGGCAAGGGGCTGGGGACAAGACAAATCTGTCTAGGATATGCCCTAGTGATCTCCTTCCTCCATCCGCCAACAGCGAGTCAATTCACTGATGAGGTCAGAGCCGCTATGATCCAATCACTCCCTAAAAGCCTCACCTCTGAACCATGGTGCATTGGGGACCATGCTTTCAACAAAAGATTTTGGGGGGCCATTCCAGATCCAAACTGTAAGAGTTTGGGGGAAGGATAAGAAATTCACACTATGATAGAGCAGTGCCATCTTTGGGGAGGCAGCAAACTGTCTAAGTGTTTTTGTATAGTTTCATCCATAAGTATCCTGGCCTCCAGTGTCCTTGGCAGAGGAGGAGATGAAGTGGTAATTTTGAAGCATGTCCCAAACTTTCTGCAGCAGTGAGGAAAGTTACGTACTGGAAAACTGGCTCCAGTGAATGGCATTTGCTCTTTGGTGACCTTGCCTTGATTAGAAGAAGACATGAGGACCAATCATGCCCCACATTTATCAACTTTCCTTTATCTAAAACAGAGATGGTGAGTTGCTGAGGAGGATCTATTTGCAGGGATCCACTGTTGGAACTGTACACTGACAGGCACCTGAAGAGGGTCCTGATACAAAGGTCCTCCCATGCACCCCAGTCTCAGTCAAAACTTTCACTGGGCACAGGGTATTCTGAGCACCCCAGATCACTGAGAAAGGCTGGGTCTCTTTCTTCCACAGGGGAGGGTTCCAGGTGCCCTTGGAAGCAGAAGGAAAGTTAGAATGTACCTGCAGCCTCTTGCAGTCTGTCCTTTTCCAATCTCCTCTTGTGCTGATGGTATTAACTTCTACATTTTTCACTGTGCAGATCCCCAAATTAATATCATGCAAATACTACCCTTTAGGAGTGAGTTACTAAGTCTCATCCGAAGAGTGAGGAAAACCACAGTACTTCCCTTATAAATTGTTTAAGTATTAAAGGAGACACTTTGTGTTTAGTAGTGTCTTAAAATCAGTAAGCTGGAGGAAGCCAGGTCTACCACCCAGTGGCAGCATCAGGTAAGTGCAGATTCGGTTTCTTGAGGAAGTTGAAAACTAGTTTAAACTGGATCAGCAAATCTCAACAAAATGATGGCACACATCATGGCATTGTGGATGCTGCCTGACTTCTTGAATGAACCAGAGCTGAGAAAATTTTCATGACTGAAATTGCAGTCCTTTAAAAATTAGTTCCTGAGTTATTTCTCAATCAGATTAATTTTCAACCTACTTTGCATCAATCACTCTTTTGGATTCTCCTATTTTTCTTAGATTTTTTTTTTTTTTTTTTTTTTTTTTTTTTTTTTTTGGTTAAAAACAGTTCTACTTTGGATTAGGTATTTTGCCAGGTCTGTCAGTTTCTTTCTTGCTTTTATGACCACACACACACACACACACACACACACACACAATATATATATATAGAGAGAGAGAGAATGGTTAGTATGTAGTGAGCTTATATCTAACACAGTGTAAGGTAGCATAACATAGATATATGCGACTCTTTGGCACTCTGCACAGGACATGATGATCCAGAGAAAGCTGGCTCAGTCTCTGGTTGCCACCCTTTCTCTTTCAACCCCTGAGCCATGAACCCCAGATGTGTAGAAACCCAAGCCCATATACCCAGAATTTGTCACTCTTTTGCAAACAGCTACCTTCTCAGGTTAGGGGTGCAGTGGGGTCTACCCTAAAAGGACGATTTGGAGAGGAGGCACATACAGGCCTTGGACACATGTTCAGAGCCATTTGGGTAAGAAATTACCCAACAGTGCCCAGAGGACAGTCTAGAGGGAGCAGCTTGGTTTAGAAATAACATGTTGGTCCTATTGACTCCTAGCCCTGCAGAGAGGGCCAGTGTGAGGCTCTCTTGAGGCATGGAGCCCAAGCCTCTTGCTCTGAGGTAGAGGCAATACTGGTAAGAGCTTTTATGGAGAAAGCAAACCACCCCAGAGAGGGGACATAAAGATACTCAAGGAGAAATATGTTTCCCTAGTGGCTGGGTCTGTAGTGAAGTTCATCAGGGGAAGTGCCTCAATATACTTGAGAGCTTCCAGTTAGCTTCTGGAGTAAAGAGTGTCATCCACAGAGCACAGGAACAGTGCAGTCAAAGAGAAAAAAACCAAAAGAAAATGTAATTAATAATACCAGGGAAATCCTGGAAATAAGATACTTTAGAAACAAAAACAAAGGAATAAGAAAGAACCTTTAAAAGTAAAAACTACAAATACAATAAAAGTTCAGTATAAGAGAAGGAAAAAACGCTTGAGGAAATCTTCCAGAAAGTAGAACAAAATAATCAGAGATTAGCAGGACAGGAAGTTAAGAAAATTAGAGAATTTTTTAGTGGTCCAACATGCAAAAAAATTAAGAGTTCTAGACAGAGTCAGCAGAGGTCTGGGTGTATAGCTCAGTGGTAGAACACTTGCTTAGCACACATGAGGCTCTTGGTTCAATCCCCAGTATGGGGGAGAAGGTAGCAAGCAGAGAACACTGTGGAGAGGACATTATCAAAGACATGATACAGGACGTTCCCACAATGAAGGACAGTCTCAAGATAAGAAAAAAGAAAATGCACTGATAACCCAGAAAAAGAGCACAGTCCAGCATACCTGATTACAAACTGTCAGTATATTGGAAATCACGAGAAGTTTCTAAAAGAAGAAAGGGAGGGAGGGGGAAGGAGAGGGAGAAGTGGGGAGGAGGATCCAGAGAGAGAGAGAGAGAGAGAGAGAGAGAGAGAGAGAGAGAGAGAGAGGGAGGTACAATTCTGAGGGAAAATCACTTTGGGCCTAGAATTATACATCATGTGTTAGATTGTTACAAAGTTGACTGCAACAGTTTCTCCTACTGGTGACTTTGCAACAATATGTTTTGCTCTCTTGTCATCAGGGAGTACAAAGTATCTTCCAGTTTCTTTAATCTCTGGTGGCCTTGGCTTACTTCACCAACCAACTGCTCTACTCCAAAGTAGCAAAAACACGGACAGAGTAAAATCTGAGCCCAGGACACAAAAAGTCCCACAACTTTTGCTATAGACCTCTGAGAATGCTACCTGAAGACCACAATTGCGCAGAGGCCAGGCCTAGCCTACTGGGTGAGAAGCTACCTAGAGGCAAGACGAGCAGTCCCAAGTGAAGTCTCCTAGACCAGTCAGTTGACAGTCAGCATATATAACCAGATTCAGAGGGAGGCTACTTTAGTCCGTCCAGTTCCAGTCAAGCTTTCAGGTGACTACAACTGCATGAGAGACGCTAGATGTGCCTTCTCAGATCGCTGACCCACAGAATTCAGAGCAAATAAAATGGTTACTTTAAACTAGCACATTTTGGAGGTGGTTTGTTTTGCAACAAAGCATAAACAAAATAGAAATTGGCCTTAACAAAACTTGAACTCAGTAACATGGATTTAGAATCAGGCATGGGGCAGAGGCTGGGAAAGTGGCAAGGAAGCTTCTGTTTGAATCTGTGTGCAGATGAAGCCTTTTAAGAGCAACTCCTCAGACACAACTCCTCTGAACCCTAGACGTTGATCTGAAAAGACAGGATGCGTGCCTCCTACATACCCAATATTCAATGGTGAGACTGGAGCAGAATAACTTCAATGTGGACTCCCATTTCCAAATGGAGAGACTGGAAGACACATAGCAATTATGAACTATGGCCAGGGTCATGTTGCCAGCTTGTATTCCAGGAGAGTAGGACCCAGTTCTGCTCCCAGGGATAGTCCCCAAGTCCTCTATTCTCCTGGCTCTTAGCATCATGCTGTGATAGAAGCTTCCTTTTCCTAAAGAATGGTACCATGCTGAATTCTTTTCATAACCTGCTTTTTACCCATTGCAAGTTGGAGTTCCAGAGGTCTCTTTTTTCTTTCCTGTTTTCCACATTTTTAAAAATAGGTGCATTATAGTTGTATATATTGATGGGATCTGTTGTTAACATGCTCTTAGGTGCACAAAATATAACAATACAATTTGACAAATATCACTCCCCAGAACTTCCCCCTTCCCTCCCCTCCTCTCATCCCTTGGTCCCTTTCCTCTACTGATCTCCCTTTGATTTCCAGGAGATTCTCCCCTATCTTTGTTTTCCTTTTGCCTCTATAGCTTCTGCATATGAGAGAAAGCATATAACCCTTAACTTTCTGAGTTTGACTTATTTTGCTTAACATCATGGCCTCTGATTTCATCTATTTTCCTGCAAATGCCATAATTTCATTTTTCTTTATGGTTGAATAAAACTCCATTATGTATATATACCAATGTCTATATACCATGTTGGTATAAGGTTAATAGATAATTATTATCTATTAAACCATTGATGGACATCTGGGTTGGTTCCATAGTTTGGCAATTGTGAATTGTGCTGCTATAAACATGGGTCTGCAGATAAGGAAACTGAGGCACAACAACAACATATATAAACATCACTCTTTCTTATTTAACAAGAGACTATTTAAGGCAATAAACTTTCTTCTAAGTATATCTTTGAATACAACCCAGAATTTTTTATGTGTAATATTGTAAATGTCATTACTTTATAAATATTTTTTAACTATTAAAAAAAAGTAAACATGGGTCTGCATTTATCACTGTAGTCAGATGACTTTAATTCTTCAGGGTAAATACTGAGAAGTGGTATAGCTGGGTCATGTGGTGGTTCCAAGCCTAGTCTTTTGAAGAGCAGAGTTCTCTTTTTATTTTGAACAATCTTAGTTCCTTTTGATTCAAGCTGGCAGTGCTTTTATCAGTACGACTATCTTAAAAACTTTGTAGATTTTCTATGAATCTTATTAAGGTTTATTTCATGTGCTGAACACTATTTTCAGAATTCTTTCTCCTTTGGCCTGTCAGGTTGCTATGGAAGATAACTCTTAAGGTCCTTAGAAGCCCCTTTGTCTAAATGAGAGGATCACCTAGGCACTGCCTTAAATCTCTCTGAGATTTAAACACAGGGTTTTATATAGATTTTAAAAATTGATCTTTATCAAGGTCATTTATTACTTTGGGTATCTTTTGCTATTTGGACAGACTGGGGCTGAGAAATTGTTTTATTTTACTACCTAGGAAGTCTTTGTCACTTTATAATTCCTGTAAATTCTGCTTCCAGACAGAATTCTTTATAATATACAGCTAGAAGAAGGCAACAAATACTTCCAACATTCTGCTTGGAGATCTCCTTGGTCAACTCTCTAAATTCATTACATTCCTTTCAAATCCTCCACGTTATTATAGGTGATTACCTTGCCAATTGTTTCATTGGTATATAACACAGTAACCATTTTCCCACTAGTCAGTGGTGATTTTCTTACTACTTTTCCTAGGTTAGACCTGGCATCTTGGCATGATAGTCTCTGGACAGCATTTCAAGAAGGTGAGAGAAGATTCTGCAAGGTCTCTTGAGACCTAGCTTCAGAAGTCACACAATGTCACTTCCACCATATTCTTTTGGTCATTGTAAATCACAAAGCCAGGTCTATTCAAGGAATGAGGGAATAGGCACTACCTTTTAATGGTAGAAGTGGCAAAGTCATATTGCAAAATAGTGGGAATATAAGGGGTGTGAGGACTTTTTTTTGTTGTTGTTGTTGCCATCTTTGCCACCAAAACTACCATACCAGGGCAAGTACAAGGACAATGAATAAAGGTGCTCTGGGGCATAATAGTTCCCAAAGACTTATCATTTTCAGGAAGGTGTATACTTATGGTGCTTCTATGTAAAAGAGCACCAAAGGGAATCAGCAGCATAGGTCTGAGAGAGCCACGTGGTCCAAGTTGGAACAAGAGAATAAAAGATTCAAAGAGCTGTTTTCAAGAAGCTTGCATTAGGGAAAAATAAGGAATCAAGAGGTTGTTTGACAATATTGACAGAGGCATTTTCTTTATTTTCCATATTTTAATCTTTCTTTCTTTCTTTCTTTCTTTTTTTGGGGTGCTGGGGATCGAACCCAGGGCCTTGTGCTTACATATTTATTTTTTTGAGGTGCTGGGGATCAAACCCAGGGCCTTGTGCTTGCAAGGCAAGCACTCTACTGACTGAGCTATCTCCCCAGCACTCCATATTTTTATTGGTGCATTATAATTATACATAATAGTGGGATTCATTGTTATGTATCTGTACATGCACATGCCATATCAACATGATTTGGTCAAACAGAGACATTTTCTGAGTTCTTGGAAGGATATGAGAAGAGTTAGCCAGTTGTTCAAGAAAACACAATCAAATAAAAATTGAGTTGTGTGTGGTGATGCATGCTTGAAATATTAGTGACTTGGGACACTGAGGCAGGAGTATTGCAAGTTTGAAGTCAGCCTGGACAACTTAGTGAGACCCTGTCTCAAAATAAAAAATAAAAAGGACTGGGGATATGGCTCAGTGGTAGAGTGCCCCTGGGTTCAATTCCCACTATGGGGTCAGGGAGGAAACATTAACTTCAGAAAACACAGAAAGTTGTTCAAAAAAGGGCACATAGTATGTTTACTACTCAGCACAAATGTGAACAGTATTAGTGTAGTCATAATTTTAAAAATTACTGAATAAGGATTTAGGAAAAATGTGACAAAACTATATTGGGAGGATGGAGAAAGAAAAGTAGATTATAAAGAAGCTAAAATATTCATGAAGAAAGTATGAATTATATAAAATAGAAAGTTGATGCATTACATAAATTGGGTAGATCAAAATACAACAGGGTGCTCACATTATTTAGAAATGAGTGCCTCTGGAAAGTGGAGTACCAGGTAGGAGGTTATAAAGCAGGAGGCTGATTTTGTTTTAACTTCTTTTATTGCTCCTGACCTTTAAAACTAAGATAAAGCATTATATTACAAAAAATATTTAAAAAGTAGTCTCAGAAAAAGACAGTGACTGCTAATCAGAGAAAGAAATTATCACCAACAGAAGCTTCAAGGAAGTTGTCAGGGCAAAACTCCTTAAAACAATCAATGATGGCCTTATTATTTATTTATTTATTTATTTTTCATTTTTAATTGTTCTATTTAGTTATACATGACAGCAGAATGCATTTGGATTCATTGGACACAAATGGAGTACAATTTTTCATTTCTCTGGTTGTACACCATAGTCACACCATTTGTGTAATCATACATGTATGTAGGGTAATGATGTTTCTCATTCTACCATCTTTCCTTTCCCCTGCCCCCACCTCCTCATTTCTCTCTATACAATCCAAAGTTCATCCATTCTTCTCTTACCCCTCACCCCCTGTTATATATCAGCATCCTCTTATAAACATTTGGAATGATGGTCTTATTATTTAAAATGTTGAAGATTTCATCTTAGGTGGTCATCACTGAAGTTGTTAAGATTAAAATTAATACAAAGTCAAATCCTGAAAGTATTATAGATTAATGGGCAGGCATATGGTAAGCACATATTTACAATGCAACATGGGAAGTGCTACAGTTGGGGCATATTTAAAGTTATTTGAGATTACAGAGGAAAGGGAGACAATCCTTGTTTCAGGTGGAGTTGGAGATAGTTCTCCAGAGTTGATGTCAGAAATGAGTGTTGAAGGAAGGTGAGTTCACCTGATCCCTAGACAGTGAGAGCATTCTAGGTAGACAAGCTCACCATGAATAAGCTCAGCATGTTTTGCAAAGGGTGATGCATTTAGTGTGATTTGAAAGCAAGAGTGTTAAGTGGAGGAAAGACCAAGAGATGAGCCTGGAGTGGTAGACAGAGGCAGGACTTAGAGGCCCTTCTGAGTCATGTCAAAGGGTTTGGCATGTAAGAACTTTAAGGTGTGGCAAATCAAATACATGTCTTAGAATGATGGCTAGCTCTGGTGTATTCAGTGGAAGATGGCATGCAGGATGTAAGACTGGGGGAAAGGAGATGCTTCAGAAGACAGGCGTAGGAAATATCCAGTCATTCACCAGAAATTTATTGTATGACTTCTCTTTGTTAGGCACAGACCTAAAAGTAGCATGGTCCCTGCCCAGAGGAGTTTTCCACTTGTTGGTGGCACAGAGAGTAAATTAACAGCAACCATTACTGCAATGCCCAACACTCCCAGGGCCTGGAGAGAATTGGAATCAGTGCACAGGCAGGTAAAGCAGCAGATTACAACCTTGCAGAGGAAGAACTAGATGGGCAGCTGGGTTGACGTGTCAGATTGAGGGTGTCATTTAGTGTGGTGCGATAACCAGGGTGGGGATATTGAGTTGCCTAGTGAAAATTGAGGCTTAGAAGTGAGATGAATGGGCTTCTCCATGAGTATAGAATTATATGTCATATACATACAGGTTGAGGAGTATAGAAGCCAGTGAAGTCCAGGGGGAAATGTGAAGAGGGCCTAGAGCAGCACAGAGCCAAGGACTCCAGAGGGAGAAGGAGAACCCAAAGTGGGTAGATCACTGAGGCTGAAGAAAAGAGTTTGGGAAGAGAATGGGCCATGGCAACAAGTGCTGCCAAGAAAGGGGTAAGCAGGATTGAAGTCCTGCTCCTGGATGAGGCAAGTAGGCTGGTACTGGTGATCTTAGAATTTTAGAGAGAGTTTGCCCTCTGGGTGCCATAGATTGGGCAGAAGTGGTGATGAGGATGCTGAGAAGTGAATGTCTTTCTCTTTTGAAAGCTGGTTAGGAAGTGAGGGAGAGATAAGCCAAGAAGCTTAGAATGAAAGTCAGGTTTCATAAAGATACAGTTTTAAGGTGGAAAATTCTTGAGTTTTCTCATCAGGCCTGGCTACTTTGTGGGTCCCACAAAATGAAAATGAAGGGCCTATTGCTAAAACTTTCTTAAGAATTTCAAGACACCAATGGCAGAGCTCTTTTAAGAGCAGGGTCCTGTGTGGTTGCACAGGTTGCACATCAGAAATCCAGTCCTGGTTCTCAGGGGGAAGGAGCCCAGGCAGAAAGGGGATGTAACTATGTCAGGGCGTGATTCAAATGGGAGAGGGGAATCTAGAGTCTAGGTGGAGGCAGACCCTTGAGCAGAAGAAAATTATCTGGCCATCTCCTGAGATGGGCCAGATGGAGGGTGGTCAGGAGTGGGTACTGGAAGTTCGTGTTTGCTAAGCTTCATTAGCACATGCTGGAGAGAATGATTTCTTACAGAAAAATCCACGGGTGGAGGAAAGCAGCAGAGGTTTGCAGAAGTTTGCAGCAGCGTGAGGGGAGGGGGAATTTAGGGTGATAATGGATCACAAAACCACCCTTGGCAGGTAGGGCAGGAGCAAGCCAGGGACCTAAAGGACAAGAGGGGCTGAGGGAAGGATGTGCAAGGAGACATGAAATAATGGACTGGGATCCAAGTTGGCACAAACTCGAGAAATAGGTGACCAAAAGGGCTGGGCTGCTCTTAAAGGGAGGAAGGAGGTAGACGACAAAAGTGGGAGCCTAGGAAACCGGTGTTAAAGGTGTTGAGTTTATGGGTTTATTTATTCTGTTCATGAGAAGATGGAGAGGTTGGGATAGGGCCTGCCTAGAGGACTCAAAGTGTTCAGGGGCAAAAGTACTGAGAATCGGAAGCTCAGCTGGAAGAGGCATGAGTATCATGGGATGACTATTATTATAAGACCAGGCTTAAGTGTGCATATATGGTGAGGCAAGAGTCCTCGCAGGGGGAAAGGTTAAAGAGTGAGGCTTCTAAGTATGGGACAAGCGTTTCTTAGAAAGCTGTTTCATAAAGACGAAGGCGTTAATAGTGGTTGGGTGTCGGGGCGACCTATAAGAGAGACGAAGAACCCCGAATTTAGCTGTAGCCTGGGAATGGAGAGAGCTGTTAATTCTCATTGGAAACAAAGGGGGTCGCCCACGAGCAGCAAGGAGAGCAGAGCAAGGCAGCGCCTCCTTGCTGGAGGAGGTTTCCCTCTAAGTCCCTAGATTGCCAGGGGATCCCGGGTTCTCCGCGGCACTCCGCAATCCGGAGACCTCACCGGAAGCGCACGCCTTTCCCGGGCTCCAGAAGTCCCAGTTAAGGCTTTCGGAGACTTAACTGGAGGGATGCAGTGTTGATGCAGAGGTTCAAACAGCGTACCCCGGCCAGGCCCGGAGCCTAGTCACCAGTCCTCCAGCTCTCTCCTCGGTTGCCCTTAAGCTTGTCTCTGCGAAGAGCTGCCTGGGCTCCCCGGCTCCTCCCTCCCCTTCTAGGATTCCTTCTCCCCAAGGGAAACCTCCCGGAAGCCTCGTCTGGGCTCCCGGTGCTAGCAACCGGTTCCCTTGGTGCCCAGCTAGGCTTTTCCGAATCCAGGCAGCAAGAGCCCAGACACCGTCACTTTCATATCTTAAGGGTAGAGCCCTCCTCCAGGTGGGGAAAAAGCCGGAGGGCGGCCCTCTCCCCAGCCCTGTTCGCAGGCATCCAAAGGGCTGCAGCTGGGGTCGAAACTGCGGCGCCACGTGCATACAAGCCTGTCCGCGGTGCGTTCCGGCCTGCTTGGCGCAGGGCTGCGGATTCCCAGAGAATCATTCTCTCTTTACTAGTCGGAGCAGCGGGTTGGGTAGGTCTGGGCTGTCGGGTCCCGAGCAGGGTGCAGCGGGGAACGCAGGAGGGGAGGAGTCGGAGCGAGAGGGGAAGGAGGGGGCGCGCCGGCCCCGCCCCCGCCCCGCCCCCCGCGGCCGGAGCCCGGGCTGCAGCCGGGCGCGCCGGAGCCTGCGAGCCCGCGAGCCAGCGATCGGCGGCTGCGGCCTCCCCTACGCCGAACGACCGGGTGTCTCGGCCCGCGGCCCCGCTGACCCCGGGGCCCGTGTTCCCCGCGGCAGGGATGCATCATGGCCACGCTGGCTTGCCGGGTGCAGTTCTTGGACGACACGGACCCTTTCAACAGCACCAACTTCCCGGAGCCCAGCCGGCCGCCGCTGTTCACGTTCCGCGAGGACCTCGCGCTCGGCACCCAGCTGGCCGGGGTCCATCGGCTTCTGCGGGCGCCGCACAAGGTACGAACCGGTGGCGCGAGCCGGGCCCCCTGGACGCAGCCCCTGCTGAGGTGGGCGCGGGGGTGTGGGCGCCGCAGGCCGGCTTGGCGGGGCGCGGCCCCCGGGGACAAGCGCCCTAGGGCAGATCCCTCTCCTCTTTAAGCAGAGGGGCTCTGGGTACCCGCGGGCTGGCATGGAACCCTCCTGGGTGCGCGGGAAGGACAGCCTCACGCTCCGGCTCAGAGCTGGGGGCCGGTGCGGTAGAGCAGGTGCGGTGACGGCCGGAGGCGGGATGGAGAAGATTCCTGGTTGCCGGGCCGTTAGCTCCGCGGGGTGGGCGGGGTGGGGTTCGGACGCCTGCGTTCGGCCCTGCTAACTCGGAGGGTGCCGGCCCTGCTAACTCAGAGGGTGCTGAAGAAGGCGCGGAAAGAACCCAGGTCCCCAGGGGAGAGCCTTGAGCGACGCCCGAGACAAAACCTCTCTTGGGCCTCTGGGGAGCTGCGGGCGGCCTCGCGACCCTCACGACAAAGCATGCTTCCTGGGGACACCTCCCTTCCTCGCCTCGGGGGGCATCGCTGAGGACGCCCACTGCGCACTGCGGTAGCGCTCACAGTATCCCCTTTTTCTTCTGAGAAGCAGGTGGCCTTGGAAACCTTGGAGGAGCGGTCTCTGTGGGAGGAGGGGTGGGGGTGCGGTGTGGGGGGCGGCGCGCGTACAAAGCCTTAGCTTCCGAGCCCCAAATGAGTGTCCCCTGGGAAGAATGGCTCCTCAGTCCACCCGTTAGAGAGTTTTCTTTCATTCTTCTTCTTCTTTTAAAAACTCTTTGAAGGAAGACAGCGTCTTGTGAAGTGATTGTTGTAAAAGAGCAGGGTATTGAAAGCTAATCATTTAGTTACCCAGAGAAACCCTCCCACTTAAATAGATTGACTGCACCTTGAAGAATTACCACCTCGTTATATTTTCTGCTTAAGGTTCATGCCAAAGCTTGGAGATGATTTATTCCTTGAAGATCAACATTGACAAATATGTGGCAAGATAACCCTTGATGCCAAGAAGAACAAAATTGATTTTGAAAAATTCTTCATATTTTCTATATGATGTTCACCTGCTTTGGAAGTAGAAGAGGAGGTTGTGTCTGGAAATCGATGGACTTTGACAGTGATGTTTACCCCTTCTATTAGTATATCAGTGCTCCACCTACCCGACTAATAACTCCTTTTCAGGAATGAGAACTGGGGCCGTTCCATCTCGTTCTCTTATTGGTGCAGATCGGTTATAGTTACTATACATGAAAACCTTTCTGGCCATAAAAACACAGTGGATTGGGAGACAGAGGGACAGAATGTTGTATTATGGGTTCAGCTTATCAGAATCGCTTTGGTAAATTCTTTGTTTCTTCTCAATCAGTGGATTCAGTTAAAAGTTTTCAGAATTTCTTCTACATCATGATTATTCCATTCATTATGGTCTCTGATTACAGTGATCTTTTGTTGAAACCACAGAAGACTCATAATTGTGGCCCTGTGACCTTGAAGTGGTTTCCTTGGATTTCATACCCTATATACATGGGTTGACCTTTCAAGCTGCAAGCTGAAGTATATTTTTATGTTTCCATGGAAGAGCCCCACAGTCCTGATCCAGTGTTCTTGGCATAGTAGGAGGAAATCCTGGTGCTCCCCCTCCTCCCCACCCCCCTCTAGAAGCCACAGGATAACAGTTGCACTGGCTCACAGAATTTTCTAAGGTGTCCTTTGTAGGACAAACAGAAGGGGAAAATAGCCTACAGAGACCCTTAACTCTTGTCCTGAGGACCAACCAGTTTCAGTCTCAGAATCTTTTGAGCAAAAACTCCTGGAGCATATTCATATGACTGGCATTGTTTTCCCATTCAAAAGCTAGTGGCTGATTCCATTAACCAGAGTTTTATGAAGCAGAATTTAGGGCATTTATGTACCTAAGTGCACATTCTTATCTTTAAGATGGTGGTTAATTTCCAACTTTTTTTTTTTTTTGTCTGAGAATTTAACCCAGAGGCATTTTTAACACTGAGCTACATCTACAGCCCTTTTTGTTTTAGTTTTTAGGCACCAGGGATTGAACCCAGAGGTGCTTAGTGCTTAACCACTGAGCTACATCCCCAGCCCTTTTCATTTTTTATTTTGAGACAGGGTCTCACTATGTTGCTGAGACTGGCTTTGCATTTTTGATCCTCTTGTCTCAGCCTCCCGAGTTGCTGGGATATAGGCGTGCGCCACCTTGCCTGGCTCCAGCAGAAATCTTAAAATTTTGTATCCACCTATGATACAAAAAGCTAGTGAGTTTTAAGCACTTGTCATGCAGTGTGTACTCCACTGGGGCTCTCAATGCACGATCTCATTTAATACGCAGCTCCATGAAGTAGAGGCTTTTGTTTTCCTTACTTTAGAGATGAAGAAACTCAAATAACCTAGTTTCTCTGCTAAGAGTAGGGGGCTAAAGATTCTAACCAGGTAAGCCTGTGTGACTTAAGACCTCAGTGCTACTCTGGTCCCAGGACCAGCTGTGTGACCGTAGGCAGAAACTGTACCTCCTGATCCATTACCTTGGGCTGTTCACCCAATTCCGTTTATGTGCCAGGCACCTTTTGGCCTGGGGGCAAGAGAATGTTATAAGCGTGAGTAAGAGCTTGCAGAATTCCTGTTCTGGTAGAGTTCATAGTCAGAGGTGGGAACTTCTGTTACCAGCATTGCTGTGAAATAGCTTATGGTGAGAGTAAGCTTGCTGTCACTCCAGGCCCCTGCCACCAGTAAGCTCTCTGGGGTTACAGAGAACACTTCTCCCAGATTGACTTTGACTTTGGCAAGATGGGGAGTTGCTTGGGAGGAGGGCACTCTGGGTGGTGGAAAGGGGAGAGAAGCATGAGTTTGGAACTTGCATGTACTCCCAGTGTTCTAGCTGTCCTGCATGTTCAAGTCTCTGGGGAAGTAACTTATGATTGAAGTAGAGCTCCCCAACCCCCACAGGAAAGTGTATAGTGTGTGACTGGATGAGTTTTCATACACGTAGGTAACCAGCCTGGAAAAAACCACCCCAGAGGATGCTAATTTTTTTTTTTTTTTTTTTTTTTTTTTTTGTTTTTTTTGGTGGTGCTGGGGATTAAACCCAGGGCCTTATGCCTGCGAGGCAAGCACTCTACCAACTGAGCCATATCCCCAGCCCATGGATGCTAATTTTTAAAGCTGGTATAGGGATTCTCCTGTCCTGGGAGCCTTTGAACTGGATAACCTCTAAGGTCTTTCTGGCTGAAACTTGAGCCTGGACATCTAAACTAATGATCTATTAATTTTTCTCATGTCTGCTGACTCCATTAGAAGTTATCCATTTAACAAAACTATTGTCTTGGACAAAACCAATATATTGTACTTATTATGCTTTATCCCTCCCCCACCTCACTGCCCCGCAAGCTGACAGAGCAGGGGAAACAGACTGAACCCAACTACCCAAAGAACAAAAAACCCCTACCAGCTTTTCATAGTAGTTCCAGGCAAGATGATTAAATAAATCATTAGTTTGGTAATAAAAATGGTCAAAACAGGGGAGATGTTCATTTTGGTGGTTATGTTTTGGCTGTAGTTAGTGAAGCCTTTTGTTTTTGTCTTCAAAGGATGTATAATTAGGTGTTTATTTCTGGCTTAATGGTTTTAAATAAAAGTTGTAATTATGGGACTTGTAATTTAAAAACATTGCAGTAGAATTAATCTCATAATGGGCATTTTAAAGCATAAAATGTGTTTTGAATTGACTGATACTAAAGGAATTTAAGGATCCAAGGATTATCTTTTTTCCTCTTTGATGGACAAAGCTGGAATTGTAGAATTTTTTTTTTCTTTTTTTTTTTTTTATGAAGAAAGTGATGACTAGCATCCATGTCAAAATGGTAATTGTGACTTAGTAATTTTTAAAAATGATTTTGTGATTTAATTCAGAAAATGTTTCATTGCCTGCCGTGGGTTGGAGAGAGTAGTTTCAATAGCTACAGTGTCCTAGGCATTTGTCTGAGTCAGAGACTGATGTAGACATGTGTTAACTTACCAACCCCATAACCACCCATGGGACAGTTGTGGGTGATGTTGCATATTGTAACAGGAGAGACCAAGACTGGAAGTCACTTGGTCACACAGTTTGAAGTTCCAGAGTTGGCTTATGACATTAGAGCTAAGCTCTTAAATGACTCCACTTTTGTGTCTTAAATGTTCTCCTTCCAGGCAACTGTCCCCATTCTAGCATGCATCCTCTCATTGGATAAGCCTTGAATGTCTCCCAATTATTCCTTTCTCACTATCTTTGTCTTGGTGGTTGTCTTGCTGCCTCAGCTATCCCATCTGTGAAATAACCCTTGCAGTGAGGATTAGATCTTTCTGCTATATGAAGTGTGGGTTGAGCATCATCTAGGACTTTATTAGAACTGCATACATTCCGACCTTCCTTGACCAGCTGAATCAGAATATGCATTTTACCAAGATGCTTTGGTGATACCTGTGTACACTATAGTCCGAGCAGCACCCATTACAGGTGATGTACGTAAGTGCAGGGTTTCTCACTCCTTTTTACATTTGCAGATAGCTTCCTTGAAGGCAAAAACCCAGATGCCCAGTTCTCCATGTTGCCTCTAGAAGCTAAGTAGTGCTAAGAAGGGTGTGCACTAAGTTGATTGATTGGTGTTAGTTTTAGAACACAAATCCACTGGTATTATTGCACTAATGAATTTCCACCTTAATCCTCTTAAGGGACACATCTGTTTGCTACATTACATTAAGATTTTTAAAAGATGAGATCATTAGTAAACTTGGCAAGTGTGTTGTGTCATAGCATCTTAGGACAGTGCTGTTTAAGAATGTTGTATGAATTGCTAAGAGTATCTTGGTATAAGTAGAGTTGAATTTGATTCCACTGTAATTAGCTCAGTTGGTTGGAGCCTTGCTATTGAGATCAGGATCATGGGATTGAACCCTTTATGGGTCAGTTGGCTTTGTTTCATGCATGGCCACAGATCTTGTCGGTAACCCAGTCAGACACCCAGCAGGTGCTGTCATGGCTCCTTGCAAGGATCTGGGTTGGAATGGACTAGTAGCAATCTTTGTGGGGGTTGGGGACATGATTTAATGAACTTGTTCTGGGGACTGCATTGTAGGCCCTCCTATGAAATTTCATCTATCCCCATAACAATTCTAGCAGGCAGACAGAAGAGAAATTCTCAGTTAACAGATGAGGAAACTGAGGCACAGCTAGATTAAGCAGGTTGTCTAAGGTCACACTGCTTTAAGTGAAAGAGCTGGGTCAAGTCTTTTTTTTACTCCAAAGCCTGTAACCAACTGTGTCCCATTATTAGAAAATCAGCAGAGCACATGCTCTCTGTGAGGGTGGGGGTGGAGTGAGGGTGGCTGCCTGTCACAGGGCTGTGATTTAAATGGCTCTGCTCTGGTGAGTCCTTCCAGGGTTGAAGCTCTGTGTGTCTGGGCTTTTTGCCTTAGGAATACAACCTGAGTCCCTCTGGAAAACCAACAGTACTGTTTTTGCCCTCCCTTGCCAGACTCTGAAGTGTTAGTTCTTACTGGTAGCAGCTTTAAAACTGATTAACATGCTGAGGCCAACCCAGGAACACCCCTCCCCCACCCTCCTTTCTTCTCTATGGTTTCTTTCTAATGATGAAACTTCTGAACACTTAGGAACTTTTCTTTCTTAAGACAGAGGACAGTCATGACTCCTGGCAACCTCCATACCTCATCTTGAGGTCTACTCCTGTTGCCTGTGGCTGACTTGGCAAGGTCCCCCATTGAAAACTGCCTTTCTAATCAGCATAGCTGGGTCCACCTCTGCAGGTCATTTGCAGAGTCTCTGTTTGTCAGCATTTTCTCTTTTATAGAGACATTTGGACTTTTCTGGGGTTGGAAAGAGAGGGAGGTGGGGGAATGTTTCTGGGGCTTTTTCTGAACTGAAGAAGAAAGAATAGGGACAAGCAAGTCATAGAGGATATTAAGCCTCATCATAGGGATGCAATCAGCAAAATTTCAATTGTGGGAAATGACAATTTCTCTAACAAATAAATAGCAAAGAAAAAAAATGGAAGGGAACTATAGATGAAAAGAGATTTGAAGCTGGGCGTGAGTGGTGCATACATGTAGTTCTAGCTACGGGAGAGGTTGAGGTAGGAGGATCATGAGTTCAAAGCCAGCCTGGGCAAAAGTCTGAGACCAGGTCTAACCAATAACAATGTGTGGTTCTAATTGAATACTGATTCAAACAAACACTTTATAAATATGTGAGTTGATTGGGGAAATTTGAATAGTGACTGGCATTTTATATTAAAATTAATTTTAAAGTGTGATTTTAGTATTGTAGTTATGCTTAATCCACTATGTCCCAGTATACTCTGTATAAAAACTTAAATTGAGCAACAAAATTACCATAAGTAATGGAACAAAGTAGATCTTGAGTTAAAGCTGTACAGTGGGTCTATGGGGAAGGTCTGATAGTATTTTCTATGCTTTTGCATATGTTGAAAAACAGTTTTTTAAAATAAAAAAGCTAAAAAATAAATTTGAGTTTCAGTGTTCCCTTTGGGATCAGGACTTTTTCATTAAACATCACTGTGTGTCCTGAGCATGTTCTCTACAGGTGAGATGGCTAACCATCAGTGAATTTTTTGTCCTTTCTCTGTGTATATTTTTCCTCCCACCCTGGCGATCATATTCTCCTTAGGATCTTAGAAAGACAAGAGTTGGCATAAGACTGTTTATGTTCAGATTGTCTTTCCAGGCTCAGTCATCTGTCATAACGAAGTCAGTGACTGCCAGTTCCATGAATTTTTAGGTAAGTGAAGGAAATGCTAAAGTAGAACTATACCTGTAGCTTTAGGATAGACACCTGCATTATTTAGATCTCTAAATCAAAATGTGGCTAAGGTATAATACGTTACACCAAAGTAAAGGTACTGAGTTTCTCACTGGTTGTTATAGCTTGTGACTTGCCTCATGGCCACAGCAGGGTTTAACCTGTTTCCTATTGAGCCAGCTTTACCTTCATCTTCAGTGTGCCTCTAAAGAGCATCCCAGGAGACGATGAACAGCAGACATGCTGTAATGTTTATGAAAATATAACCCCAAGTATTGCTTTCAACTTTGATTTTTTAATGTGTTAACTATTGAGGAAGAGAAAGATGGATCATTTTTGAAAACAAAAAAGTATATTACCATGAATCAGCAAGAATACATACCCAGTAGTTTTTCTATTTTTAGAGACACATAGTAACAAATGGAATCTACATTGTATCTGTTTACAACTTGGGAACATAACTTCTCTTTACCAATTAGTTTTATAACTTAGATGTTAGATTCCAAGCAAAAATGTTTAGAACTTAATGTTGGGGGAGGGGAATCTTAACATTTTTGAACAAGTTGAAAAGGAAAAATGTTAATACTACAGTTCAATGTAGAACACACCCCTGGATTTGGCAAAGAGGAAGCAAATTAATTTCTTGAGCACTTCATCAAATATTTTTAGCATTATTGAAAAAAAAAGAGAAAAAAGTTCCTTTAGTATTGATAGACTACTCTGCTTCTTCATGCCTGATTTTTATGGTAGGGAATGAAGTGCGAGGGTCTTAACCAAGATTATATGGGACAAACCCAAGATTTTTCAAAGTTCTCAGAATGGAAGATAACCAAGGAATCTTCTGACTGATCCCTTAGATCTGAAGGTGGTTTGGACTTTGCAGCAAATAAGTTGATGATCAAATGCTTCAGAGCTTGAATGACCGGAATTGGCATGCTTAAAGCAGGTGGGAGACTCCAAGAGGTGGATACTTGGAAGAGAAAATGAGCACAAGGGTACTTTTGGCCAAACCAGGTCACACACAGAATTGTAGCCATTTGCTGGCTACAATTTTGAGTAAAGACATTTATAACAGATACATTTTATATCACGTATGTGCCTGTTTTGTTTTATCTTATTCAAGGTCATCTTCTCCAACCCTCCTCTCATTACAATTTTAGTGCAGCATCAGTGGAAACAACCCTCATGACTAGGTGGTGATACTAGGATTGAGACAACTAGTTTAAACAATGCTTCTGTCTCTTATTTCTGTAATTTAATTAAATGACAGCAAAATGCAATGTCATTAAGGGTGCTATACCCTGAAAACCTAGCTTTCAACTCTTGCGAACAATTGGAGGAGACCTCTTTTTGAGAGTCATTGTTTCTATTTCTCTAGGCATGCTGTGTGCAGTTGGAAGAGCTCAGGGTGGACTCCCTGGGAAGCAGTCAAGGTCAGGAGGTTGTGGGGTATCCAAGTCGTAGGGAGTAGAGCACACTATTCACAGCTCTCTCGATACTGTATCATTTCCACAATGAGGGTGTGTTTCCAGGCTCCCTGCTCTTCTGTCTGTAGTTCTTGTGCTAACACCGTGCTGTGTTGCTGCCATTTGCAGTTAAGTCTTTTTTTTTTTTTTTTTTTTTTTTTTTTGCAGGGGGGTGGGTACTGGGGATTGAATCAGGGGCACTGGACCACTGAACCACATCCCCAGCCCTATGGTTAAGTCTTGATGTCTAAGGAGGTGCAGGCTTCCTCCTTGTCTTAGAATATAGCCATTAACAGGAAAAGAGAAGAAGGTTAGAGAACTCCACATGGTATATTCAGGGGGTTTTAACATGAAGAAGCAGCTTGGCAACAGGTTTGTGTGATTAGCTACAGAGCTAAGAGATATTTTAAAAAATGAGGGTCAGATCATGTCACTCCTCTGCACCAAACCTCCTTTAGGCCCCTTGTCATTCAGGGCAAACTCCAAAGTCTTCTGCTAGTTAGTGACTGGTTCACTGCTCTGGGAAGAAATTAAAAAAAAAAATTTTTTTTTTTTTTTTTTTTTTTTTTTGATCTGTTTTGTTACTGGTGTAGCTCCAGATTCTAGGACAATGCCTGGCACATAGTAATGTGCAGTAAATATTTTAGTGGCTTTTTTGTGTGTGAATTATCATAATTTAGAATTGGAGGGAAGAGTGGCCTCCTCATCCCAACTGAGTTCTCCGTGCAGAAGTCCCTGCTGTAGAGTGTCTAATGAAAGTACCTTCTATCTTCCTCATGTGACTCGTCCCCTCCAAGTGTAGGCTCTCCTATTTTTGAGCTGCATTTATCAGGTGACCATTTCTTCCTAATTTTTACTTGGAGAGGTAGACTCTCATCTCTCTACAGATTGGGACAACTAATTGGTTGACTGTGCCCAAAAGGGTGGAAATATTATGGATAAGCTGGAAGAACCATGACCCCAGGGTTTGGTAATGTGACCTCTAGGTAGTGCCTAAAGGGGGTAACTGGAAATATTAAGCCTGTTGTCTTCCTCTGTGATGGCAGAAATAAGAAGCTATTTATTTCCATGTGATGGATGAGTCATATGGACTATTTCTAGCATTCAAATCAATAAGTATCTCTTGGCACATGCATGCGTGTACCCTACAGCATCTTCACACAGCAGTTCTGAGCAACGGTGAACTACATGTGCAATCAGGGTGATACTGTTGGGAAGAAGTTATACTGACACCAAGGCAAGATTTAACCTTAAGTGATAAACAACATCTGATCTCATTACCAAATGAGCATGTGCATAAGTTTGTAGACTACAGAAAAGCACACTGAAAAAATACAAATCCATTTTCTCATCACCCAAGGGAACTCCTCTTAACACTTTTATGTCTTATCAGAATTTTAATATCTACAAATATTAAAATATTTTATCTGAGTACTTTCCCAAGTCATTAAATGTGTATAGGGCACATCATTTTTAATGATAGCATGGTAATCAAGTCTGTGTGTGGACTACGATTCATGTGACCATTGCCCCCACATTTCATGAGGGAAAGTACTGTGTCTCCTTTAATGTCTAATTTGTTCCATACTTGGTACCTAATAAATATTCATTAGATGCATGCATGCATGCATAAATGAACCATTGAATATTTAAGTAGTTGCCAAAAAGCAAAACAAGACAAAACAAACAACAAAAAATCCCAGATAATGCTGTATTATGTATACTTGCAGAAAAAAAAATCTTCATGCTTGTATCTGATTATTTCCTTAAGATAAATTCCTAGATGTTTAGTTGCTGAGTTGGAGAGCAAAGAGTTCATCTCAGATGGGAGCGTTTTTTTTCCCATTTTAAATATTGGAATTGCTTGGAGAGATAGTCTCTAAATCAGGGTAGCTGGTTGAGAGCTGGGTGAGCCGTGAAACCCAGGCCAGCCTGACTTCTTCCTTTGCATGTAACTGGTGTTATTGCCAAGAGTGACATAGAGGTGCCAGTTGAAACCCTGAGTAAATTATGTGTGCATATCCCATTTCCTCTCCCTTCTTGGAAGGACACAGTCATGCTGGGAGCTCCCCCAGGCCTCCCCAGTTGTGCACTGAGCCCCCCACCCATGACTCTCTGGTTCTTATCCTGTGTTTGTATCTCCTTGCCAGGTGAAAAGCTCCAGGAGCAGGGAGTGTGTCTTAACACCTCTTTTTCTTCAGAGTTCCTAAGACAGTGCCTGATATATAAAGAGTTCTAGCAAACAAAAAATATACATATATATATATATTTTAATATTTCAAAGAACAAGAGGAAAAAGTATATTATATATGTATATATGTGATATTGGCTATAATGGAAATGTTTGTAGGGTGGGCCTTTCATCAAGAGCTGTGCCCTCAGACCTTTGTCAGATCCCTAATCTATCCATGTGACATTTATATATTGTAACTTCACAAACTGTGGGTGAGTCTTGGGAAGGGAGAGGAGAGTTGTGAGCTGTGTGAGGGGCAAGGTCCCTAAGGCCAGTGTGGCTGTGGAAGTGGTAGCAGCTGTGATTAATGGATCTGGGCAGAAAGGAATGGTGACCACAGAGTCTGACTCCCCACGTGTGGAAATGCTGCCTTTTGCCACTCATGGAGTTGCTGGGTAGGATTTGTTTCAGGTGACAGCACTCATCTTGGAGGGATCTATTACCCTTTCCCTTCCTGTTGCATTATAGCCATGGCCATAGGTGCTCGGCTGACTTCTGATCGAAGCTTCAGTAAGTCACCAGGACTCAGCAGTACCTGAGTGTCTAGTGTCTGGGTGGCCAGTGTCAGAGGTGGGGGAGGCTATCCAGTCTTCCTCTGGGCTCTAATTTCAAGCTCAAGAGCACATGTGTCTGGAAGTAGGGAGAGGAGAGCTGTTGGGCAGTCCTGTCCAGAACAATAGTCAGTGATGTGAGTGGTTTTTTGTTCCCAGAACTGGGTGCATTTTTGTGGACAGTGATTCATCACTGAATATGCCAGTATTAGAACCATGGCATGTCTGTGCAATTTACAAGGCACGGTGATGTAGGTTAGCCTGGTCGATCCTCACACGACCCTGAAAGGGATCAGATGGATATTCAGGCACCCATCCCATCTTAAGGATGAGAAAGGTACAATCAGGTTGGCATGTTACCCATGCATAGTAGCAGCCTCTCACAGTGAGGCGAGACTGGAACTCGGGACATGGTTTCAGTCTTTCATGCCTGACTTTCTGATGTGGGTTCCATAGCTTGGTCTTTTGGAGATAAGTGAACAATTTTGACATCTAGTGAAGTGTGCCAAGTGAAGAAAATCAGGGAAAAATCCAAACTGAGTTTGTATAACATTCTGCATAACTGGTCAGTGATGATTTTTACATGGGCTGTTAGGGTTAGGGTTGGCTAAGTGGGAAGCCTCATTTCTATCAATGCCATTGATTCCAAAAATGTGAAAATTATCCCTTTTCCTGTTAGGATTTTTTGGAGAAATAAGTCATAAACATAATAAAAAGCAAAGTAACAACTGAATACAACACATGACTCATGTCAACGTGTGATATAGACCACCAGAGATATAGAAATGTCAGACTTGGGAAAAATCCTTGTGGACTGTATCATCCAGCAGGTCTCCAAGGGAAAGGGTGGGGTTTAAGTAGATTTTGAAAAGGAGGGTGAAGGATGTTCCATGCAAGTGAGAGGTAGACAGGTCTTGGGAGTCAGGATCATCCTTGATGGCTCTGGGTGAGTAAGGATGACCTGCCTTGAGGAAGGTGACCCTCAGCTGTGGGTGGCAGGGCTCAGTGGGTTCTTGGGGCTTGACTGAGAAACTGGGAATGTCATCAGTGAGCACAAAACCATTTCAAAAGTGGTTACTCCCAATATCCATAATAGAGACATGATGGAAAGGGGAGGAAATAGATGAGAAAAATAGACAGGAAGAAAGCAATTATAAAGAACAGGTGAAGAAAGAGGAATGAGAAAGAATGGAGATGGATGGATAGGTAGTCACTGGAAGAGTCACTTACCAAGAAAGCTTGGGAAGGAGGAGAGAGGCAGGGCCTCAGGAGGTATGCTGGTCTGGGCAGGGAGAGCAGAGACTCCTGCTGTCCATGGGTCTGGCCACTGCTAATTCCTGGTGAGCTGATTATTCTGGGTGTTAGCCAATGAGGGCTTAGCAGTTGACCCTTGCTGGGGCCCTCTCTCCTCCCTCCCTTTCACAAACATCTGTGGGTGTCTGCTTGGGGTCAGACCCTGACCTGGAAGAGTAATTAAAAGAACCAACTCTAAGGGCTGGCATAGTGGCGGCTTTGCCTCTGACAGTTTGTGCGTTCCATGTTTCTTCTCCTTAAACCTGGAACAGTAGCACCTGCCTCATGGGTCTATTGTAGACAAAAACAAAATGGACCACTTTTTTTGTATGTCACAGGGGTCTATGTGACCTCTAGCCCTAGCTGCCTGTAGACTCCAACTGCTTATGGACCCCAGCAGGTCCCACCTGTCCCCCAGCATCATCACACCTTGTCCACTGCTGCGCTCTCAGACCTGCTCTCCCTGCCCCACCTTCAGCTCAGGTCACTCACTACCTTTGAGCTTCTGGTGTAGTCCTGCCCTACCTACCTGCCATTTACCTGTCCCTCTTTGCTCTGCCCTTCTGGCTGGGGCCAACTGCTTTCCATGCTTCACCCTGGACTTCCATCTGAATCCTTACTTTAGCATTTAGATGGCCTAAAGTCCTTTTCATCCAGAAAAGTCCTCTTCCTTGGCTTCTCATCCAGTCCTCTTCAGCATCTTGGGACTTTTTTCCCTCCCTGTCCCTTCTGTTTCCTCCAGCTCCCATCCCTACCACCACAGTGAATCTCCTCTTGCTAAGTTACATGTTTTTGAATTCAGGAGATACTTTTCTATCTTTATCTTAATATCTTAGTAGCACTAGCCATTTCTGCTTGTTCCTTCTGAGGAATGCCTGCATTCTAAGTTCAGTGGTAGGATGTTCTGGCCTCTCTGTTCCTTCTCAATCTTTCTGTTCCTCCTGCCCTTTAATGTTGTTCTTCTTCAGAGCCCTTGTCCCAAGACCGTCTTCTCTGCACAGCCAATCTGCTTTCCTTGGGTGGCTTCAAGGACTTTCTGATGACCTTAGAGTTCATATTTCTGGCACAGGTGGCTCTCTGGACCCTGAGGCCAAACATAAAGCTGCATCCTGGACAACTCAGGATCATCTCAGAGGCTTCTTCAGCCACCTGATGCCTGGGCTGGGAAGACAAAAATAGCTGGCTGCCCTGTGGGCATCGCTCTTTATCTCTGTGTTGTCTCTCGGCAATGTCTCTCTAACATAGTAGCTTCTGGGTAGTTGGACTTCTTACATGACAGCTTAGGACTCCAAAGAGATAGGGTCAGGCAGATGCTGTTAGCACCTCTTTTTACCATTACTCATTGAGAGCAAATCATAAAGACTAGCCCTCATTCAAGGTCAGGGAATTAGACATTGTTTTATAGGAGAAATGCTGAACAATTTGTGAACTTAAAAATTATATACAGTAAAATGAACTTTTATTTTTGGTGTGCAGTCCTATAAGTTTTAATACATTATGAGTCCTTATATTGCCATCACCAATAGGATACAGGACAATTCCAGAAACCTAAGGTATTCCCTAAGCTCTCCCTCTGCAGGCACTTTCCTCATCAATAATCCCTAGGGACCACTGATCTGTAGGTCTCTCTCCCTATAGTGCTTTATCCAGAATGCCACATAAGCCAGATCATTTAGTGTGTAATCTACATCCCAAGTTGTTTATGTTTTGATTTGAAGACAGAATCTTGCTAAGTAGGCCTTGAACTTATAGTCTTTTTGCCTCAGCCCCTCAAGTTGCTGGGGTTACAGGTGGGTGCCACTGTGCCTGGCTAGTGTATAATCGAGACTGGCTTCTTCACTCTGCATAACGTCCTTGAGATCCATCTAAGTTGTTGAGTGCATCAACTGTCCACTACTTTTTATGGCTGAGCTGTAGTTAACAGTATGGATAGACCACATTTTGTATTCCTTCACTTATTGATTTGGGTTGCTTCTGATTTTTGATGCTTCTTAATAAAAGTAGCTATAAACATTTGTGTGCAGATTTTGTGTGAACATAAACTTTCCCTTTTCTCTGGTGGATTCCTAGAAGTGGGATTGATTGCTTTGGGTAGAGAATTACCTGATTCTCTCCTTAGCAGGACAGTCAGGAGGTTTTTTTATTATGATGACAAATACCCTTTGTCATAAGAATTTCTTATTTGAGTCTTTGGACTTCAGAATCTAAGTACCTTTTAAAGCACTACCTACAGAAAGGCATGTTCATTTCAATTTTGTTTAGCTATTCAACTGTTCTTTACTCCCTGTTGTGGATGGATTGAGATGTCCCTTTGTGGCTTTGCCACCCTGGGCTCTGACGTCAGTCAACAATTACTGTGTACCCTCATTTCACTGCTTTTACAAAGTAACAATACCTGTGACAGAGCTTTTTTTTTTTATTTTATTTTAATGTTATATACATTTTAATTTAAATCTTTTTGTTTTTGAGTCCTGGGGGTTGAACTCAGGGGCACTTGACCACTGAGCCACATCCCCAGCCCTATTTTGTATTTTATTTAGAGACAGGGTCTCACTGAGTTGCTTAGTGCCTCACTTTTACTGAGGCTGGCATTGAACTCTTGATCCTCCTACCTCAGCCTCCCGAGCTGCTGGGATTATTGATTTAAATCTTCAACATTCACGAATGCTTCTACAAACAGACATAAACATAATAACAAATAAAAGGAAAACATAATAGACAAACTCAGTCAGGTGAGAACTCTCATACAGCGTTGTTCCAGTTGTTGCACATATTAACTAGTTAGAGACCCCTGGATAGATGTAGAATCAGGAAACAGTCTTCTAACCAAGACAAAGAGGATATCTCCAATGTGCCAGTTATTGAGGTTCACGTTGGGTCAGATGAGGGAGATAAGATTGAGAAAGCAAAATTGGGCAAACAGCATAACTAAGTCGTAACTCAATCATTGTAAGTAACTTTGATTCCCTTCTACGTGCAGCAGGGAGTCATGTTCCTAAGCCTGTTAACTGAGTTCTAGCTCCAGCTACCTCTGCCATTTCTTGTGACTTTGAGTCGGTGACGGGACCACTGCATACCTCAGTTTGTTTCTTTATGTTCCTTCAAAATGCAATGAATCTTTTAAACACTTCAAGTGACAGATCTTTATGTGTCTGTATATGTGTGTGTGTGTATGTATATACAAAGTGATAATACCTGTGATAGAGCTTCGAGGGAGGCATTTCTCATACCCCACAGAGCACATATGGATCACCAGAAATTCTATCAGTTATCAAAATATAGTCAGTCCTCTGCATTTGCCCCTATGAAGTCAACCAAGTGCAGATGCAAAATATTAGGAAAAAAATTGTGTCTGTACTGAACATATATTTTTATTTGTTGTGATTATTTCCTAAATAATATAGCATAATAACTTTCTATGTAACAGTTACATTGTATTAGGTATTATAAGCATTCTAGAGATGACTTAAACTCTATGAGAGGATACTTAAAGTTTATAGGGAAATAAACACTATGCCATTTACATAAGGGATTTGAGCATTTGTAGATTTCAGTGTCTATTGGGTCTTGGAGCCAATTCCCCGTAGATACCAAGGGACAACTGTACCATCAATAAGTGAAGCAGGCAGCAGCACTGGAGAATATTAGAGAATGAAAAATGCACTGTGATGATTGTAGAGCCATGTGGCCCAGTGGATATGACTCTTAACTTGCCTCCTTGGCCACCCAAGACCTCAGGATTCCAGATCTACCACCTGTGACCAGGCTCTCCCCTCCCATGGGTCACCCTAAATGTGTAGAGGCCTTTACCAGGTTCCCTCATGAATGAAAATGGGGGACTCTTGCAGAGGGTTCTGGATGTTCAGGTGGGAATTGGGGGAAACTGGTGCATCCTAAGACTTTGAACTTTACTTGTAACATCAGTTGGTGAACAGCCCTTTGGTTGAAGCTGGTCTCAGATCATCAGTGCGGGAGGACTTAGATGAAGCCCAGAACCTGTGTTCACAGCCTGCCCTATCAGTTCCTCTGGTAGCCTGGGGACTGGAGAAAAGTCTGTGATGTCCCACTGAATTCCAGCAAAGTTCAGTGCTCAGTCTGACAAATTCCCCATCACATCTGCCAACAGTCTGACTTTTAAAAACACCATTTGGTGTCCTGATGGGGTGTGTGTCTCCCCTTGGTAAGCTGCCCCAGTGCTGCGATCTGCCAGGCCCTGAGGTGGCTGCTGTGTGCCCGCTGTTGCTGCTGCAGCATGTGCCGCTGCGTGCTGAGACAGCCATGAGTAAGACCAGAGCTAATCCTCAGGCGAGAAGCGGGAAGGGGAAAGGAGGGGCTGCACCCTGGGCCTGAGGTTTCTTTGTGTCTCAGGGCTTTGGTATCTTTAAGCCTCTTTTCTTCCCCCACACTCTTGGAGAGCGATTGCTCTCATTAAAAAAAAAAAAAAAAAAAAAAAAAAAAGTTCCTTGGCTTGCCTGGTCCCTAAAGCAGAAAAGCCTGGCCTCCTTAGATTAACATATGCAGCTCTGCAAAGTCTAAACAGTTTAAATTTCATTATTCTGCATTTGTTTGGGGACTAGAGTTTGCCAAAGCAGGAGGAACCTGTTGGGGGCAGGAGAGGCTTTACCCCCAGTACACTTGGGACTGTGTTTTGCTTTTGTACTCTTGGGCAGGTAGGGGGAAACCTGGAGACCCCCACCAGGGTTCTCCCACACTGCAGCTGTCCCAAAGTAAAAGGGACATCCTCTTGCATTAGTCACTGGGGAGAGGAGTCTGCTCGTTGGCCTTATGAAGCTGTGCATATGTGTTTCAAAGTGTATTTTGGTCATTTTGAGCAGTCACTGTGATGGAAGGGCCTTAGGTGTACTTAAGTGTACAGAAATTTCCTATCACTTTACATGAGGCTCATGGTAATCAATGGCTTGAGGCATAGCTGTTAAGACCAATGACACCAACCCACCCCAATGCCTTGTTATTCCGCAGCACTGTTCCTCTTATTGTGTGTGGGTGGGGTATGTGTGGTATTGTATGTGAACCCAGGGTACTCTACCACTGAACTACATCCCCAGCCCTTTTTAATTGTGAGACAGTGTCTCACTAAGTTGCATAGGCTGGCCTTGAACTTGTGATTCTCCTGCCTTGGTCTCCTGAATAGCTGAGATTTACAGCTGTGTACCAACATGCCTGGCTGGGCTTCACTTTTTCAGGTTAGGGTCTTGGTTTGTCCTTCTGGGATCAATAACTGGTAGTGTGTTGAGAAGCAGTGTGATGTCCTCAAAGCACATTGCTCCTGAAACCAGGTAATCAGCTCTGTTATTAAGTTATGTGTTCACTCAAAACTTTTATTGAGCACTGGCTATGTGCTGGAATCCTGTGAGCACTGGAGAAACAATAGTGAACAAACAGACAGAGATCCTGACCTCTGTGGGTCTCACAGTCTGAGGAGGAGATGCAGGAGAGGGGTAAACAGAACAAATCAGCAAGTTATGTGTTATGTTGGGAGGTGACCAACCCCTCTCCCTTGGCCTTAGGTTCTTCATCTTCAGAATGAGAAAACCATTCCCCACTTCCCACTCTTTCTAGATTTCCTTGTGAAATTTTTGCATCATTTCATAAGGAAAGCTAGTAGTCTTTTTCACCTGCAGATATCTTAATGAGAACACAGAAGTGTTTTCAGTAGTGTGGTTCTGCATTATTCTCTTGGTGACAGTGTTTGTGTCTCCTCAGGTACACAGTGGGATGTGGTATCACTTCTATCTAGGAAGAGGTCAGAGTTGATCCCTGTTCTTGTGGGTTTGGTTAACCCAGTACTCCTAGGGCGGACTGTAGGAAGATGTTCACGCACACCTAGAAACTGGTGCCTCCTCTCTGTGTATGTGCAGGGGCTGAGAGGTTAGGGAGGATGGAGGGACACAGTACTTCTCAGGACATATCTCAGTCTCCAAGGCTTCTGGATAATGGGGCTGTGGAGTGATTTTCTTGTTATTTTCTCTCCTGACTCAGGACTTTCTGAAAATGGGCTTGTTAGTAATCTTTGTTAATACATATTACAGTTTTAGAATCAGTGGAACTATTGCTTTCCCCTTAGTTTAAATCAGACAATGAGTACCCACCAAGCACCAGTCACTAACCAAGCTACAGGGGCTGTGGGGAGGACGAGGTAGCAGATGCCCCTTTGAGGAGCTGGACGTTGGCTGGGGATGCCTAGTGCCTGGGAGCAGTGATCAGGGCTGTCAGCCCTTCATGTGAGGTGCTGTCTGTAGTGGCTGGAGAACCAAGTGGTGAGTCCACAGTAAGGGACAACTGCCCTTCCGTGGAGGACAGAAGTCAGTTTTCTGCTTATCGCCTATGTCAACTCTGCCATTTCTGCTGAGCCTCGAGGCAGGGTGTGGAGCTGCATGTGACATGCATGCTCTGGGATGCTGTGCTCTCTTCACTGCATCCTCCAACTGGAGTGCCAGAGACATCACAAAGCCTTGGAGGTAGTAAAGCCAGCAGCAGAACCTACTGCCTCAAGACCACGGTCTCTTGATGGCTCTGGAGAGTGAATTTGTCAGCTTTCTGGATATGAGGTGGTATGGTTGGTAAACAGGACCCAGTTAGTATGGGTCCTCCCACCTCCCATTCTCTCAGAGGAGCTGGGTGCTAGAAGACCATTGTGTACAGAGAAGGGCATGGTTTCTAGAATGGTGGCAGGTATTGGATGGAGGGAAGAATGTGAGCAGGTGCCTAGGTAAGGCATGAGGAGGGATGGCAGAGTGGGATGGCATGAAGGCAAGAGAGCAGCCTCACTGGGGTGGAGTGCAGGACGGGAGGGAACTGCTTCAGGCAGGGGTGAGAACCATGAAGCAGGGACTGAGCTGGTGGAGAGGGCAAGTTCCCTGTTGCTAGAATCAAGTGCTTCACTTCATTTGACTTCAGGGTAACTGGGGGTGGGAAAGACATGTGTGGAAGGGGTAGGTGGTGGTGTCCTGATATGCTTGGGTTTGTGACCTTCAAACCATCATGGGCCAGGAGGTCCCCCAGAGTGCCTGCGTTTTTGAGTCCAACATGCTCTTTGAAGCCTCCTCCTTCTCTGCAGTCTTGCCTCACAGAAATTCCCATACTGGATGGGATTTTTAAGGAAATCTTTTAAGGCAGTCTTTTAAGGAAAGTTTTTCCTTTGCCATGACGTTAAGTGGAGGAGTTTGAGGGTACCCTGTGGCTGGCCTTTGTGTTCCACATTTTCCTTGACATCATCTACTTTGCTTCTGTTAACAACTCCTTTTGCAGCCTGGGCAGATTGCACCCAGGAGAGAACTGTTGAGCTGAGCTGAAAGCAGAAACATGGTCTGGTGAGAAGAGCTTTGCTTTGTCAATGTCTGTTTTGTGCTGCGGTAGCAGAAGACCACAGTCTGGGTAATTGACAATAAACAGCTTATTGACTCACAGTTCTGGAGGCTGGCAAGTCCAACATCAAGGGCCTTCTTGTTGTGTCATCCCTTGGTGGGAGGACCAAAGGAGGGGAGAAGGCCAAACTTATTCTTTTATGAGGAACTCACTCTGCAGTAATGTCACTAGTCCAATTCATGAGGATGGAACCCTGTGACCTAATCACTTCTTAAAGGTCCTATCTCCCAATAGCACCATACTGTGGAAAGTTTCCAACACATGCACTTTGGGGAACATATTAAAGCTGTAGCACTTTGGATCATGTGGCCAAAGGCCAAGAGTTCGATACTCTATTTTTTTTTTTGGTACCGGGGATAGAACCCAGAGGCACTTTACCACTAGGCTATATTATCCCCTGTCCTTTTTAAAAATTTTTTATTTTGAGACAAGGTCTTGCTAAGTTGCTAAGGGCTTCACTAAGTTGCTGAGGCTGGCTTTGAACTTGTGATCCACTTGCCTGAGTTGCTGGGTTTATAGGTGTGTACCTCCCTCCCTTGCCAGAATTTGATATTCTTAATTTGATATTCATGACCCCCCATAAACTGGATTCAGCCTGTGTCCATCTTAACACTCCATGACTGGGTCACTCTCTGCTCCCCACAGTGATACTCAGCCATTCCCCTTCTGCCAAACCTTCTGCACTTTGAGGGGCTGGCTCCCAGGTGGTAGCCCCCTTGGAGGCTACTCTGCTGACTCTGGTCAGAGTAACCCTCCCCCTTCTTGCCTTTCCAATGATGACCCTCCACTTCCCTCAGTAGGCCTTTCCCTTTTCAGTTATAACTATATGTTTGAGTCCCTCTTCCTCGGAAGAAGAATACTCAGTGGATAGGATCCTACACTCAGCCATCTCTGGGTTCCCAGAGTGCTCAGCCCCTCTGTCTTCTCAGTCACTTCCTTTCCTTTTATTTTCTTTGTTTCAGATTTATAGTGTTACATTTTTTTGATGAGTTCTCCATCCTGATTCTAGGTTTCTGGTATGTGTTTTAGAAAGCAACCCAAAGATTAAATGTGCAAAAGTTCCACCTTGTACATAATTCTTCCTATTATATTGTCTAGCCTTTGAGGCTCCCATTCTGCTCCTTCCCCCAATATCCCTCTCCAGTATCCTTCTTTCATATATTCATGGTACTCCTGAAGAGTAGGGAGGCTGATCCTAGGACATTGTGTTTTAATATTTTCCCCACAGCTGTATAGGTTAGCAAGGAAAGACTGGAAATGCATGAAATAACATTGTTGTTTTGGGCAGCTGGACCTTCTTTCTCCAAGAAAACTGATTTATAGCTACATAGTGTAGGTTGGTCTTGCTTATTCTAAAGCAGAGGTTAGCAAACCTTCTCATAAAGGAACAGGTGGTAAATATTTTCAGCTCAGCTGCTCTGCTCTGCCTAGAGGTCGAAAGTGAATGTGGAAATGAGGGGCATGACCTGGTCTGTCTGCTCCCTACTCTCAAGAATAGCAACCTGCAGAACCAAGGAAATACTCTTTCATACCACAAAGAGAGCATATTTGAAAAATATTCACTCATCCTTAAAAAATCAAAGGAATAAGGAACATATGGGACATTTTGGGGTGATGGAAATATTCTATACATGACCATGGTGAAGATCACTTGGGTGAATACATTTGTCAAAACTCATCAAACTGTAGAGTCAAAACCCATGCATTTAATTGACTGTAAATTATAATTTCCTAAAGTTGACCAGAGAGGACTTTTACTTCCTTCTAGCTTATGGTATACCAGTCCTCTCTCTGCAAACAATGAGAAGAAGCTGAGTAAATGATAAATACGTCAGAAGACATATAAGCAACCAGGATTTGTGAGGTCAAGATACTGGAAAAAAGAGAAATTAATTTGAGGTGAATCCAACATTCTTTGAGGAATTTGTTGAGTATTAAGTAGCACAGGCTGCTTTAAAGTTACAGTGGCAAGATGTTGGTGCAAGGGTAGATAAACACACGGCCAGCATGGACTCTCAGAACATACCCTCAGACATATTGATGATGACTGACAGAAGGCAGTAGGATGATTAATTGTCTTTTTAGTTAACTGGTGCTAGGTCAATAGATAACAACATGGAAACAAATGAATCTAGATCCTTATCTTGCACTACATACAAAATTCAATTCCAGATAGCTCCTAAATCTACAGGTGAAAGGTAAAACAATAAAGATAAAAAAGGAAAATATATTCATGTCTTTGGGTAGGCAAAGATTTTTAAACAGGATACAAAAATACTAGCTATAAAGAAATAAATGAGACAATTTGTTTTTTCCCTTTCTTCATTTGTATGTTATAATTATACATAATATTGGGATTTGTTGTTATGTATTTGTACATGCACACAATTTATAACAATATAATTTGGTCAATTTCATTCCTCAGTACCTCCCCTAAATGGAGTGATTTGGAGTACTTTGAAATTAAGATCTTCTCTTCATTGAAAGTTCCTAATATGAGCAAAAAGGCGAGTCACATATGGGAAAAATATTTATGTGTTCTCTATCTGTGAATATGTAAATCCTCAACAAAGGATTTATAGGCAAAATATACAAGAGTTTCTACCAAATAAATAAGAAAAAGACAATCCAATAGGAAAATAGCAAAAGACTCATATGATATTCAAATGGTCAGTAAACTTTATTCATCAAGAAGTACAAATCACAGAGATACTATTGCATACCACCAGATTGGTTACAATTTAAAAACCTGATAAAACTAAGGGTTGGGGCTGGGGAGAGAGCTCAGTCGGTAGAGTGATTGCCTTGCAAGCACAAGGCCCTGGGTTCGATCCCCAGCACCACAAAACAAAACAAAACCAAAAAAAAAAAAACAAAAAAAAAAACAAAAAAAAACTAAGGGTTGGCAAAGATGTGAAACAAAGAACACCCACACATTCACTTTTTTAAACTGTTCAACAGCTGTGGAGCTGAACCTTTATGTACATGCTCAATGACCTAGCAATTACAGGTAAGTATAGACCAAAAGGCATATACAAAAATGTTCATGGTAATGATCTGTGTGAAAGCAAAACACTGAATGCAATGTTCATCAATCAATGGTTGATTACAGTATATTCATACAATAGAATACTACACAACGCTGAAAATGAATATACTCTTATATTCATGTAACAACATGAATGGATTTCACAGACCAGTGAATGGAAGCCAGGCAGATGAGTATGCACTGTACATTTATATCAAGTTCAACTAATTTGATATATAAGTTAAGACAACAGTTGCTTGTGGTGGGAAGGGGTTTTAGTGACTGGTGAAAGTGGTTGGGGCCTCTGCAGTGCTGACAGTGTTGTTTTCTTATCTGAGTGATAGTTAACACAGATGTATGTGTTCACTGAAAATTCATCAATAGTTACACTTTCCTAAATGTGCTATTCTTAATAAAGTTTACTTAAAAATACAGAGGATGAACCAACCTAGATGCCCTTCAATAGATGAATGAATAAAGAAACTGTGGAATATATACACAATGAAATATTATTCAGTCATAAAGAAGAACAAAATTATGGCATTTACAGGTAAATAGATGGAGTTGGAGAATATCATGCTAAGTGAAATAAGCCAATCCCCAAAACCAAAGGCCAAATGTTTTCTCTGATAAGTGCATGATGATACATAATGGGGGAGTGGAGGGAGTAAGGGAAGAATGGAGGAACGTTGGATTGTGTAGAGGGAATTGAGGGGTGGGGAAGGGGAAGGAAAGATAATGGAATGAGACAAACATCATTACTCTACGTACATGTGGGATTACACAAACAGTGTGACTACATTGTGTACAACCAGAGAAATGAAAAGTGTACCCCATTCGTGTACGATGAATCAAAATAAAAACAAATTTAAAAAAATTTTAAAAAACACAGAGGATGGAAGCTGTTGGTCGTGAATCTCTTGGATTTTGCCCTTTTGGAATAGAAAATCTGAAAAAGGGGGAAGCGATGGTGAAATCTGATACTCTTTTCAGATAATCTAACTTCAAGATCATACAGATTTATCCTCCTTCTTAGGTGTAGCAAGTACTTTAGTCAATACTAGTCTCTGAAGAGCCTGAGGACCCGGAAGCAGTGGGATGTTCATTTCTGTGGCCCTTTCTGTCCTTGGGAGACACAGGGATCTGTGATCTATGCTATATCCCTAAGAGATGGTGCTGGAGAGCACAGGAGGAAGCCAAAGATGCCTTTCCCCCAGCTCCCTCCCCATTCCCTTTTCTTACCCCTCCTCTTTATTTATTCTGCAAAAGGTCAGAATTCTTGCTAGAGAGTCCACACCCACAGACTAAAAAAACAGAAGGACATTTATTAAAAGGGCAGACGTGAACAAATTAGTATTTCGTGGATTGAGATACGTGCTAAGATTCAGCATGTAGTCAATGTAGACTCAGTGTGCAGTGCAGAAGGCTGCTTCGAGCAGGCAAGAATTCTGTTTTCTAGAAACTGAGTGAAAAGCTGTTTCAATAACTTGGAGAAATAAAACTTCATTTGGTTCAACAGCACAGATTCCTGCATGTCAGGGCACAGGTGCCTCCTTGCTGAGGGGTTTATCCATGCCAAGGTGTGGGCTGGGATCCCTCAGCAGTTAAGCCTTGTCCAGGTGAGCATAGTGGTCAAGTCAAAATAAGAAATGTTTTTTGCAAGTACTAGGGTTTTCAGTCTGGCTCCATCTTGGTAACAGGGAAACTCACAATGAGTGAAGGAAAGAAAAACGAGAAACCTTGAACAGAAGGATTCAGGTATGCCTGTCAGTGTCAGAACTGGGTTGACTTCAAATCTTGCGAGTTTTAAACCTGACTAGATAAGTTCGAAAAACTTGTTTACTCCTAAAAAAAAAAAAAAAAAAAAAAAAGTCTCCATAAAAGAATTTGCTCTTGGTTTCTAATTAGTATTGCTTCTCATACTCGAGTTGAAAATTCTGTTCACTGATTTAATGGACAGTATGTTTAAATAGTGTAACATTTCCCCACATTTTTAATACTAATAAAGCACTGTGAATTGTTATGCTTTTTGAGAAAATATCTGAATTATCTTGTTGTGGACAAGTCAAGAGAACATCACTGGCTTAGGAAGGAGAGACCTGACAGGAGCAGGTGCCCAGGCAAGCTGGCCTTGGCTGCATGTGCCCTTTCTGGGTTCTGACTCTGGCATTGTTAATCCAGCGATTCAAGAGTTTTGCCCTTGCAGGGACCAGCTATCTTCCAACCAGCCAAAAATAGGCATGAAATCAGTTGCTTTCAGTGGTATCGCTGCAAAGTATGTCACGAGGTTTTTTGAATTGGGAGATTTTCCTGCTAATTTGGGAAGCAGCTGAGGAGGCTCTCCAAGGCAGCCCTGATGTTTCCCTGATTCCCCAAGAGTCAGCCCTTTCTCCACCAATGCTAACAGCACTGACTGCGTCTCCTTTATTTCCATTTGTAAAAATTGTCTTCATCTCAGGTAAAGGAAACCCACTGGAGTGCTGGATTGGATGAGTTAGTGCCGTGGTAGTTTCTCTTTTCTTTTTTTGGTTTGGAAGAAGTCATTGTCATAATAATTCTTACACAACAAAAGAAGCATTAGGAATAAGGAGACTTCCTATTTTCTAAAAAGCATCACATGTAGTCCATTTATATGCTTTCTTTTTTCCTGCATTTAAAATTTTTTAAAATTCTTTTTAACTATATATGACAGTAGAATGTATTTTGACATATCATACATACAGGGAGTATAACTTACCATTTTTGTGATTGTACATGATGTGGAATTACATTGGTCATGAATTCATTCATATATAAACCTAGGAAAGTTATGTCCTATTCGTTCTACTGTCTTTCCTATTCCCATTCCCTATCCCTTCCCTTCATTTCCCCATTTGTCTAATCCAATAAACTTCTATTCTCTACTCCCCCTTATTGCATCTGCGTATCAGAGAGAACATTTGGCCTTTTGGATTTTTGGGATGGGCTTATTTCACTTAGCATGATACTTTCCATCCAGTTCCATTCATTTACTGGCAAATGCCATAATTTCTTTCTTCTTTAAGGCTGAGTAATATTCCATTGTACCACATTTCATAGCAACTTCTGAAGTGTGCTTGAAATTAAACAAATCCTCAAAAAATGTTGTAGTGTGAGCTAGTCACTGCCGAATGCTTTACCTGCAAATTGTGCTTCCTCACAATATTTGTGGTTGATAGTCTTCTTACTTCCCTGGTAAGGAAGAAGTTGCAGAGAAGTGCAGTAATTTGCGTAAGGTTACACACCTGGTGAATGGCAGTCCTGGCGACTGACCCAAGTCTTTCCTCTTCACCACCACTGTGTGCTCTCTATAACTACTTTTCAACAGGTATCTGAATCTCCTGGGAGATCTGTGGATCTTATCTTGATGCAAGTCGGGGTGGCCCATGAGTTTTGCAGTTGGAAAAATACTGTCTTCTGCCAGGGATTGACAAACGTTTTCTGTAAAAAACTGATATTAAGTGCTTGGGGCTTTGTGGGCCATCCAGTCTCTGTTGCAATGACTCAACTCTGCCCTTGTAGCATGGAAGCACCACAGTTGATATTTAAATATCATTGTGTGTCTAGTTCCAATAAAACTTTATTTATGGAAATAGATGATAGGTCAGATTTGGCCCATGGGTCATAGTTTGCTGACTCCTGTTTTAGTCCATGCTGCCTTCTGTTCTCAGCCCCCACACCCTTAGGAACTCCTACATTTCTGCTAAAGACTTTACTCTGTTGCCTTGGAAGCTTTCCACTTTATCCATTCATTGTCAAAGTCACACGTTCTTCTTATGTTTGAGCAGATGCCACATGCTGAGCACTGTGGATAAAGCAATGACCAAAATGAAATTTGTGACCTCATGGAACTAGCATTCCAGTGGGAGATGGATGGTCAGGTGGTGAGGGGTAAGAAGAATGGGATAAAGGGGTGCTATTCTACATGGGGTGGTAGGGGAAGAACTAACTCTCAAGAAGGCATTGGAACAGAGTCCTACAGGCAGGCAGAGAGTAAACCTCATGCCTGGCTGGGTGAAGTGCATTCCAGGGAGGAGTCCACAAGTTGCCAAGGCCCTGAGGTAGGAGTGTGCTTGGCAGGGTTGAGGAACAGGCAGGAGTCTAGAGTGACTGGAGTGAGTAAAGGGAAGAGTGGTGGGAGAGAAGCAGGGAGGTTCCTGTGGGGCCTTCTGGTCAGTGCAGGATTTTCAGTGGGCAGCCATGGAAGGGTTTTGGGCAGTGGTGTTAAGATTTGGCATACAAAAAAGAATTCCTCTGGTTTTCAGGTGGAGAGAGCCTGAGTGTGTATAGTTGTGGATACCAAGAGCCTCATGAGTAGGATGCTGGTGGAGAAAGAAGCCCAGAGTTTCTGACACTATTATGAAGTCATAATTCCCAGAGGATCAAAGTAGGAGGTAGGAGGAAGAGAGGATCAAAGATGACTTGAGGTTTTGGTTAGGGGAACTGGAAGGAAGGATAGATTGCCCTTTGCCGGGATGTCAGACAGTGGAGTGGCGGAGATGATCTCAGTTTGAACATTTAAATTGGGCATGTCATTTGAACATCCTAGTATAGATGTCAAACAGGCCATGGATGGTTAGTTAGGAGTCTGGATGGGGTTATACAGTGGGGAGTCAATAAGATGTCAATGGTTTTTATAGCAAGTGGGATTGCCCAGGGAGTGAGAGAGGTTGGAGAAGGTTGGAGATTGCTGTATTTTCTTGCTCCTGGTCCTCTGCCCCTGTTGACTTCACACCTTGAGGCTCTTCCCTGAAACCACTGTAGTAGCCTCATTTCTAGTCTGTTATCTGTGGGGCCAGCAGGGAGTCCAGGGCCCAGTGCCAGCTGTGTTGCTCCCCTCTTGCTGTGTCTGCACAGCCTGCAGCAGAGTTTCTGGCACTTCTGTCTCATGCACTTCTCCCTATCTGCCCTGCCAAGCGATTGCTCAATGTTGACCCTCACTCTTCCTATGAGGAAAGCTTTGGAGTGCAGCAGCTCTCATGACCCATCCTGGGTCTTCATGTTTCTTCCACTTGGAATCCACTCCATTCCCCAACATTATGTAATAATATGCAGCCACCATTCCCAAGATTTAGAAAGATTCTAGAGTGATGCCAATCATTGTATTGCAGACTTACCCCTTTCTATAATATTCCCTCAGGTGACAAGGTGTTGGAGATGTGATCTGAGATATGCTATGGCCCTCAGTGGTTGATGGCTGCTGGGATGGGTGGGGGCAGTGGGTCTCTTGGTGGTACTGGGAAGATGAATAAAGAGGGAGTGAACGGGGGTCAAGGTTTGGCTTTGGACTGAGGAGAACTAGATTGAAGAAAGGATGAAACCAGCTTGCATTGTGATCCTGACCAGTGGTGAGCAATTTGCCACGCTGCAGATGCCTTTGGGGATATCTGCCATCCCAATAGGAGAGGGAATCCCAGGGAAGAACTTAAACAGGGGCCTCAGGGTACTGCTGGGCCACGACTATCAGCCTGGGTCTTAGGAAGGGTCAGTAGTTTTTACTTGCATATGCCAAGTCCGATCAACTGATAATACCTGCCTTTAGGTCAGGTCCCTGAGGAAAGAAAGAGGTGATTGATTAATTACTTCTGCCAGGGACTACATGGGGCCAGGTATTTGCTATCCTTGTCTAGGAGGGTGTTTCCAAGTGTCTGAGAACTGCCTCTATTGAGTTCAGAAGTTCTTGGCACTCCCTACACACCCATAGGTAATTATGCTGTGTGAACCACACACCCACCAAGTTAGATCTGGCTTGAAATTTACCAACTCAACTGCAAACTAACCAAATCTTTAAAAAAATGGGGTTAAGCAAAAGCCACAGGTTTTTTTTTTTTTTTTTTGTTTTGTTTTGTTCTTTGGAGGTGACCCTGAACATTGTTATTTCTGTGTTCTACATCATGGAGTGAATTACACAGAAGCTTCTAGAGAAGTAAAAACAACATCTGCAAGGAAAAAATATCCAAATTAGCAGGAGATTTCCTTCATCAAAAGGAAACAATGTTTGTGAAAGTATTTTGAGCATTGTCAGGTGCTCTATAAATGTAAGGACTTATTATTGTGCTTTGCTTGAGGAAAACCAGCTTGGCCATAATGTTAACAATTACAGAGCAGACTTGTCTTATTACTGTTCCTTCCTGCAATTAAGTTCCTCCTCTTGGAAAGTGAAGAGAAACACTGGGATGGGCTTTGCCTGAACTGGGTGAGTCCTGGCTGGAGAGGGCAGGCTGAAGACCTGGAAACGTGGCTTGCAGGATAGAACCACCATTGATTTGGTTGCCTGCTCATCCAGTAGGGATGCAGCCCCTGAAAAGTTGGCAGTTGCTTCCTGTGCTTGACATGGATGAATTGGCTTCACACGTGGGAAAGCCAACCTCGTAACTGAAAATGACTTTGCCTGCTGGGCAGCCTGCTGTTTATGGGCACCTTCTCCTCCCAGCTGCAAGGCTTCCCGGGGATACCACATCAAGGTCAGGGACATCTTGCTGAATGCAGCTTCAGAGCTTATATCTCTTTCCATTCTGGACAGTGGGTGCTCAGTACCCAACTGATGAGCATATGAGTGAATGAGAATGGAATCAGAATAGTGAGGTTACTTGGGGCATCGCAGGCCAGGAACTGAGCATGCTCACAAGAGTTGACCTGCCTCTGCTCCTGCATTTGAGAGGAGACCTTCTGTTTCCTGACCTCCTCCCCTGACCCATCAGTTCTGATGACATTCAGATTCCAAATGCTTCTGGGTACTAATCTCATCGTATGGCTTTGCTTTTTCTGATTTCTTCCAAAGAAGTGTATATCCAAATATTTCCCCTTTTATTTTTTTTCATCATTTCTCATTTACTTTTTTTTATTCATTGTACACAAATGGAGTACAACTTTTCATTTCTCTGTTGCGCACAATGTAGATTCACACCATTTGTGTAATCATACATGTACATAGGGTAATGATTGTCTCATCCCATTTTCTTTTGCAAATAAGTGAAACATTGTAAACAATAAGTTGCAATTTTCCCAGCTGGTGTTTTTTAGAAAAAGGCTAGGAAATACTCATTGTCAGTAAGTGTTCAAAAGATATTCAATAATATTCAGGAGAATGGCTTAATTACTATACTTGGCTTCTCTATACTTAATTGATAAAGGGTCTGGATGGGTTGTCCCAAACTACATTAGAAGTTAGTACTCTGATTTATATGGAGCCCTTGTTCCTCTGAGTACATCAGTATCAGTAGAGGAACGAGCCACAGGTCTTGCTGGCCTGGAACCCCATAACTGGAGGGCTTCTGTGGAGTGGGTGTTAGGGTGACACTTCTGTGGCAATCTGGATCCAGCCAGGAGGGAGTAACCACACAGTGATTTAAACAGGGGGAGTTTAACATGAAGAATCATTAAACTATGATAAAGGAGAAGTTATAGGATCAAAGAAAAATCTTTACATTTCCCCAGGTTAGGGCTGAGGGTACCTAAGGAAAGAAACTTGGAAAGGGTTCAGGTTTTTTGGAGAGGTACAGCTCTGGATGGCAGAATCTCCAGATTTTTGATGCGGTGGGGAGCGCAGCTGGTGCTGGTGTGGTTGTTCAGAGGGGGCAGGTCACTGGTGCAGGCAGGAGGTCAGGAGTGTGCAGAGGGAACCCGGGGGCAGCATGGACAGGAGGCCTGGAGTGTACTGTGATGTCTGCGGGAAGCCAGGTGTGCATACCTTGAGGACTGTGGGAGGTGGTTGCTGTGCTCTGCAGGGGCTGTGAGGTTGCTGGAGGTTCTGGACGTCCTCTCACCAGCCCCTTTCTCCTGCAGTGTGCTCTCCAGCCAGCACCGTCTGCTGAGGCTTAACATTATGCTTATTGTGAAGGAAAAATGCCTGAATGACCTCTTTCCAGTATTGCAGAGCATGTATTGAAGGATGAATTTGGAGCTGAGAGGCAATCTGTTGCTGATTGGCATACCTGAGTTGCCCTTCCTTACAGCACCCAGGGCCCCAGGATGTCTGTGTGGATGTACACTGCCCCCCACAACTTTGCCTTTGGCAGCTGGGTCAGCTAAGGACAGAGACCTAGATGGATCAGGATCCTCTTTCACCATCCTGCCAACAGCTCAAGGAGAAAGGATCCTAGCTGGAGCTGACCAGTGCTTCTGTTGGAGATGTGTGAGACTTCAGGACTTAAACTTGATTTACTGTTTTGGGCAGTGGCAACTCTGATGGCTCACTGAAGGTGCCTCTCTCTCCCACTCTCTTCAAGTCAACTGTAGGTACAAAATGCTTGGAAGATGCATGTCTCACAGTCTTGTACTGCTGCCCCTGTTCCAATTCAGGAGTGCCTGGGAAGAATGTTTCCATATCAGTGCATATCAGGCAAGAGGGCAGCTTCTGCACCTGTTGCTGTGACCTCTGTGGTCCAGGTTGGAGTGGGTTGACATGACCATAGAGCTAAGGTGGCTGCTAGGTTTTATTTGCTTAGTATCCCTCTGCATGGTCCCAGCCTCAGAGACTCTGACTTAATTGATCTGGCATCATTATTCTTTAATAGACCTAGTCCCTGCTATGTGGTTTTAAAGTGAAGCTAAGGTCAAGAACCCTGGTTCATGTTCTTGATGATTGCCATTCAGACTGGAGTGAGATGAAATCTTAGTTTTTTTTTTTTTTTTTTTTTTGCGGTGCTGGGGATCGAACCCAGGGCCTTGTGCTTGCAAGGCAAGCACTCTACCGATTGAGCTATCTCCCCAGCCCTTTAGAGTAGTTTTGATTTGCATTTCTCTAATTGCTAGAGATGTTGAACATTTTTTTCATTTATTTGTTGGTTGATTGTATTTGTTCTGACAGAATGGCAGTCATCAAGAACACAAGCAACAATAGGTGTTTGTGAGGATGTGGGGAAAATGTACATACATTGCTGATGGGACTGCAAATTGGTGTAACCACTCTGGAAAGAGTATGGAGATTCCTTAGAAAACTTGAAATGGAACCACAGTTTGACCCAGCTACCCCAATCCTCAGTTCATACCCAAAGTACTTAAAATCAGCATACCATAGTGATGTGGCCATGTCAATATTTATAGCAGCTCAATTCACCATAGCTAAACTATGGAACCAAGCTAGGTGCCATTCAACAGATGAATGGATAAAGAATGGAAGAGTACTCAGCCTTAAAGAAGAATGAAACTATGGCATTTGCCAGTAAATGGATGGAGTTGGAGAATATCATGCTAAGCAAAATAAGCCAATCCCAAAATATCAAAGACTGAATGTTTTCTCTGATATGCAGATGCTAATTCACAAAAAAGTGGGGTGTGCACTAGGGAAGAATAGAGTTACTTTAGATTAGGTAGAGGGGAGCGATGGGAGGGGTTGGGAGGGGTTGGGAGGGGAGGGAATACAGGGATAGGAAGGATAGTAGAATGAGACAGATATTATTACCTTATGTACATATATGACTGCCTGACCAATGTGTACAATCAGAAAAAGGAGAAATTGTATCCCATTTATGTATGATCTATCAAAGTGCATAAATGCATTCTACTGTCATGTATAACTAATTAGAACAAATTAAAAAATTTAAAAAAAGAACCCTGGTTCGAGCCCATCAATGTCCTGTGCAGTGGGCCTCTTAGTGCCTTCCTGTTTGTTTGTTTGTGTTACTCATTGATGGGCTATGAACATTTTGAAGACAGATTGTTTTCTTCTCTTCCTACATCAGTACACCAACCATCCTTGGAGAATAGCAGCTTCTACGTAACTTCCACTGTTCTGATCAGGTAGGGTTCCCTCGAGCAGTGGAGGTGACTGTGCTGCAGGTTTATCCCAGAATCAGCTCGGAAGCTCACTGTCTCCACCTGGGAGATCTGACTTGCTAGGCTTTATCAGGGACTCTCAGGTGGCAAGGGAGAGAGTTTTAAAAATGAGTCTTGGGGAAGTTGGCTCTGGGGCAAAGACGACTGACCTGGCTGCCTTGGTCCTGGAACCGGGACCTGCTCACATGAAGGGTTGGTTGTCTGTCAACTCAAATTCTTCGTGAGGAGTTTGTTTACAAACTGAAAGTATTCCTTGTAGTCCTCACTTAATTCTGTGGGAATGGTTGAGCTAGTCCAGAGGAATGTACAATTCTGTCCTTTCAGGTTTGTGATCATTTTTACTTTGCAGGATCTAACATGAGCTATCAGGGCCACTTTCAAATGTGAACAGTCCACCTTATTTTTTTTAAATATATATTTTTAAATGTTGATAGACTTTTATTTTATTCATTTATTTATATGTGGTTCTGAAAATTGAACCCAGTGCCTCACACATGCTAGGCAAATGCTCTGCCACTGAGCCACAACCCCAACCCCGAGTCTACCACCCATTTGTCCTGCAGTGGGATGGGAGAGAGGCAGGGAGAGTCCTGTCTGATCACAGTTCTCAAAGTGTGGCCCCTGGACCGACAGCTCCAGCATCACCTGGGCCCTTGTTAGAAGTGAAAATTTGTAACACCCCTCCCTCCCAAGTTATTAATCCAGAAACTCTGGGATGGGACCTGGAATTGTGTTATATGGAGGCCTCCAGAAAATTGTCCAGGCTTAAATTTGAGAACTACTGCTCTGTCCAGTCATCAGACTGAATGGATGCAGTGCATCGCAGCCCAGTGTGTACTTTCCTTTTCTTTTTCTGACCTCCTAGGCTTTTCCTGATCCTCCATTCTCCATGTGTACTTTAAAAAAAGTTTTTATTTGTTCTTTTTAGTTATACATGACAGTAGTCTATTTTGAAATATTTATTCAAACATGGTGTCTATCTTCTTCTAATTAGGACCCCAGGACCCCATTCCATGTGTACTCTTTGGTATGCTCCAGTGCTGGAGCTCTTGCTCTGTGACCCCCACTGCATCTGTCCTTCCACATCAGCATCACTCAGGCCTTGTTAGAAGTACGAAATCCTGGTCCTGCTCCACCTGCTGAATCAGAGTCTCCATTCCACAGGATCTGTAGGCAATTACTATCCATTTTAAAGGTTAGGGGGCACTAGTGAAACCACTTTGATTTTTTAAAAAATAAAAAAGTTTTAATAAAACTTATCTATCGGGGAATACAGAAAAAAGCCTAGAGAAGCTAAGGCACCCAAGTTCAGGAGCAATAGTATGTTTCTTAGACTCTCCTGGGAGCAAGCTCTCTGGTGTCATCATGGATGGGCCTGGCCCGCCTTTGTCCTAATAGGTGGGAGCCCTATTCAGATGACCTGCTTTTGAGATAGAAGCCATGCTTTGAACAGTGGCTAACATTGAGTCTTGCCTACAGCAGGCATTTAATAACTGTGCAAGGATTTTCAAGAATTCTGTACTACTGTAAGGTTATCATTGACTTTCTGGAAGTTGGAGTCCCCAGTATGTAAATGAAGCAAGTCAAGTCTGTTTCTGGCTGAACTTTTCATGGCCATAAATCTTAGTACAGTTACCAGAATGTCTTAGCCTGGAACCTCTGAGTGACAGTGAGGCTCAGGGAAAAACTCTTGCATGCAGCTCTCATTCACAGCCAAGATTGCTCTGTACCGGGAAACCTACTTTCTGACCTACTGCGAAAACTCTAATTGATGGATTTAGGTTTTACTAGAATGAGAATGTGAATGAGAGAGGGTGCGAGAGAAAAGGAATTGTCCTGGATGCCATTCTGGCTCAGAGATAAGGGACTAATTTAATTAATCCTGTGGAGTGCCCTGGCAGCTGGTGAGAGGCATTCTGATGCCTTCCAGAAGCCACCTTCAGTCCAGCACCCCTGGCTCCATGCCTGTCTTTCAGTAGGTGTGCCTGAGGCCTGTCTCCCTTCTCCCTGGCCTTGGAAGCAGTTGTAGATCTCCAGGGCCTGGTCTGGGCTTGTGGATACACATGGGAGTTTCCTGGAACAGTTGTCACAGTGGAGTCATAAACTCAAGGTTTAGACCTGTCCAGCATTTCTCAGCTCTGCCTCCATAAACCAGCTTTGTAAGAGAGATTTCCTAACTGAAAAGAGTCAGAGTCAATTCCTTGAAGACCCTGCTGTGGATACTGCTGCCATATCCCTGTTAGATTCCACAGCAATCTGAGGTTGAAAGTTATCAAAGGTCAGATTCTCCAGACTCTAATAGTTGTTCCTGGCCTCTAAGGGTGCAGAAACTGGGGTGTTCTTGTGCTTCTGCCAGACCTCTGTTACTTGACAGCAGTTGTTCTGAGCAGTAGGTACAGGGGATCTAAAGTGTGAAGAGTTCTAGCCCATTTGGGCATTACCTTCACTCAGGGTGCATGAGGATGTGTGGGGAGCAAGGGGTGCTGGTGCATGAGATGGTACAAATGGGTGTCTTGTGGGGAGAACAGGATTTAGGACATGTCCCCACACCAGACATATTTGGAGCTGCAGCATTAGTTGGCCAGAGCATTTCTCTTTAACATCTGGGAATGATTACCCTCTGCCTAAAACCCAACCATCCAGCAGCTGTAAGAAGCTCCATGTTAAGGTAAATGAAAGAAATGGACCCACAGCTGCACTCACATACCCTCCTCCTTAGAGATGGCAGGTGCAAACGCTTTCTAGAAACACTCCCAACAAATCCCTTCACCTTGGGTGTTGAACCGGAAAGGGACCGAGTCCAGTCCTGTCACAAACATGCAGTGCCGTGTCTGTGATTGAAGCCTGTTGCACAGTTTCTGGGACTAAAGAAAATTCTGATTTTTGGTTTAAATTAACATCGTAGCATGCATTTTTAGCTGTAAAGAATGTTGATTTTGATAGGGTGATGCCTGAGAGTGGATCTGAATCTCTCAGAGGATAATCCAGAAATTCAAAATTTCACAACAGATTCTCATTTACTAGAAAACACACTGTGTTTAAAATGGTTATTGATTCTAAAAACTTAATCCTCAGCAATCTTAGATTGAAAGTTATTTTTGTGTCAAAGGTCAGATTCTCCCGACTCTCAAACGAGCTAACACAGAACATTCCTAGAGTCATGGATAGATAATTTTTACTTGCTATAGAAGTGTATCTCATGCTCAGTGAATGTGACCTCTAAATGCTCCAGACCTGGTTATGGTGTTAGCCCTGCTCACAGTGGCTGTGTAACATGGTTGACCCCACAAAAGGCATTCACTTTTTCTCTCCAAACATGTCTCAGGAATGAATTAAAGATGGTAATATGTTTTTTTTTTTTTTTTGAGAATACTTATTTGAGATGTATGGCATTACAAATGGAAGTGCTTCACTTTTCCTGTCCCTGTCCTGGGTATCAGGCATCCCATAATGGGGCTATTTGCTGTGGAGAGAGAAACATGGAAAGAGGGGAGGCAGCGGATGCTGACGTAGGCTCTGAGCATCTTAAGACTGCAGGAATCTCAGTGAGCCACTACAAGTAGAGATGTTTTGTTGAGAGATTCCCACTAATCACTAAACCAGGGCTGTCTAGTCAGATAGTTAATGAATGACTGAGGGAATGGAGCAAAAGACACTGCTGGTTTTAAAATTATCTGGTTATTCAGAAGGTGTTAGGCAGAGTGTACCTAACATTAGTGTTGTGTACAGTTGAAAATAAATGAAGAAATTGCACAATCATACAGGGTTGAAGGAAAAGGGCTTTGAGTTCCCTGAGCTAGTGGGCAGGTTGCCAGGGGACTTGGGCGGCATGTGCTCAGATGGAAGGGTATGTGCTGCTCAGCCTGCCCTCTCTGGGCCTAGAAGGGAAGGCCTAGGATTTCTGGATCTTCCCATTCTTCAAGAGAAACTTGCAACCTGAATTTTTATGTAGTCACTTTACTTTTAGCTATTAGCAACTAACTGAAATTATTCTAAAAGGCCATACAGGCCAAATTGGACATGGCAGGGAACTGCCTGTTTGCATCCTGATGTCTGCCAGTCTCTGTTGTTTTACAGCTGGGATGAGTTGGCATGGGGTCCTGCCACTGGTGTGGCTCTGTGGCTGGTTTTCTTTTCTTCCTCCAGGGCTGTTTTCTGAGGATGCTCTGAATGACTTGTGTGCTCAGGGTTTTCCTGGCTGGCAGGCAGCTCACCCTCTGGAATTCTTGAAAGTTTTCCCTAGAAGTCCACAGTGGCAGCCAGCTGGACTTCCCCTGAGGTGTGGCTTCTGCTCCTGGGCTCTTGGGTCATGGATGCCAGGTGGAGCTGGCATCTTGGCCTGTTTGTGTTTTTTCTTAGGATCTCAGTGCATCTTTGCTGGGTTATTGGGCTAATACCCACAGTTGACCCCTGAGATGTACTTGCTCAGCATGAAGAATCCCACCTGGACTTATGTCGTAGATTAGGAAGGAGAGCTGGGGACTGGGGGAAGAGGGACAAGTTCTGAAGAGATTAGGGCCCTTGAGATTCTGCTCTTGGTTTTCTTTGTTCTCTCCCCTGGGAAAGTTGAAGTGGTATCTCTGGCCTCTTTTTCTCAGAGTAAGGACTCCAAGTTCCTATGTCACATCACCCTGGGGTGGTGGGAAGTGTGCAGCATCCTGGGTGCCACCTACTTAGACCCATGGAATTGAGATATTGGGGTGTGGCATTTTAAGCAAACCCTGGGAGGCTATTGTTCACACTGAAGTTTGAGAAGCTCTGATGAGGGATGGCAGAGGTCCTGGCATCAGGCTCTTGTGATTTAAAGTCATGTTCTACAGACCTGCCATGCAGGAATGTGAATGGATCCAAGGAGTCCTCATTGACTGGTTGACTCTGGCCCACAACCCCAAACCCAGCAGTCAGTGTTAAGTGGTAGCCCACGACCAATGTCCTGGGTGTATAACCAGAGTGGTTGCACAGAGCCCCACACTCAGAAGGGAACCTACACTTGGGGTTTAGTACTCTGTGGCCACAGTCTCCAAATTCATTTGATTTTAAAATTTGTGTCTTTTAAGCCATTGAGATTTGATGGGACAGTGGAACCATTACTGATGCTTGGCACTTGTGCTCATGTGCAGCTGTGCCTGTCTGTGCCTGATGCCCTACCATTCCCTCTGCCCCATGGGAACTTGGGTTCAAGCATAGAGAGGGTTAGTTTTGGGCATGTATTCTGTGTGCTGAGTGGTAGGACTGGGGGTGGGGCTACAGACCCTGTGAGTCTCTATGTTTGCTCACCAAGTGCCCCTGTGCCCCACAAACCATAGTAGTAAATAGTAGATTTAAAAAATCCAGCAGTACTGGTGGAAAGAGAGACTGCTGATGAAAGGAGAAAGTTCTTTTTTTTTTTTTTTGCTTTTTGAACATGAAGCTCCACATTTTCAGTTGACATTACAAATGTTGTAGCTGGCCTGAGTGATGCTGTGCATAAATCCTATTCTTGCTGGGTCTCTCTTACTGGTGGCTCACATCCATGGAATGTGACCCTTACTTAGGTCTTTTTCTTCTTTCAGTAGGTCTTTGATCTGATGATAATATGCAAAGTATTCTGTGTGTTTTCAAGTTTCTTTATGGTATACACATTAGTATGTTTCTTCTGATGAATATGAAATACAGGAATTTAATAAAGCGATAAAATATTAAAAGTTCCTGGTAAATTTGTACAAGAGTTTTGAGGACTTTTTAAAGTGGGGGGAATCAGCGAGGCTATCATATTTGCATGGTTTTTCAAATCACAAAGTGTTCCATGTGTAGTGCAATTTGGTTATGCAGTCTAGCTGTGAGTGGTTTGCATTGCCTCACCTTGTCAGTCAAAGCAAGCAGGGTGCACTTGGGACTCGGCATGTGCTCAGTGAATGTCTGCAGAAGAGCAGGGTGTGAGGATTGGAGTGTGCGTGTCTTGGCAAAGCTTGTTATTGTTTAGAGGGATAAGCAGCTGACAGCACTAGGCTTACTTATTTCCCAGTGGAAATCTCCAGTCTGTGTCTCGCTTCACCTCTCAGCAGTGTTTTCAGTTGACCGTGGTCTAGTGGAAACACTCTCTCCCCTTGGCTTGGAGGACAGCTTTCTCTTGGTTGTTCTGTGGTCTCCCTGGCTGCTCCTTTTCTTTTACCTCATCTCTAAATGATGGAATTGCTGGGGGCTTGCTCCTTTTCTTTTCTTTCTTTCTTCATTCTGTTTTTTGTTGCCCAATAGCTAAGAACATGGTCAAAGGAACGTGTTTGGGGTCAGTTGCTACTAATTGTGATGATCTTAGGTAAGTCCTTTGGTCAAGATTTAGGTTTCTGTGAGTTTGTGCTCCACAGTTTTACACCAATTAAAGAGGGAAATAATAAATGTACATTCCTCATGAGCTTGTGTGACCATTAAATAATTCATGTTAATTTGTGTAAATAAATGGTGTTTGTTGCTATTACAAGTTAGATGGTTGGGCATCTGCTTCTGGCTAAAGTGAACCAGCTCATCGAAGAACAATCCTCCTACTCAGGACAACAGAAAAGCTGGCCAGAGGACCAAAAAAATAAGATTGAAGGCTCCAGAAAACTACCCAAGCAGCCACGAATGATCAGGCTAAGATCTCAGAGAGAAAGGAGACTCAGTGAGGTCACTCTCACTGGGTGGGACACACTCAATTTACTTTCACCTCACATTTACCAGTTCATCAGTGACAGATGCAGAGAAAATGAATGTGATCACGAGGAGGCTGAGAAGTTAAGCAATTTAGCTAACAGCAGTTTCGTAGTACTGGGGAGAAGAAAATAGAGATCAGGGCTCATTAAGGTAGAGGGATCTTAAGAAACCTTCTAGGCATTCAGTTGGGACTGCTGAAGATTTCATCCAGGAAGTAAGGACTAGTGAACAAAAACTAGGCTGTACAAAGACTGACCACCAGTTTAAAATGAATTCAATTCTTGATCAGGTTAAGGTGGTCTATTTCTATGGCATTCCAGAGGATAAGGAAAATACTCACTGGAGGAAGACTTCACCCAGTGTCTCTAAATATTTTAATAAATGACTATTAAGTTTAATAAAATTTTACCTAATTCATCTAGAAACCTGAGGAAGAGAAAGAGGAAGATAGAGGAGAGAGAAAGAAAGAGGTGCGGGTGGGAGAGGAGAGTCGCTATGTTTTACCCTTCAAGTCACTGCCAGACTGTCTTCCAAAGTGGCTGCATCATTTTACATTCCCATCAGGATGTGCGGTGATTCCAGTTTCTCCAGAGCCTTGCCAACTCCTGTTGTTTGCCTTTTTTTTTTTTTTTTTGTAACATCCATCCTAATGAATATGAAGTTGTATTCATTGCTTGATTTGCAATGCAATCCCTGATAGCTTTTGATTTTGAGCATATTTTTATGCATTTATTGGTTGTGTGTTTTTCTTCTTTGAGAAATGGCTATTCAAATCCTTTGCCCAATTTTAAATTGGGGTGTTTGCCTTTTTGTTGTTCAGTTATAAGCATTTCTTATATATTCTAGTTCAAGTCCCTTATCAGATATGTGATTTACAGAAATCTCCAACCTATGGGTTTTATTTATTTTTCTTTTTTTTTCAGTCTTTTTTTTTTATTATTGTAAACAAATGGGATACATGTTGTTTCTCTGTACATGGCGTAAAGGCATACCATTTGTGTAATCATAAATTTACATAGGGTAATGTTGTTTGATTCATTCTGTTATTTTTCCCCTTCCCCCCCACCCCTCCCACCCCTCTTTTCCCTCTATAGAGTCCTTCCTTCCTCCATTCTTGCCCCCTCCCTAACCCTAACTCTAACCCTAACACTAATCCCTCCCACCCCCCATTATGTGTCATCATCCACTTATTAATGATATTATCATTCGTCCTTTGGTTTTTTGAGATTGGCTTATCTCACTTAGCATGATATTCTCCAGTTTCATCCATTTGCCTGCAAATGCCATAATTTTATCATTCTTTATGGCTGAGTAATATTCCATTATATATATATACCACAGTTTCTTTATCCATTCATCAATTGAAGGACATCTAGGTTGGTTCCACAATCTGGCTATTGTGAACTGAGCAGCTATGAATATTGATGTGGCTGTATCTCTATAATATGCTGATTTTAAGTCCTTTGGGTATAGGCCAAGGAGTGGGATAGCTGGGTCAAATGGTGGTTCCATTCCAAGTTTTCTAAGGAGTCTCCACACTGCTTTCCAGAGTGGCTGCACTAATTTGCAGCCCTACCAGCAATGTATGAGTGTACCTTTCTCCCCACATCCTCGCCAACACCTGTTGTTGCTTGTATTCTTGATAATCGCCATTCTAATTGGGGTGAGATGGAATCTTAGGGTGGTTTTGATTTGCATTTCTCTTATTACTAGAGATGTTGAACATTTTTCCATATGTTTGTTGATTTCTTGTAGATCTTCTGTGAAGTGTCTGTTCATTTCCTTAGCCCATTTGTTGATTGGATTACTTGCATTCTTGGTGTAGAGATTTTTGAGTTCTTTATAGATTCTGGAGATTAGTGCTCTATCTGAAGTATGATTGGCAAAGATTTTCTCCCACTCTGTAGGCTCTTTCTTCACATTGCTGATAGTTTCCTTTGCTGAGAGAAAACTTTTTAGTTTGAATCTATTCCAGTTATTAATTCTTGCTTTTATTTCTTGTGCTATGGGAGTCCTGTTGAGGAAGTCTGGTCCTAAGCCGACATGTTGAAGCTCTGGACCTACTTTTTCTTCTATAAGATGCAAGTTCTCTGGTCTGATTCCGAGGTCCTTAATCCATTTTGAGTTTAGTTTCGTGCATGGTGAGAGATATGGGTTTAGTTTCATTCTGTTGCATATGGATTTCCAATTCTCCCAGCACCATTTGTTGAAGAGGCTATCTTTTCTCCATTGCATATTTTTGGCACCTTTGTCTAGTATGAGAAAATTGTATTTATTTGGGTTTGTGTCCGTGTCCTCTATTCTGTACCATTGATCCACCTTTCTATTTTGGTACCAATACCATGCCGTTTTTGTTACTATTGCTTTGTAGTAGAGTTGAAGATCTGGAATTGCGATACCCCCTGCTTCACTCTTTCTGCCAAGGATTGCTTTAGCTATTCTGGGTTTTTTATTCTTCCAGATGAATTTCATAATTTCTTGCTCTATTTCTGTAAGGTACATCATTGGGATTTTAATTGGAATTGCACTGAATCTGTATAGAACTTTTGGTAGTATGGCCATTTTGACAATATTAATTCTTCCTATCCAAGAACATGGGAGATCTTTCCATCTTCTAAGGTTTTCTTGAATTTCTTTCTTTAGTGTTCTGTAGTTCTCATTGTAGAGGTCTTTCACCTCTTTTGTGAGATTGATTCCCAAGTATTTTATTTTTTTTGAAGCTATTGTGAATGGGGTAGTTTTCCTAATTTCTCTTTCTGAAGATTCATCGCTTATGTATAAAAATGCCTTAGATTTATGTGCATTGATCTTATATCCCGCTACTTTACTGAATTCACTAATGAGATCTAAAAGTTTTCTGGTGGAATTTCCTGGTTCCTCTAAGTATACCATCATATCATCAGCAAATAGGGATAGTTTGAGTTCTTCTTTTCCTATTCGTATCCCTTTAATTTCTTTGGTCTGTCTAATTGCTCTGGCTAGAGTTTCAAGGACGATATTGAAAAGAAGTGGTGAAAGAGGGCATCCCTGCCTTGTTCCAGTTTTTAGGGGGAATGCTTTCAGTTTTTCACCATTTAGAATGATATTAGCCATGGGTTTAGCATAGATGGCCTTTACAATGTTAAGGAATGTTCGCACTATCCCTATTTTTTCTAGTGTTTTGAGCATGAAGGGGTGCTGTATTTTATCAAATGCTTTCTCTGCATCTATTGAAATAATCATGTGATTCTTGACTTTAAGTCTATTGATATGGTGAATTACATTTATTGATTTCCTGATGTTGAACCAGCCTTGCATCCCTGGGATGAAGCCCACTTGATCATGGTGATATATATCTTTTTAATATATATATATTTTTTTGATGGTACCCTTTTTTTGAAGCACAAAAAATTTTAATTTTTTTTTTATTATATCAATGTCAAACATCTTTATTTTGATAAAAGACACCCTAGTAGAAGGATCTTTGTTCTTAGAAATTCACACTGAAATAAGGGATAACTGTTTTAGAATATTTAATAAATATAAATAGGAGGCCTGCAGTACACAGAATTTAAGTGTATTAAAATGTTAATTTGTGAACCTGGGCTGGGGTTGTGGCTCTAGAAGTAAAGCGTTTGCCTAACACGTGAGGCACTGGGTTCAATCCTCAGCACTACATAAAAATAAAGGTACTGGGTTCATCTACAACTAAAAATATATATTTTTAATTGCTGCATCTAAGAATTCAGGAGTTCTTTATCATAACTTTTCTGAAAATTTTAAATTATTTCTAACTATAAAGTTTAAAAAAGTGCTGTGCAGGAACTTCTGCAAAGTCAATAGCAAAAGCAAGTCTAATTGGAAGACTGGGTTCTTGGGAACTCAATAAGAATTACTTAAGAATTATAACATATAACCTTTTAGGAAGGACTGCCAGAAATGAAGGAGAAAAGCTAACTTTTCCCTGAACAGAGATTTTTCTTATCACTTCTGTAGAGACAAACTTGCGTAAACTTGAAGCATGCATTAATGTAGAAGAAAGTGGTCTGTCCCAATGCACCCAGCATCAACAAAGAATCTCAAGTAGGGACGATGGGAGATGGAGAAAAAACAGACATTTTCAAGTAAAACTGGGGCCAGGTGACACACTGCACTCTGATGGAGGAAGTTCAACTATAGGGTCATTGTAAGTTGCTCAAGTCTCATGAGTTATCAAGAGGCTTCTTTGGTGCACTAAAGTTAACAAACTAAAAACATTTCTGCAGTTATCCTAATGTTGCAATACCAGGAACATCCAGCTGCACACAGGAAGCCCATTGTACGGAATGTCTGATAACTCTTAGCATCTGTTAACATCCTTGCCTTTTTGGCAAGGAAGGTTTCCCAGGCTTGGTTTTTGCGGGGGTGGGGGGTGCTGATCTGCTCTCTACATGTCCTCCTTTCTTACTTTTTAATTGCAACCGATGCATGTCTACTTGGAGGTGTTGGAATTGGTATCTGATGCGACTGCAGATGACTGACAACTTACAACAGCCAGCATTGCCATAAACATGGTAGCTGGTGTCACAGGGACGCCCTGACTCTCAATCACATTCTCAGCTTTGTTTGTCAGGTTCTTGATCTGACCCCAAGTCGGGGGACTTGAAATCAGTGTGCCCTTCATTGCTTGTCTGTTTTTCTTGCATCTTTTCCTCTTCAGATTGTTTCGGGGCAGCTTCTGCTCCGGCTCCGCTGTTTCTGAAGCGATCCTCAGTCTTTTTAATTCGGGTTCAGGTTCAGGTTCGGGTTCCGGTTCAGGGTCAGGTTCGGCTGTTGGATCCATGTTGATGATGCACTGCTCACTCGGGTACCCAAATCAGCTTCTCAGCACCTTCAGCTGGAAACGTCACGTCTCCGAGGCCGGCGGCCTTATGGGTCTCACCGAGACACTCACCAGAGCCAGGATGCAGCGGTCTCAGCAGCGAAGCCCTGTATCCTGCGCTCAAAATTTTTAATCTTGATGAAGTAAAATTTACCTATTTTATTTTGTTGTTGTGTACTTTTGGTGTCATGTCACCTTCACTTTGAAGAATATTTTTTCTGGTGGATACAGAATTAGAGATAAGCAGTTATTTTCTGGGAACACTCTTAAACTGCTATTCCACTATCTTCTAGCTAAGATCATTTCAGTGGAAATATCAGCTGCTAGTCATACTATTGCTCTTTTGAAGATAAACTATTTTTCTCTGACTGCATTGAATATTTTCATTATTTTTATCAGTTTTGCTATAAGGTATGCACCTTACTGTGCATTTGTCCTGCCTAGTACTTCTTGAATTTATTACTTGATGTCTTTTGTTGATTTTAGAACATTTTGACCATTGCCTCCTCAAATATTGCTTCTGTCCATTCTCTTTCTTCTCTTCCTGTTGTACTTCAATTCATGCATTTTAGACCCATGGCCAGTATACTTCTTGCACTCTCTACTACATTTGCCTTTTCCTGCTCCCCATGAGTTGTTCTTAATATTTCTTCTGAACTATATTCCATATTGTTAGTTCTCCCTTTATCTGTGCCTATTTTTCTGTTGAACCATCTATCCCATTCCTAATCTTCCTATTTCTCATTTCCACAATTTCTTTTTATTCTTTTTTTTTTTTTTGAGTACAACTTTTCATTTCTCTGGTTGTGCATGATGTAGAGTCACACCATTTGTGTAATCATACATGTACCTAGGGTAATGATGTTTGTCTCATTCCACCATCTTTCCTTCCTCCCACCCTTTCCCTCCCCTCTTTTCCCTCTACACAATCCAATGTTCCTCCATTCTTCCCTTAACCTCTTCCCCACTCCTGTTATATATCAGTATCCACTTTTGATTCTTTTTATTACATATATTCCTGCTTTTCTTTGTTAAAATTCTCTATCTTGCCTTTTGTTATAATTATTTCATAGATTATGTCTCATAACTTCAGTATCTGAACCACTTATAGTGAATGAAATATCAGTAAGTGCTACAGCACTGATGGGGCTCAAAAACATTATTCTAAGTGAGAGAAGACAGTCATGATTGTATGAGTCCATGCATGAAATTTTCAAGAATAAGCAAATCTATAGACACTGAAAGTAGATTAGGGTTTCCAGGGGCCATTGTGTGTGTGTGTGTGTGTGTGTGTGTGAGAGAGAGAGAGAGAGAGAGAGACTATGAATTAATATGATACCTGCTAATAAACATGAGGTTTCTTTTTCAGCTAGTAAAAATGTTCTAAAATTGATATTGATCATGGTGACAGATGAACAACTCTTTGAATATACTATGAGCCATAGAATTATATACTTTAAGTAGATGAATTATATGGTATGAACATTATACCTTAATAAAGCCAATATCTCCCAAAACGGAGGTGAAATAAAGATGCTTCTAGAAAACACACTGAGAAATTTTGTTTTCAGCATACTTTCAATAAAAAATACTAGAGCGTTCTTGAGGTGGAAGGAAATTTTTGTAGAGGCACACAAGTGCAGGGAGGAATGAAGTACAATAAATAACTATGTGGATAAGTTTGAATGAACATTGATGATCTGAGCAATACGATTTTATGGGTTTAAAATACATTTCTTAATATCTCAAAAGGTATAGACCATATTAAAGTAGAGTAGTGCCCTTAACTTGTCTGGGCAATCATAATGCTAGTTTATAATAGGCTTTGCTGAGTCAGGAAGGCAAGCTATCATCTACAGGGTGAATTACTAAAAGAATTAGTAAGAGAATGGGTAACTAGGAAAAAATAGAATAATATAAAGGAAATGTGGAATAATAAAGAATAGTAGATTAAACCAAATGTGGCAATAAAAAAGGAAACCAGAACTTTCAGGTCAAATATGAAACATGTACATTTGAACCCAAACATCAGCAATCATTTAGATAAGCAGACTTTTATGACTTGCTTTTATTAAAAAAACAGATTGGGTTAAAAAAAAAAAAAACCCTGTATTCTACTAACAAGAGACATCTTAAATATGTGACCACTGATGTAAGTAAAAATTAGAAAATAAACCGTGCAACACTAAAGAAAGTGGTATGGTTGTATTAGTAGCAGATGATGTAATCTTTAAGGCAAGAAATGGTAGTAATGGTTATAGAGGAAACCTTACAGTGCTGAAATAGGCAGGGCTCTAGGAAATATTAGTCTGCAGCTAACAAATAGCCAAAATAAACAAGTCAAATATTGACAGAATTAGAAGGGAAAACAGAAAAAATTCACAGTCGTAGTGGGAGATTAGTGCACCTCTTTGCAGAACAAGCAGATAAAGAGCAGTAAGCATAGGGGAGACTTGAATATCCTATTTAACAGGCACTGCAGCTGTTGAAGATACATCCTTTGCATTTATTGGGACATAAAATAAATCTAAGGAAGTTTCAAAGAATTGAAATCATATAGAATCTGTTTTCTGACCACAGTGATATTACGCTAGAAACCAATAATAAAGATACTAGATATTTAAATGCCTACATATTTGGAAATGATGCAATACACTTCTAAATAACGTTGGTTTGAAGAAGAAATCCCAGTGGAATTTAGAAAAAGATTTTGAGCAAAGTTAATGAAAATACGGCATATCAGATCTTGTGGGTTGTAGCTAAAAAATCTATGTAGAAGGACATCGTAGTCTCAAATGCACATACAGACTTCTTCTATGTGCGGGTTGGATTCAGGACCCCCCACCCCCATGGATACCCAAATCCATGGGTGCTCAAGTTCCTTATATAATAAAATGGTGCAGTAATTGCATGTAAGCTATGTACCTCTTCTTGTATACTTTAAATAATCTCTAGATGACTTACAATATCTAATATAATGGAAATACAATGGAAATAGTTGTTATACTGTATTGTTTAGGGAATAATGACAAGAAAAAATGTCTATACATGTTCAGTACCTAAGCAGTTTATTTTCTGAATATTTTTCATTCATGTTTGGTTGAGTCCTTGGGTGCAGATATAGAGAGTTGATATAGAGAGCTGAATGTAATTGAAAAGAAGAAAAACTGAAAATCTCAAGATTTTAGAGTTTAGGGAATAAAACCTCACAAAAAATGTAAAAGGACATTATGTGTAGAAGACTGTTTTCACAAAGAACAGAAATAAATGAGATAGAAAACGAACTTGCAATAGAGGAAAGGCAATATAATCAAGAGTTGGTTCTTTGAAAAGACAGAATCAATAAAGTGCCTCTCCTAAGTGAGAGAAAACAAACAACAAACAAAACAGCAAAAACAAAGGAAGCACAAATCACCAAACTCAGGAATGAATAAAATCCTCAAGACTTGAGAAGAGGCATGTGCAGGCTCCCCAATACACTGGTGGGTTTCAACTGCCACATTGTATTTACATTCAAACCCTAAAATATCTCCACTTGTTTTAGATATAACATGTCAAAAACAAAACTTCTGATTTTATCCTATCCCCCTCACCCCCAAATAGAATTTTTTTTTTGTTCTAGTGATTGAACCTAGGCATACTTAAGCACTGAACCACATCCCCAACTCTTTAAATTTTTTATTTTGAGACAGGGTCTTGCTAAGTTGCTTAGGGCCTCACTAAGTTGGTGAAGCTGTCCTTAAACTTGTGATCCTCCTGCCTAAGCCTCCTGAGTCGCTGGAATTGCAGGCGTGTGCCACTGCCTCCACCCAAACAGCTTTTTATTCAGTGTTCGCCATGTTGGTAAATGGTACCAGCACTTATTAATTTGCTCCAGCAAGAAGCTCAGGATTTTGGCTTTCTCTGGTGGATCCTTCCCCATCTCCTCAATCCCCCAGGCCTATGACTTTCCCTTCTTCCCTTGCCTTTTGCCCTGTATCTCCCTTCTCTTCTCTCCATTTCCTTCACTTCCACTGTTTTCCCAGCCACCTTCAGATTGAGTGATTCCAGCAATGGCGACTTCTTTTATCTCTCCATTTTTATCTGCACCCCACAGAGCTGGTCCTGCACACATCTGCTTACAGCTGTTCATTCCACAGCTTCTCATGAGTCAAGTCTACACTGAGCTGTGACCAGGAGCCTCCCCAGAGCCCTTGGCTTGCGTTCATTGGTACCTTGATTACTCAGACTCCTGTGGCAAGGTTTTTGCATCATTATGCTTCAGTCCCCAGGATGAAAACACGAACCAAAGCCACAAAGGTGACTCACTTGCTGTGCTTCTCTGTTTCCTGAGTTCCAACTGCTAGTTGGGTGATCCTCCTACCCACAGCCCTGAGTGCTCCCTGAGACCTTGTCTGTCTGGCTTACAGACACAGCATAGCACTGAGCACAGGAAAGAACTATTAACCTGAGTAAGTGAATAGATGAAGAATGATGGACAATAATAATCCTGAAACAGTGTTGATATTACTTTTCAAATGGGAAAAGGTACTTACAGACATAAATAAATATGTTCTAACGTTTTCAAATAAAAATTTTAAATGTATTTTTTGTTATTTGTTCATTGATAAGAAGGCAATCAAAATAATTCAAATATTTACCTACTTACCAGGTATCACTCTAAATTTAGCTCTTCATGAGAGAACCTTGCCTTTGTGTTTCTGCAGAACTTGGCAGAAGTCCTTGGCAGAAGTCATTGGTTGGTGAGCTATCCACTCTTATCCACTTAAAAAGAAATTGGGGCCATGATCTGGAAACTACCTAAACCAGTTTCAGGATATTGCTTAGGTTGGTGGTCACAAAGAGCATAACTTATTAAAGGTTTCTGAGGAAGTAAAATCTAATCACTTTCAAAGAATATATACTCACATTATTTAATCACCTGTATGTGTTGGATTTTTGAAAAAGTCCTTACACTTTGTCCTAAAACATTTATTAAAGTCCCTGTATTATATTTATTCTGAAGAGCCTAAATGGGTCTCTAGAAATGTAAATGGGATTGTTGGGGTTAGTCGACAGGACCTATTTTCTTCTGATATCATACAAATCAGTCTTTTGGTCTTTCTCTTAAGAAAATTGATCAGTGTTACTTGTATTTCTAAACTTTGTTACATCTCTGTAGGAAACTAATATATTTTATTTTATCTTATTTTAGTTTTAGTTTTCAAGTATTATAGTAAATTAAAAAGAATTATTCTATTTAGTTGTATATGATAGTAGAATGCATTTATACATTTTGATAAATCATACATAAATGGTGTATAATTTCTCATTTTTCTGATTGTACATATTGTGGGATCACATTGGTCATGCAGTCATATATGTATGTGAGGTAATAATGTCCGTTTCATTCTACCATCCTTCCTATCCCCAAACCCATGATAAAAGGTTTTATATTGTCATCCCTTGGGATTCATAAGGGATTGGTTTTAGGACCTCTGTGGAAGCCCAAATCTGTGGATGCTCAAGTTCCTTAAATAAAATGGCATAGTATTTGCATGTAACCTACATCTAGCCTCCTGTATACTTTGTTACCTCTCAGTTGCTAATAATGCCTAACACAATGTAAATGCTATGCAAATAGTTATACTGTACTGTTTAGGGAATAATGACAAGAAAAAAGTATGACATGTTCAGTACATATGTAATTTTTTTCTAATTATTTTTAATTCACAATTGTTTTAATTTGTGTATGTGGGACCTATGGATATGGAGGGCCTATTGCATATACTAAGGAATATACGTGAGGGTATGTATATTTTGAAGGGTAATGAAATGAATAACATGTCCTCGCTGTCCACTTTAGAACAGAGTATGAGTCTCCTACCTTGTCCATATGCAGTGGTTATTGTAGGGTACCATCGCCCATAAAAGCCTAAATGATCAAACCAGAGTTTTGTGTTGATTTTTGTTAAGAATTGCAAAAAAAAAAAAAAAAAAAAAAAAAAAAAAAAAAAAGAATTGCAAAGGGGACACGTGACACTGCTTGTTGGTGAGTTCTCTTTCTTAATTTCTTTTGTTTATAATCTAAATCTAGTTTCTTGTCTCTCTTGTGTTTAGAAGGAAACAAAAAATTTAAGAAAACCACAAGCTTCATGGCTGCCTAAGCAGCAGATATACCATTTGAGGCAGGAAACAGACCTAGCTGTCCTGCAGGTGACCAACTGAAACATGTTTTGTACCACTCTTGGACGGGGATGAATTTGAGTTGGGATGCTCGGGGGGCTTACAGTAAGCTTATTCTTGGAGGGAGCCAGGGCTCATTTCCGAGCCAGAAGTGGGCTGACCTGTGGGCATGGGACCAGTGCAATATGAAAGGCCTGGGCTTGCAGTTGCTTGAAATTCTTAATAATTCCACTTTTCAGTTCACGGTTTGTGAGTGGAGTAAGGTGGAAAATGTTCTTGTGTCTTGGAACCTCAATCCACTTGATTTCTCCTCCTGTTGCCTCCTCACTTCCCTAGGAGGGGAATCTCACTAACTGTTCCTTCATTCTCTGCTTGGTCTCCCCCTTCTTGCTTTTACCCAGCATCTGCTGCTGTCCTCTGTCCCCAGCAGGGAACTTGGGCTTTGGGAGAGTCTGGGTTAGGTGTGTCTGCTCCATGGCATCTCAGGGTTGGGCATCTGCTGGCCATCCCTGCCTTGAGCTGGGTGTGTCATGCTGTATTCACTGGGCAACTTGTGGGGCCAGGCTCTCACCTAGCGCCCATCCAGATACCTAGCACTCTGAGGGTGAAAATTGTCCTGCCCATCTGCCTTAGGCTGTGGTGGCAACTCTTGGGAAAGAGGTGATTGAATTAAAGTAACAACATGAAGTGTTGTATGTGCCTATGGGTCTGTGGGGCTTTCTGGTTTTGGCTAGTTTGCTAGTTTGATTTCTGCTGGGCTCCTTCCTGTCTCTGTTATCAGCTGGTAGGTCCTCTGTAGGTTTGAAGATCCAGGTTGGCTTCCCTCAGTGGTATAGTTCCAAGAGTAGCCAGAGAGGACAACCCAGTGAGCAAATGCCCTGCACACATCTGCTATGTCATGTTTACTACCACTCCACTGGACAAAACAGGACCCAGACCAGCCCAGGTTGCAAGAGTGGAAGAAGAACCTGCCCGTCAAGCTGCAAAATCACCTTGGGAGGGTATGGATACAGGGATGGGGGAGGCGGAGTGAATCAAATGACACAGGCAAGTGACGTTTATTTGCACTTTTCTTTAGACTTAGTTTTTCTTTTTAAAATTGGCATTTATTTTCCTACTTCTGAATTACTAGTGAAATTAGCCTTCATGTATATTTATAGAATGGGTCTGTACAAATCTATTTCAGAGTTACACAGAAATTTTATTGCCTAGACTTGGATCACTGTAGACCTGCTGCCAGAACCCAGATAATCATTAAACTGCCCCAGTAACACTCCACTTCACTGGCTTAAGGAAGGGAAAGAATATAGAAATCGAGACGTGACATCAGCCTTGTTTTAGATGTTTGGGGTTTTTCTGGGATGGTGAGCCAGCCTGCCTTTTTGAGTGCACTGTCTTTGTAGGAACAGTCAAAAGAACCCCAGAGGGACTTTGTGCAGCCTCTCTACAAGCAGCTGAGGGCTCTTTTATCTGTCTCTACAGAATGCGGGTCCATTATACGGTGTGTTTTGACCCTGGGGGGTGGCACAGAATTCAGCCTATCTGGAAGGCTCCTTATTGTGGATCTGGCACTGACTCCCTCCGGAGCAGCCCACCCTCTGCCAGAATCCTGGCCACAGGTTGACAGCCTGCAACCTGATCTGAAGTCTCCCTGCTGGGCCACTGTCACTAACCCTAAATTCCCTAATCGCCACCCTTCTATAATAGCCCTGTAATGCTATCTTCCCACATGGCTCCCTGCTTTGTCTTATGTCCTGAAGTGCCCGACAATGTCCTGGCCACCAAACCTACAGCCAAGAAAGAGTGCAGGAGACATGCTGCCAGGGGATCAGGGTTGACATGAAAATTGTCGGAGTCAGGAAATTCCAGGGTCCTTAAGTCATCCGGGAAGATATTTGACATGAGAGGCCAAGGGAAGGGATCAGGTTGCTCCCTGTAAGCAGGAATTGAGGTCAGGGATTGGGCTGGCAGGGAGGTTTCGGAGTCCTTCACTCTGTAAGGAAATCTGGATATTTCTGGCTAAATCTTTATGATAATGCCATTGGAATTAATCTTACTCACTACCCATTGTTTTGGAAGTTTATCACTAACAAGATTAAAGAATTCCTTTAGAGTATCTATCAATTTGTTTATTAAAATGATATCTGAATCACATGTACAAGCCTTGGGTTCAATCTCAGTACCACAAAAAAAAAAAAAAAAAAAAAAAAAGGTATCTGAAGCTGACCCTTGTCATCCCCCAAATATCTAGGGGATTTTAGTGTTTCAGTGTGTTAGTCCAATCAAGAAAGCACTTTATTCTCTCTTCTTGGCTCATGTGATGGTTTAAAGATTAATCTCACGTGTCTGGGTACAAGGATAAGGCAGGGCCTGCATTGTGGAATGGCTTGGACAGTGTGGGTTGACTTGTTTGGCATCCTCACAGTTCACCTGTGCTGTTAGGATCCCCTTTGGACACACACACATCCCATTTCCCTAAGGGCAGCTGATGTCTGAGTTTTTTTCCTTTTTCCCACATGTACTTCCTGGGGAACTCAGAGACCTATAATGTCATCTTTTCTTTTTCATTTGAGGGATTCACTAGCACAGATAGGGAAGGACTTGCCCACCCATTTATTAGGGAATTGGGATGGTGACATCTAGCTCAGGAAGTAATGGCAGTCTTCCTCTTAGAAGGGGGACTTGGGCAGTTATATGGAGGATATTTGGGTCCCTGATAATTACAGTAGCAGGAATATAACTGAGGAAGAATTTCCACACATTTTGACAGTTGATTGAGATATCATTTTATTCGATTCTGTGTTTTATTTGTATGTCATACTTACTTGATGAAACCGTCTCTTTGAGGAAAGGAAGTGATTATGTGTTCCTTGGTACCCTGCCTGTGTCTGGTATATAATTTGGTCAGAATAGGGCTGTGGAAATGGTGGTGGTTGATGATGCCCAGGATGTAAGGAGAAGAATGGTGAGAGTGGGCAGTTGGGCTAAGTGTGAGGGGGTCCTGTATCAGAAGGCTGGGGAGATTGTGTGGCTTCCTGTTATAATTTGGGGATAGCCTGGAGCACATTGAGGTAGATGCCTGGCAGGCCAGGAGGTGTCCAGGAAGATGGGACAGTCACTTTTGGCTGATGGGAATAAAATCAGGAAGTGCAGGATGGAGATGATATGCTAAATAGCCCCTGATGCCATTACGGACAGGACTATATCTATGGCCATTAGTGCACTCCCACCTCTGCCCCAGCTGAGGGGAGGGGCACAGGGCTTAAGTGTGGTTGGTAGGGACTGAGATCCTAGGCCAGGGAATCTTAGCCTTTTTATCCCCATTGCTGTCTCCACTGAGTGACCAGGGAGGGGTACAAGAAATATGCCCTGACCCTGTCCTGGGTGGCTTCTGAACATTGGCTATTAAGTCCTCAGGAATTTTTAGAATCAATTGTTAAACACAGCCATTATTAGAAAAATTAAATAATAGAAACTTATACTTGAGTAAATTATATTAAAAATGAAGGTAGTAAGTATTCAAAACACATCACTTTGTAATCATTTGAGTGCTACTTTTGCTCTTGAGATTGGGTACTTCTCATGTAGGTGTGGTTGTGCATCGGTGACTTCCTGTTGGTACTTGAGACAGGCCATGGTGGGAGCATTTACCCATGTCCATGGACACACTCTGCCTCTCTCGGCTTCAGAGCTGCACTTCCTCTTGTTCTTGGTTCTCTCCCTGGGTTGAGTGTGGACCACAACCTCAGTATGACTCAGACCCTTTTGAGGAGACGCAAAGACTCTTGATCCAAAAACTCCTTTCTCTGGACTCAGACGTTTCCAGGGGTGGAGGGAAAATAAATTGTTATGGCTTAAAGGGCTTTCATTATGCCATCTGCTAGGCTGCTGATTATATGTGGGATTAAACATAAGCAAAAGTGTTGACACTGCCAACAGAACTAAGTAAGCTTTATTAGTTAACACCAGCAGTGGAAGTTCAAAGAAAGAACAAGCTGCCAATGACTACAACTATCCTCATGGTTGTGTGTTAACAGGTTCAGTTTCTAATGGAATTTTCCATCTAGGGATGATAAATTCTTACTTCAGTCCACTGGTGACCCTTGGCTAAGGAGGTGTCTTTGGCAGGAGACTTCCTGTTGGTGTTTCCATAGACCAGGGAGGGCATTCTCCTATATCTTTTTTTTTTTTTTTTTTTTGGTTACTGGGGATCTATTTTTTATTTTGAGACAGGTCTCATTAAGTTGCTGAAGGTCTTGCTAAGTGACTGAGGATGACCTTGAACTTGTGATCCTCCTGTCTCAGCCTCCTCAATCCCTGGGATTACAGGTGTGTGACACTGCACCCAGCTCCCCTGGGTCTTTTCCCCAAACCCTGGCTACACCTCTAACACCACAGTAAAGTGAGTTTGGCCATTTTGATTTCCCTATTTAAATGCCTTCATAGATCAGATGGTTCATCTATGAAGTGCTGCTCAGGAAGGCTGAAATTCACCAGAAGGCCTTTAGTTTATTATCAGAGAAATAAGACAAGTGAATAAAATAGTATTAAGCTTCAAATGATTTAACTAGGTATTTCTCACAGATAAAGGGCAAATTCCTTCCATTCTATTGAGGGTTGTCAGCATTAAGGAAGTGTGGGGTCTCTAACAAGGATTGTTACAGATACTAGTTCTGAATAAGCCGACGGTCTAGATTTTACATGTTGAGGATACTGAGCAAAGCTTTTCCATCATAAGAGACCAATTCCTTGTTTAAAATCTCACTTACAGTGGATTATAGGCATTTTATCTAGATGTTTTAAAGCAGCCATATATTTGTCTTCCATTTTCCCCAATCTCCTGTCATTTTGACTGACAGTCTTAACTCACCAACTAGATGAATAATAAAAGCCACCCTTATAACTGAGAAAACCAAAGGTGAAGTTATACATTTGGGTTTCTTCACAATGTTAATTTCATTCTTTTTTGTTAAAATTATTTTTCTATATTTTTAAGTGCAATCATTTTAAATGTAACAAAATCCCTTTTTCTGGTACTTGGAACTGAACCCAGGGCTGCTCTACCGCTGAGCTACATTCCCAGCCCTTTTTATTTTATTTGGAGACAGTGTCTCACCAAGTTGCCAAGGTTAGCCTTGAACTTGTGATCTTCCTGCCTCGGCCGCTGGAGTAGCTGGGATTACAGCCATACACCACTGTACCCAGCAACAACCTCATATTCTTAATAACTTAAGAATGAGCAAAGGCTCATTTCTTGATCTTGTCACAGCTCAGGACAGGTCAGTGGAGACTGGGCAGCTCCTCTCTTCCGTGCAGTGATGCAGGAACACAAGCTCCTTCCATTTGGGGCTCGTCATTTTCTGGGGTTTGGTGTCTTCCTCTTATTCCTCTGTATATATTTACAGGCAAGAGTAGAAAGTTGAACTGCGGTACAGGGGTGTTATGGCCAGGTCTCTTGGGGACTTTCTTCACTTTCACCCACAATTTGTTGATTGTATTCAGTCATGTGACCAAAGCTCATCTATAAGGCTGGGGCATGTAGCCTCTGTGCCCAGGAAGAAATGAGAATGGGGTTGGCAAACATTTGACCTTGCCTTGGTCATGCCAGAATACCAATGACATAACTGCATGTTGGAGTGTGATGATTTTTCAAGTCCCTTGAGAGTCTCGATCCATAGAGAAGATGCAGTGTGCAGTGACTGCATGACCTTGAATCCGGTTGCTAGTGTCGAAATCTCAGCTCCACCATTTACCAGATTGTGACCCTGGGTGAGCAACTTAATATCTATTTAGGCCTATGTTTCCTTATCTGTAAAATGGGTTTAACAATAGAGCAAAGAGTTCTTGGGAGAATCAAATGATTTTCTATGCCTACGTGTTTAGAAGGGTTCCCAGAAGATAATTAATGTGTTGGTTAAACAAAACAAAACAAAACAAAACAAATTAGACTAGCAACAAAGAGACCTAATTTCCTCCTGTGCATGTTGTACTTTGAATACACTGCCATTTAGATGAAACTGGTTTCTTTGAGTTCAACTGCAAAAATGTTTATTGGACAACTATTATTTGTAATGTGCCAGGTGTGACCACAGAATCTAAGTAGGCCTCTCACTGAGTCAAAAGAAACAGCACGTATTCCCTGCCAAATCTACCTTTTAAACTTGGTGACTCTTAATCCATGTTTACACCAGTATCTTGATCTTGGTTCCTTTGAGCAAATTCATGGCTTCCTCTGGGACCTTCTGAGTGGAAAGTGGCAGAGGCCTAGTGCCCAGAGAGCTGCTTCTCCTGCCTTATCTGTCTTTTGGACCCTGTTAATACTAGTCCTTTAACAGACGTCTTATCTGTCCACTTGGTACCCAGTTTGTTCCTGATCTATTTGCACTAATGGATTACCTCTTCTAGTTATGCCACACAGTTCAGAATGATGCTTGGTTTTTCTTTTTTATTTTCTTTTAAAATTTTTAGTTATACATGACTGTAGAATATATTTTGGCAGAATATACATACAAAAAGTATAATTTATTCTATTAGGTTCCTACTCTTGTGGTTGTACATGATGTGGAGTTATTCTGGTCATGTGTACAAATCCAAGGCTAGGAAAGTTTTGACCAATTAATTCTACTGTCTTTCCTATTCGCTTCCCCCTCCCTCCCTTTTATCTAATCCAATCTATTTCTATTATCCTTCTCCCCAACTCCCTTGTTTTGGGTTAGCATCCACAAATCAGAGAGAACATTTGACCTCTGGTGTTTTGGGATTGGTTTATTCCACTTAGCATGATATTCTCCAACTCCATCCATTTATCTGAAAATGCCATAATTTCATTCTTATTTATGACTGAGTTATATTCCATTGTGTATATATACCACATTTTCTTTATCCATTTCAGGACACCTTGATTGTTTCCATAGCTTGGCTATTGTGAGTTGAGCTGCTATAAACATGGATGTGGCTGTGTCACTGTAGTATCCTGTTTTTAAGTCTAGACGGAGGAGTGGAATAACTGGGTCAAATGGTGGTTCCATTCTAAGTGTTCTGAGGAATCTCCACTCTGCTTTCCATAGAGGTTGCACCAATTTGCAGTTCCACCAGCAATGTATGAGTACCTTTTTCCCCACATCCTTACTAACGTTTATTGTTACTTGTACTCTTTATAATTGCCATTCTGACTAGAGTGAAATGGAATCTCGGTGTAGTTTTAAATTGCATTTATCTGATTGCTAGAGATGTCAAACATTTTTTGATGCTTGTTTTTTAAAAACACTTGCTGGTTAGGGTGGCTTCTGCACATGAAGCCCCCACTGAAGGAGCAGACTGGGCTTAACTTGCTCTTTCTCTCACAGTTGGACGACTGTACGCTGCAGCTCTCCCACAATGGCACCTACCTGGACCTGGAGGCCACACTGGCAGAGCAGCGGGATGAGTTGGAAGGTTTCCAGGATGACGCTGGGTAAGAGCAACTGTTGTTCCTACTGACTGCTCCCCACGTACCAGGAAATAGGGTGCATTGGTGGCTTAAAATACTCTGGAGAAATTAATGTAACCTCAAAAGGGCCGTGCAGGTGACTCAATGGTGACTGCGGACCCTTTTCCATTTTGAGGAAATTTTTCTGACAAAGTTACTCAGGGGTAGCCCACCCTAGGAAAATTTCTGGTATTTTAATTGAACACATGGTCTTTACCTTCCAAGTTACTTTTCCATCCAAATATCACAATTGAATCAATATCTTATACCTGGAATTCCAGCAGTTCAGGAGGCTGAGGCAGGAGGACCACAAGTTCAAAGCTAGCCTCAGCAACTTAGTGAGGCCCTAAGCAACTTAGCAAGACCTTGTCTCAAAATAAAAAATAAAAAGGACTGGGGATGTGGTTCAGTGCTTAAGTGCCCCTGGGTTCAATTTCCAGTACCAAGAAAAAAAAAAAAATCAATATCTTCCAGATTTTAATGGATTGACAACTGTTTTAAACATTGTTTACAATAATTTGCTGGCTATTTCATTTTTCTTGGCAGATGCCCTAGTAGATGGTTTTATGTGCTGTTATCATATTTTCAGCTCATTACAGTGAAGAAAATAATTATGTTCATAAACATCAAGTTGCTTTTAGCCTACATCTAGGTTGCTTAATACTTCTGATTATCATGAGTCAGAATGAAGCAATACTGACATAATAAATCAGAGGTGTGTACATACAGCAAAATCTCTGTTGAAATGTGCACATGGAGTCAGCCATTAGATTACTGAAATCACCTTCTGATGGGGCCCCTGCATCCTTTTTGATGTTCCTATTCATCTTCAACCAAGTATCTCTGATTTTATCACCTCCCTTAGAGACCTTTAGAGGCTCACTGATGCTTCCTAAGTAACGCTCAGCTGTCTTCATCTGGTATGCAGGAACCTCCCCGCCCCAAAAGTTGTTTGAAGATATATCTTACCCATTTAAAAATATAGTCAGATAAATACTGTCTGAGAGTCTTGATTTTTCATAAATAGCTCAAAGAATGGGGAAAAATTGGAGCCTTCTTAGTGTTGATTTCATGTAACTCTCTGACTCAGGTATAACCTGGTGGCCTCATGGGTTTCCCATTTAAATACTCTTCACAATTTATGGTCATTGTTCTTCTAATCATCCCTCTCTCCCACCAAAACTCCATGATGTCACAACTGTACCTTCTGAATCTCTAGCATCTAGCATCTTCTCAGCACTTTGAAGGTGTTGGGTGAATATTAGTGACCAGGTGAATGACCCAATACCTGAACCGATTCCTGAGTGGCATAGCCATGAGCACCAAGAAGACGACAGGCCATGACGGGATCCAGCAACGATCCTGAGAACACCCTTCTTGCTTCCTGTGTGAGGGCTCTAACAAAGTGTGTGGGAAAAGATGCTGGGAACCACCATCGGCCCATCCACCACTCTGGCAAGAAGGGTGTCCCTCAGAGGACCTTTCTGGCCTCCCCAGTCACACCAGAGTCTACTCCCTATCATTTAAAAAGTTAACACCATAGACTGACAGATTCGGAGAAATTACATCTCAATAGTTTTTAACAAGTATCTGGCAATGACATCCCTTTATGTAAGATGTCAGGGTGCAGGCTGGATGACAGCCTAATTGGATGACTTCATGGCTCACTGATCAAACAGACCCCAGGAGTGTTATGAGTTGATCATTGTCAACTTGAAAAATGTTTCAAGTGGTGTTAGGTTTGAAGACCTTGTCCTGTTGGATTTTGTTTTCTTTTTACCAAAACTTGAATGATTTAGAGATGGCAGCTCAGGGGGAAAAGTGTTGATATATCAGATGGCAGTATAAGAATAAAGGGTGAAGAAGGAAGTAACCTTTATGGAGCATGTGCTATGCCAAGCACTATTCTAGGCACATTATTTACAGTGTCTTTCTTTAATAGTTAATTTTCATAATAGTCATGTAATTGTATTTGATTGCATCTATTTTTTCATCCCAGACACCTGAGAGTCAGGAGTTAAATTACATGTCCAGAGTGGCAGAACCAGGAGGTGGTGAGCCAGGTCTTAACACAGATGTGATCAGTTCCCAGGTCTGTTGCCCACTGCCACCCCAGTGCTTCTGGATACCAGCACTTCAGGGTCTACTCAGCCTGTGCTTTGCACCTTTGGTGATGGGTGTCTGGTTTACACCAGAACATCAGTCCTGGTCTTCAACACCACTTCCAGTGGAAACAACATGCAGCCATACTGCAGGGTGGCTCCAGGGAAGACACCTTTGTCACCATCATCCATCAGTGACACTACAGCTTTCACTGCGACACTAGCATCTGGTGGCTGGGTGCTCTTCCACAGCTGCTCCCAAAGAGCCAGGGGATCCCATGGCAAGCTCACCAGGGATCATGGTGCCTGCTTTCTAATTTTGTTCCCTTCTGAATCCTCACCTGGCCATGAGTCCAATAAATAGGTAGAGCCTAGATATCTTTTTTTTTTTTTTTTTTTTTTTTTTTTTTTTTTTTTTTTTTTGCACTTTAATAGTGAGAGATGCTGGGAAAATGAATTACAGCATGATGAGCAGGGGGGACTCAAGACATGGGGAACTGCAAACAGGGGAAACTGACCCCCAAGATGTTGGGTAGCTACACTTTGGACACGAAGTCACCCCAGAGGGAGGTTTTATATCTTTAAAATGGTCTTCATTGATAGTGACCCACTCCTTGTCCTTTGGGACATGCTCAAGATGACACCCCCTTATGGTCTCAAAGAGTATGAAGGAGCCACCTCCTCTGATCTCCTGGTGGAGGGCCTTACCTGTTCCTGGCCCAGGTTGCAGAAGACCTGCCAGGATGGAGCTGTTCTGGCATTTCCAGGTTACCTGCCATCCCCAGGTTAGCTACCACCATTGAGTACTGGAAGTACATGGCGAATCTCTGGGCACTGGCCCGCAATCAGTTGCAGACTGAGCCCTGCCCACATGGGTAAGCAGGGTAACTGGGCTAGTTGCAGTGTCACTTGCCCTGAGAGTTCTTCTTCGGTCCTCTCCCAGATGTGTGGCATTTGGCCAAGTCTGTGGCTGAGAACTCATGTATCCCATGATTGGGAGTTAAAATTATTCCCTCGTTAAGATTTGCCCTTTTGAGGTAAGAAAGTGGCAAAAGAAAGTATTAGTTTGGCCCTTAATTTCTTTGTGTAAATTATAGGATAATATCTGCTAATATTGGGACCATCTAATGAATATGGATGAAGATTGTGGTATTTTTCATATGGTGTGTTCTGAGTGAGTTTCCTTGCTGGAGGGATTTGTTTCTTTGTTGTTGTCTACTACCCTGCTTTTTTGTGCCAAGATTAAAAATTAACTTATCTGTTTAGAGTTATCACTCAGGTTATCAGAGAAGAGAGAAAGACCTTCAAAAGTGGAAGGACAAAGCAATTATTATGCAAAAAAAAAAAAAAAAAAAAGAAAAGAAAAGAAAAAAGCAGCAAGGTCTGTTTATTGCTTTCCAAGGCCAGGGAAATTAGCAAGCAAAGCACGATGCATGAAACAGAAGCCTTGAAGCCTCTAGATTATTCCTGACCCTGCCACTGTGTGACCTTGTGCAAGTCACTTTACTTCTGATGGTTTACAAAATGAGGACATTTATAAAATTTATTTATACAATGAGGACAATGTTTCTCAATCCCATTTCCCTCCCTGTGTGAGCAGGGTTTCTGGTACCCCTGTTGGGTGTTGCACAATGGTTAGGGACATGGGCTTTGTGTTTAGCCTCATGGCAAAACACACCTCTCTGAACCTCACCTCTCTGAACCTCAGTTTCCCTATAATACTATCATGCCACTGCCTCCTGGGATTGTTTTGAGGTAAAGCATGATGAGGTACCTAAGATATTAAGTTAGTTCCTGGCATTCAACACACACACTCAAAAATCATAGCCATTGACATAATTATAGTCAAAATTTGGGAACAAGGTACACTGAAATGGGGATTGCTGGATTTTAGGCCCTTTCAGACCTAGAAGAGCCTGCATAGATCAAGTAGGCTGAAATTTTGATTTCTTTGTAGCTAAGAAAACAGAACCTTCTCACAGGGTTGAGCTTGTCAGAGGCCCCACCAATTTTCCCATTACCCCCAGTCCTACCAGCACCTTGGGAGGAAACTAGTGCCAGTCAAGGTTCAAGGGAACCACCATGGAGAAGGTGGGCTTTTAGGGGTACCCCAGGGAAGATAGCAGTTTGGGTGGCAGTAGGTAAGGGCATGAGAAGACATTTTTTTAGGGACAGTGTGAGGACAGTGTGGCTGTTGGATGTTGTACGCATTCCTAGGTAACTTGGGGTGCTCACCTTTTCCCTGGTGTGGCTCTCTCCAGACCTGTGCCAAGGGTCAGCTTACAAGATGCAGCTGCTCACTGGTTGCGCGACATTGTTCTCCTCTCCTCTGCTGAGGGGCTGACAATCCTCTCCCTGTGGCCCACATGTTTCTGTGGGGTGGGGTGGGGGACCTGGCAGTGTGAGGCTAGTGGCTCAGAAACCTTGAATGGATGGGTGCTTGGCCAGGACTGTGAGGAAGCCCACCTGGGTGGCTCCCTCTGGCTTTGTGGGTCAGTCAAGAGGGGTGCAGGCATCTGGGGCTCCTCTGAGTTGCCTCTTAGACAACTAGCTTCTCAGCCCATAGCCCCCGAGCCAAGGATCCACGTGTGGGGTCCACCAAATGCTGTTTGTGGGTGAGTGGGTGAGAAGGCATTTCAGGGTCTTTATCAGATGCACACAGAGGTCTTTGCCTCTCGATTGTCAAGTTTGAAGGAATAAGAATTGTTTTCCTCTTGTTAGGGCCTAATGTAAAAGTTACCCTCATCCAGTCACGTGTTTGCCTGTGGGGCTATCGCCTACGGGACTGTTGGAATGGGAAATCACCATTTCACCTAAGTCCCAAACTTGGTGAATCAGAAAGACCAAACCCAAGCAAGCAGCCAATGAAACCCCCAAGTTAAAAAAAAAAAAAATTGGTGGGGTGTGGAAGGAAGAAATGAAGAACCACACCTCCCCTTGCTTCTTTAGACAGTTAGCTTCAGCTGAGAGCAGGCCTGCAGCTGAGGAGCTTGTGGAATCAGGGATGAGGGGCACGAGGGGTTTGCTGCACTCACTCCCTGTGCACAGCCCAACTCAAGGTGCAGACCACCCACACCTGCCCCATGGCCCTGGGGGAGAAGCTGGTTGCTCAGAGGACAGGGACTGTTGGGGTGAGTTCAGTACTAGAGCTAGGTCAACTGCCCCTGAATACTCTGAAAGAAGCTGCTTAGAAATGCTAATCTCTAGTTTCTGGGCTTTAGGAGGTTTGAAGGGGGGCCTGGGAATCTTGTTTTTCAAAAAAACTGTCCCAGGTGGTCTGATATTTGGTTAGGGACCTAGAGCAATGGTTCTCAGTCTTGGAGAATATTGCAACCAACTGAGGAGTTTTAAAAACTTCCCCTTCCATGCTCAGTCTTGGGCTCATAAAATTAGAACTGGGATGGTGGGCTCAGGCAGTGTCAGTTTTAAAAGCCACCCCAGGTGAGTCCTACTTGCAGCCTCCACTGAGCCTTGAACGGACTGCAGGTTGCTGGAAAGAGTGGATGTACTCCCGTGCTGGATGCCCAGTGGGATCAGAGGGGCTGGCAGTACCTTCATGATGCCAAATTGCAGGACAGGACAAGGAAGGCAGCAGGTAAGTGTGTGGGCCTGAGCTGGGCTGCAGGATGTGGACTGGAGTCTGCAGAAGACAAACTACATGCAAATGGGGGGCCCTCTCAGATCCCCTCAAGTAGGGGTCTGGTGAGGGGGATGGAAGGAGGAAGATGGGTGGAAAGGACTTGGAGCAGGTTGGTCAGGTGTGGCCCACTGTGGGGACAAGAAGGGAGTGACTTAGTAGCCCTAAACCTGGTGGCTGAGAATTGGGACCTGGACGATTCATGGGAGGAGAGGGAAGCTGTGAATCTGGAACCTTGGTACCAGCTTATGTAGAGAGATAAATAAATGGGCACATGACATCAGGTGGATAGTGTATGGAAAGGCAGAAGTAGCAAAGTTATCACTGGGCACAATTTGGGGAGGGGGAGGTATTTATACATATTAATCCGAGGTTGTGGCAAGTCACAATCAAGGAATAAGCTGGTTCATGAGAAATGTTGGCCTGGGACACAGGTGAGAAGCATCAAGGACCAGAGGGGCTAGGAGAGATCCCTTGGAGGGAGGGTGCTGTGCAGTTTGGTAAGCCTCGTCCTTGAGGGATAGGCAAGAGGGTGAGATGACGAGGATCTTCTGGTAAGGGTCAGAGTTAGCTGTTGCTTGGGTGGCAACATTTGGATGACCAAGTACTATATTTCAGTAAAAAGTTGGGTTTAGCTGCATGTAACTAACAACCCACACAGTAGCTTACTCTGTGTATGAATGTATGTGTACACTATGGATTGAATCCAGGGGTGCTGAACCATTGAGCCACCCACATCCCCAGCCACTTTTCATTTGAGACAGGGCCTTGCTGAGTTGCTTAGGGCCTCATTAAGTTGCTGAGGTGGACCTTAAATTGCAATCCTCCTGAGTCACTGGGATTATAGGCATGTGCCACTGAGCCTGGCTACCATTTGTATATTTTTGTCATGGAAAAAAAAATGGATATTAAGAAAATGAAAAGGTAAGTTTCAGATGGGAAGAAAATATGTATAAAGCACATATTAAAGGATGAAGTCTTAAAACTCAATAAGAAAACACAACACCCAAATATAAAGTAAGTAAAAGACTTGATACCTCCCCAAAGAAGACATTTGGGTGGCTTAAGGAAAGATGCTCAATATCATGTAATTAAAACGGTGAGCTTCCCATTCACCTTAGATTAGCTGAAATCCCAAGCATACCACCAAATGCTGGTGAGTGTGTGGAACAGCAGACACTTCCTCATTGCTGGTGGGAATGCAAAATGGTGCAGCCATTTTGGAAGATGGTCTGATTGTTTCCTACACTGTAATAGAGACTGACCGTCTGAGTCAGTGGTCGTGCTCCCAGGTATTTTACCCAAATGAACTGAAAACTTGCATCCTCACAAAAACATGTACATGAATGTTTATGGCAGTTTTCCTCATCATTGCCCCAACTTGGAAGCAACCAAGGAAGCAACCGAGATGTTATTTAATAGATGAACAAACTGCTATATATCCATACAATGACTGTTATTCAGTGATTTAAAAAAAAATGAGCTATCATTAAAAAAATGAGCTATCAGATAGAAAAGACAGGAAACAAACCCATTTTGTGAAGTCTGTGAAAATTACGGTGTCTGATTCCAAACATGGCATCCTGAAAAAGGCAAAACTATGGCTACAGTAAAGAACTCAGTAGTTGCCAGAGGACAGGGGTGGGGGCTGGGCATGAGGGGGTGGGTCGATGGAGCACAGGGACTTTAGGGTGATCTGACTACTGTTATGTTGGCTACAGGATGTGCTTTTGTGAAAACCATTAGAACCGGTCAACATAAACTGAATCCTGAAGTAAACCATGGACTGAATAATAATTGGCATACCTGTTGTAACAAATGTAACTACTCAAGATGTTAATAGGCAGGATGGTGTGGGGTGGAGCCAGGAGGGTATCTTGAAACACCGTACTCTGCAGTTTTTCTGTAAACCCAAAATTGTTCTAAGAAAATAGTGGATAAATAGGCTGATTCAAGAACAATATGTTGATTACGTGGTGTTCCTAGGAACTCTAGCTCATTTTATCCTCTGGGTCTGGCTTTAATCTTTCATGCTTTATCATATTTACAACATGTCTCCTCCTTCTCCAGCATCTGTATTGGCGAGGGCACAGACTTCTCTCACAAAGAAATCCGAAAATATGACAGTTAAAATAAGTTTAGGACTGGGGAAATAGCTCAGTGGTAGAGTGCTTGCCTAGCATGGGGGAGGCTCTGGGTTTGATCCTCAGTGCCACATAAAAATAAATGTTAAATTCTTGGGGGAAAATTTTTTTTTGCCCAAGAGCCCAAATTTAGTTTTCTTTCTTTCTTTCTATTTTTTTTTTTTGGGGGGGGGGGATTGGTAAATTAGGTATTGCATCCTCAAAATGAAGATCCCATTTCTGGGTTCAGGGTGGCTGCCTTCATTCTTAACATCTCATCTGAATCTTAGCCCATTAAGGAAAAGAACAAAGGGTGTGTATCCACATTTCTGTCGACATAAACTTCTCACATGATGTTAGCCAAACTTGGGCTCAGGGTCATACCATGAATTGTGGACTTGTGTTCAGTTCACTTTCTCTATTGCTATGGATATTGGGTGACAGTGGTCCCTGCCTCAAAGGGGAAGGGTGAAGAGAGATCTCTTACCTATCCTTGATACTGTGTATACTCTGCACACATTATTTTTCTAGAATATGACCTTTAGACAGCACTGTCATCTGGGGATAGAATCCTAGTGATTAAATACTGGTGCTTCCTGGGTCTAATCCCCCTTTTAAAGAGCATTCCAAAAGCTCCACCAGCAACTTCCACCAATAACTCACTGATGAGAGATTACACTCCATTTATGTACGATCTATCAGATGTATAAATGCATTCTACTGTCATGTACAACAATGACACTGAGAACCGTGCTGCATGGAAGATGTACATTGTTACCCCAAACAAAATAATGCTCTTTTTATAAGACAGAGGAGGAAAATGGGTATGGGATAGGTAACCAGCAGTGCCTGCCTATGCAAGGGGAGAGAGGCTCTTGCAGAGTGAGCAGTTGAGGACACCAAGCCACAAAGTCAGGTGGTGAGAGGAGTTGGGCAAAGATGGGGTGTGGCACGCAGGTGATTTAGGATGTCACTGGTGTAGAGGAGCTGAGAATGGTGGTAGAGGTAGTGGGATTGCCTGGAAACTGTCAATGTGTCAAATAAGGGCTTCTCCCCTTTTAGGGAAGAGCCAGGTGTGGAAGGCAAGGAAAAAGAGATGGTCTGGACATGGGGGGAATCTAAAAGCATGCTTAGAAATGAACAAAATGGGTCTTAGACCTAAATGTAAGAGCTAAAACTATCAAATTCTTAGAAGAAAACAGGAGTAAGTCTCATGACCTCAGGTTAGGCAATAGTCTTTTAGACACGACACCAAGAGCACAGAGGATAAAAGAAAATACAAATTGTACTTCATCAAAATGAAAAAGATTTTTCACCTCAAAAGACATCATTGAGAGTGAAAAGTTCAGCTTCAGAATGAAAAGTATTTGTAAGTCATTTCTGATACGGGACTTGAATCCAGAATGTAGAATTTTTGCAATTCAACAATAAACCAATTAAAGGGACGAAGGATCTGGATAGACATTTCTTCAAGTAAAAATACAAGTGGCCAACAAGCCCTCAGATGCTCAACACTGTAAGTCGTTAGGGAAATACAGATCAAACCCATGATGAGATACTAGGATCAAAATGACAGTAATGTGTTGACCCTGGACTCCTTTTATGTTACTGGTGGGAATATAGAGTAGTACAATTACTTTGGAAAATAGTGTGACAGTTTCTTAAAATGTTAAACATAGAAATATCATATAGCCCTGCAATTTTATCTCTAGAGATGAAACATTTGCCTAGGTAAATTTTTTTTTTTTGTTACTGGGGATTGGACCAGGGGTGCTTAACCACTGAGCCACATCCTGGCCCCACCTCTCTCCTTAAGTTTTATTTAGAGGCAGGGTCTCATTGAGTTGCTTAGGGCCTCACTAAGTTGACGAGGCTGAGTTTGAACTTGCCATCCTCCTGCCTCAGCCTCCTGAGCCAGTGGAATTACAAGTGTGCATTACTGTGCCTGGCTTGCCTAGGTAAAAATTTGTACTGTTATGTTAACCCTGAAGTGGAAGCAACTCATCCTTCAATTGAGGAATAGCTAAACCAAATGTTGCCTAAATAGATGATAGAATATTATTTGGCAATAAGTGAAATATGAATACCCTTCCTGGGATGGATGAGCCTTGAAAACAGACCAAGTGAAAGAAACCAGGCACAAGTTGACATTGTATAAATTGTATGAACTGTCCAGAAAAGGCAAATGTGTAGAGACAAACTGGTGGTTGACTGGGATGGGTGTGGCAATAGGCAAAAACAGCAGATGGGTGTGAGGTTTCTTTTTGGGGCAGTGAAAAAAATTAGATTTTTCTGATGACTGTACAACTCTATCAATATACTGGTAATCAATTTTATGTTCTCTAACTTATATCTCATTAAAACTTACAAAGCTGTGGAGAACTGCTCATGTATGAGAGACTTTGGGTATGGGAAAAAGTTTCAGCTTTTGGGATGAGGAAATATGGCAGATGTAGGGACATTGAAAACATGGTGGAACCAGTCTTCTCCCCGAGAAGGCACCCAGGAGGCAGGGCTTTGGTTGTTCCCTCTGGTCATATGCAGGGGCTTCATGCTTATGTCACAGGACATAAGGGCACTTCCAAATGGATCCCTATGTATCTTGGGACTCTGTTCCTTACAGTTAGAGCAGGTGATTCCATCCTTGGAGACCAGTACACCCAAGGCTATGCACAGGAGGGACAAGAATCAGTAGGGTCCCTTGAAAAAGTTCAAGTGTTAAATCCCTGGAATTTTAATTGAGCAGGAAAGAGAAGCAATAACAAATGGATCATTGCTGTAGATTCTTGAATGGGCAACAAAAAAGGAGAGAAAAAGAAAAGATGGGAGAGGTGGAAGGAATGAGGAGGGGCAGACATGAAGAGAGCGAGAGGCTAGCCAGACATTAGGACAGGAATGGAAGGATGGAGGGGAAGTGGCTGAAAGGAAGAAAAACACCCTGTACCATTACCAAGAACATTGCCCCACACCTACATGTGCCAGGCATGTCCTCAGCACACTGCTTGCATGAACCAATCCAGTCCTCACACCCTCCAGAGAAACTAGGCACTATCATCCCATTGTACAGACAAGGAAGCCAAGACTCGGGTTAAGTAACTTGGCAAAGATCACACAACTGACATCTGTTCATTTTTTACTCCTAAAACTGACTTGAGTTTATTTACCCCGCCGCCCCCTAGTCCACTGGGGGAGACCAGAGTATTTTGGGAGATGAATATAATGGCAGCTGGCTCTCTTTGTTAGACATTGAGCTTCTAAGTAAGTTAATCTTAGCATGTTCTTTTCTAGTGGATGACTGGTTCAAATCCCCCTTCATCTCTTTATCCCTGGGCGAGAGTGCTAGTTGAATCTTACAGCACTGGAAGCTGTTAAGAACTTTCTATTCTTTGGGCAACTACTGAGGGGCCCTAGTCCTCCACAGGATGATTAGCTATGGATTTCTACCCTTGATCTAATAGGTTTTTCTGATGTGACTGGAGGAATATTTTGGGGCATCAGTTCAACTGTTGGTGCAAAAAATGGTCAAACCTTCGACCGTATACTACTCAGTATTAACCCTTGCTCTTATTACAAGATCTTTGTTATTCCTGCAAAAATGTGCTCTTGAGAGGCACATTTTCCACAGAATGGAAACACACAGGTTTCGGGAGCCTTAAATGGTTAAACCAGATTTTTCCCCCCAAGGACATAAGCATTATTATAAGAGAAACTCTTGTTTTCTGAGAATCCCGGAAGTGGTGGCAAATTTAGTGTGAGTGCCATCATGTCCCTGGTGCACATGCCTTGACTGGTATCTCCTTGAGTTGCATATTTATTTTAGATAATCCCATTGTCATGGGGGCAGTGCTGGCCTTGGGTGTGGTTGAGGGTGAGGGTGGCCCCTGGTTCCGGAGAGCAGCTGGACGGGCGCTGTTTCCCCTGCATTGGCCATGCTGATAAGGGGACTGGGATCCTCCCAGGACAGTTAGGTCACACTGAGCTGCCTTTGGGTCTGGGTCACAGGGTTCTGGTACCAGTACATTCCCCTCTCACTCTGCTCAAGGGCAGTTGGGAAGGTGTGGCAGCTATGGAAGGGCTCTAGCACACCCATCTCTGGGAGAAAGCGTCACTGAAGTGCTTACTGCGGTATCCAGTGACAGCTTCTCCAATTTCATTTCTGCAATGTGGAAGTTCCAGGAAGGCACGTGCCAAAGTTTGTATTGGTTAGGGGTCCCCAGAGAAACCGTATCAATGGGCTATCTATTGATCTATCCCCTGAGAGATTTTTAAGGAATTGGCTTGTGCAATTGTGGGGAATGGTCTGTGGGTGGACCAGAAGGCTTGGAAATGCAGGTAAGAACTGATGTTGCCATTCAGACCCTTTGGGGAAACCTCCAGAACTTGTATTCAGAAGTGTTTACTTTGGTCAATGCATGCTTTATCAAAGCTCACGTGATGCTTACTATTGAATTACAATTGCTACTGATGTGGATTACAGAAAACCCTTGGGATTGGAAGCCATCAGCGCTTTATTGCTCTTCAGTTAAGACAAACACACCTGCTGGTGCTGCCCCACCCCAGGACATCTTTCTTGGTCATCAAACAAAAAAAATTCCAATAATTCAGTTCAATACACTTAATGAATTTTTTTTTCATAGGATGATTGCAAAAGTTGGGAGAACATGTCAGAATTTTCAGGAGTGTTTTTTGTTTTTGTTTTGTGAGGAATAAAGTTTTGCAGAAATGTTTATAGAAATCTCAAACTGGACTTCTGTAGATGGGCCAGATGTTGAGTATGTGTTTTAAGCATCTTAAAATGAATGCCCAGCACACAGGAGATGTAAACCAGTCAAACATGCAAAAACAGATGAGCCTTACTGCAATTCAAAGGCAGCCCTAGATTCTCCACCCACAAGCAGTTGCTGGGCTGGAGGCTAGAATGCTTTTCTAGGACTATAAAACTGGGTTTCCTTTTTCCTTTAAAGAATCAAAAAAAACCTTTTTATTATCTGGTCTCAAGAGTGAAAAAACTGATACAGTCACTACTGTGGATCATTCATAACTGTATTAATAGGGTGCCTCAGTGAGTTCTGTGTCTTCCTCCTCCTCACACAGTGACAGCGCCAGGAAGCAGGGAGACATGGCCAGTCTTTCCCTGTGGGGAGAGATGAGGCTGGGACAGGGAATTCAGCTGCTGCTGTCACTGCCACACTGTGGCCATTTCACCTCAGCCCCTTTCCCGTATCTCGAGGCTCAGGGTCCCTGTTATCCCAGGTGGCCAGGACTTGTGTTTTCTTCCATTCACATCCTGCCTGCTGCTCTGTACTTTGAAAGAGCTGGGTACTATGAAGGGTGGGCCCTGGTAGGAGTGGAATTGGGGAGGATCCTTCTTTTTCTCCCTGAAAAACAAAATGAGAAGAAAACAATGAGATGGGGAGTGGCGTCAATTGGCATAGCCCATTGTGAATGGCCTGTATGTGGACTCTCGTCTTCCTATAAGAGTACAGAGAAAAGCCATGGCATCCGTGTGGATTGATGCCCGGCAGAGCAGCTCTTTCTGATTGCCCTGTATTGTGTTCCCTTTCCTGTAACCATGTAAAAAAATGAAAGATAGCCATGGAAATGATCAAGCAGATTGGGTCATTACATTCCAGGAATTTCACTTCTCAGACCCAGATTTTAAAAATTTCCCAGCATGGTCAAGCATGACTCCGTGCGAACTCTGGATGGAATGAATTGACAGGGCTTGGCAATAAAACAAATGTGCCAGTCCAACAAAGTTAGTCTGTTGTGCTTCCTTGAAGTCCTGTAATGTCGCATGATTTCAGGACAGATTCTTGTTCAGTCTAGGAAGGATCCTGCTTTTTTGGAAATCTTCCAGGTGGCTGTATCAGAACCTTCAAGTTGATCGACAGCATTGGGGGTGACTTTGCTGACTCTGACACGTTGTGTTTTGTCACCTGTCTCCCTTAGGCGGGGCAAGAAGCACAGCATCATCTTGAGGACGCAGCTGTCTGTGAGGGTCCATGCCTGCATCGGTGAGTGACATCTGCAGCTGGGCATATTTGCTGTCTACCCTCAGCGATCAAACATGGGCTGAGAGCGTCACTGTTATGAACTATCATAATCATGTCATGTGCTTGGTCCAGGCCTATTGTGGGCTCTTAGAGTTTCGGTGAAGTCCATTCTAGCAATGATTTTCTTGAGTCCTGTTTCATGCTGGCTTCTTTTGCTCTTTGGATGTGACTGGAGCTTGGGTTTGACAGATTGCTAATGAGGTTCTTCCTGGCAGTGCTGGGAGAGAACAGGTTCTTCTTGGGTTGTTACCAGTGTGACCTCTAGTCTGTTGATGTGACCTTTAGGTATTTCCTGGTGGATCTGTGAAATCCACTTGTGGGGAAGCAGATTGTGAGGTTCTGGGTTTGGTCAGGTGATTGGAAATCTTGGGTCAGCAAAGGGGCACATGCGGACACAGAACAAAATGGTATTAATTGGGTGAATACACTTGAGGCTCAGAATGTCTTACATGAGGTCACCTGGGCACACCACAGGGGCCATTCCTGCAGCTATGGGTTTTGCTGAACCCATTGGTTTCCCTGCCTGTAAACACAGGTTCAATGGTGGAAAACTGATTTCTTACATGAAATAGACAACCTCATGTAAATGTTCTACAATGCTGTGGCCTGTCTCCTCCTGGTATTGGATAAAGTTGAAGCAAGGACATAATGTTCTTTAAAAAAAAAAAAGAACTAAAATTGACTATGTGTGGGAGTATTTAATATCTGTAATTTTTCTTTTAAGATATGCAGTGGTCTTCATTCAGGTCTCTAATTAGAAAATAAATCATTCTGTTGAGTCCCAGGCTGCACCTGGAGTGTGGTTTCATGGGTGGAGTGGAAGAAATGGTTTCTGGTAGTTCTTCCTCTCTGCTTTCTTGTTGCAGTGAAGTGGTGAGGTTGCAAGTATCTTGAGAACATTGTTCTCACTCCGTAATCAAGAGTGATCATGTAGGTGACTTATAACCCTCAGACTGGAAGGTCAGGGTGTTGGGAGGGTTTATAATGTATTGGGAAATAAAGTCTGTAGGACCTGCAGCCAACATCAGCTGTTACACTTTGTAGTTGCTGGTAGCACTGAGTGGTTGAATTATATTTAACCAGTGGCTTTTTAATTACCTGTTTATAATTATACATGTATCAATCGTGTCTCCCTTAAGAAAAGACCTGTAGCTTATCACTTTGGATAAACTTCCCCCTACCCACATCCCAGATCTAGGACAAACCCAGGCACATCATATATGCTAAGCACTAATGAACTTAAACAATGACACATAGCTGACAGCCACTAGACATTTGGGACATGAGTATACATTGGCATTTTTTAGGGATAGTAAAACAGACTTTATAAAAATGGGCTTGACCAAACTCTGAATAGACTCCTTTTTTTTAAAACAAATTTTTTCTTCTGCAGTATAAAATTATTTCAAGTACAGGAGTTTCTCCAAACAGCTTCCATGTTATTGACTCAGTGCATTAACTTCTATATTCTGAAGTGCTGTGTAATGGAGGAAAAGCAGGCATCCTGTCCCATGGTGTGCTGAACACTGCAGCCAGCTGAGCTCACCCTTGACCAGGGCACTCCTGCCTTCCTACCACAGGGGTTCAAATGATTGCTGAGTGTGTGCCCCCAAACCTCTTTGTCAATTGCACCCATTATTGGAATTACATAATTTAATGAAAAGGTCCCTCAATATTTTATAAACTGAGAAAATATGCATATACAAGTTAATACTTTGAAAATTCATTGTGGGTTATGACATTTATGAAAGATGGGGAATGTGAGAAATCTAGAAGGATTCTGTTTTTGTCAAGTGTCTTCAGTTCTTGCTTGACTTGAAAGAAACTGAGACAGGAAGTTGTAGACCATGTTTTTAGAGTGGTTCAGGAAAGAAAGTCCTCATGGAAGTCCAGTGAGTAGCTTCTCACTCATAGAACCAGTTGTGCCTCTTCATAGGTAAATTGTGGCTTTGGTCCTCGTAGGGGTAAGTTAAAGTTTAAAAAGCATGTATGCATTGTTTTTAAATAATTTTCTGCTTTGATCAGTTTTTACTATCAGTCACTTCAGGCCTCAGTATGCCAGATGAGAAGGTTTGACTGTATAAATACTAACACCCAAGAAGGCAATCTTTCTTTTGTGTTAAAACCTTCTTTCTTGTTTCATTTTCTATTGGCATGATCTGGAATAGATTTATTATAATAATTTATTATTATATTTATTATAACAATAATATTTATTATAATAATTTATTATTAAATATCCTTTGGTTATGTATAGAAAATGGAATGTATGTGTCGTGTTTATGAAGCACCTCCTCCCATTGTGACATATTCTTTCCCTTTCCAAGTGGCAACATCAGACAGGATTTCTTTGGTATAAAAAAGCCAAACAAAACCTCAATCTCCAATTGAAATTACAAAGGAAATTGCAACAAGGGAGGGGGAAAAACCTTTTCTCCCATTGGTTGAGTCCTTGTTTCCTTTCCAGATTATTTTCCCTCTTAACCATGTAGGAGATAGGTGAATTACTATAGGGACTGAGCATAGCAATTGCTGCTGTAGGACTAACATCACACATCTAATACCACAAAGATCCTCCTTTTCTGGAAGGATTCAGCATCAGTTTTTGTCTTATGGGTCTAAAATACTATCAGGTAAATTTCTCCGAAGTACTGTTTTCCTCACCCTACATTCTCTTCCCCTTCATTCCTGTTTTCATTAAGTATAGGAATGTTTAGAATCCAGGATGGTGTGTTGACAAATTGGAGGTGACATGTCTTTGGAATTCTCCAGCACTAACTTTGGAACCCTGCACCCCTTGGGATGAGAGTGGAGTGGAGCTTCATAGTTAGCAACAAGAAAACCTCACTAAAAATGAAAGCCACGGGGGCTCTGCTTTGATGGTCACAGCCAGGAGCTGAGAAAGGTCTTTTTGATAGTGCTGCAATTCTGATGCATTTGTCAGGAGGGTGGAATGAGATTTTGGTACAGGCTTTGGTCCTTCATGCTCTTCTCCACTGTAATTTTTCTTGGTACATTTTTAGTATGATCACTTGATGTAACATTGTAGCAAAGAGTGCATGACTTGCCTTCTTAATATAGCTTCAGTTCCACTAAGAAATAGAAGTATTGATAGTCCTCTCATGGACATTGATCTTACAGATATAAGTTAAATATCTGATAGACATGAGAAATCTGCTTTTTATGAGGTTAGTAGAGAAAATAGATTTTTGATCCCTGTCAGCGATCCTATTTAGATACCAAAAAATATTCTGATGGCTGTCTTGCCATGCAGAGGAAAGGAGCTTAAGAATCATGGGTGAGAGAATGGAATCTAGGATATAAAACAATATAAAAAAGGGTGAAATTGTTAGGATCCTAAAGTTAATGTGTTTTCTACTAGCGGACTTAGACAATTTTGCATTTTTTTGGCTCAAAATCTCTTATGCTCCATTTTTTTTTGAAGCTAACCCTGTCTTCTCATTAAGGAAATAAATCCTGTCAATTGATTCTCTGAGACTGAGAAAGCCTGTGCTTGTGTGTCCAGCAAAAGGGTAGAATTTGACTGAAGATTCCAAGGACTCATTTGTATTTAACACTGTAAAAGAACAGATTGGCACAGGGTCTTCAGAGGCATTTCTCCACAGCCTAGGTGACAGTGAGGTCTGTCCATGGAGAGGGGGTGGGAAGAAGCTGACAAGGTGGCTGAAGTAGGCAATCTCTACATGAGATTAGTTTCATTACTCTAAGGGTTACAGGGATAAAGATAATTTTAACGGAAGAAAACATGAGAAAAGACTGCTTTGTCCATTGATGTGGAAAAGCAGTTGATTTCCAGTAACAGAAACATGAGCGAATGAGGCATCAGTATAATTTGCAAAGCATTTTCTCCTTGAAAGCCAAGTTACACAGCGGTTTGCTTTGCATTTTAGTACGGTTATAGCAAAGAGGTGAATGGCAAATAATGGAGCATTTCTTCAAAAACAGGTTTCTAGTATGAGAGTGGGGGGTTTCATTTCGTGTGCCAACCAGTTTAGGGAGGTGGCTCCGTGGAGCACAGTGTTGAGCAGGATCCTGAGGTTCCCTGAAACCATAACGGGAAAGGATCCTGTAATACAATGACTTTTATTGGTGGAGGTGGTGTGTGTGTGTGTGTGTGTGTGTGTGTGGTGGGACCAGGTGAAGTACAGGTCCTGTCCATATCTGAACCCCCCATAGTGACTGGAGTGTGGGATCCTGGGCTTCTGGATCCAAAGCATGGGGAATGGTGCTGTGGTATCTGGCTCCCAACCCCTGCCCTGCTCTGGCCTTGCCCGCATCCCTTTCTCAGGCATGACCTTTCTTAAGTCTATAGTTCTGAGCTTGGTTCCCCCATCCCCTCCCTCTTCCCTGTGCTTTCTGACCAGGCTGGGTACCATTTCCCTTACCTCTGAGGATCTTTCCATCTGTGCTCAGGTGAGTTTGAGTTAGTTTGTCATGAAGGGGAAAAGTTCTCCTGGCCCCCACAGGGAGGCACCCCTCCAACTTCCTTTTCTGGCTCTACTCTAGGGTGGGTTGCAGCGAGGACACAAGGCTGTGGAGAATTTGTCAGATTTCATTGTGGTCCTTCCTGCCTCTTGGCTCAGTGTCAGTTTGAAGTTTCTGTTAGAACTAGAGGTTTTCTTTAGGAAGCAGCAAATTGCCTCTTTGACATTCTTGGGCCTGGCAGCACCTCGGTGATGTTTCTATGTTAGCTAATGAAGACGAGGTGCTACTGAGCACTGATTGCCGAGACATGAGCCCTGTACAGTGACAAGTGATCTTGGACATCTGGCCCCTGAGGTGCTATAGGGCCCAGGTGGCTGCTGCTGATCTTCTGCTGTCCACTTAGAAGCCCTCCCCTATTCTACTGCATGACTGAGAAACGGAGTCAAGATGACTGTTCCCTGGTCACGAGACCCCTGACCCAGAGCCATTCTATCCTCTTGTCCCGACCCCCAGATTCTGCTTTCTGTGTATTCAGATCTTGGACTCAGACTTCTTGCTGACCCCATCCTGCTTTCCTGCATGAGGCTGCTTCTGCTTCTCTGCCATCAATATCACAGCAGCCTTGGGGTGAGGGGGCTGCCTTCATGCCTTGTCCTTGGACTTTGTGGTGACCAGGCTCACAGTGTCCAGCCATGCACATTCCTGAAGGGGTCAGGTGCAGTGGATTTCTATCTTTTGCTTCCTGGGACCCATTTTTCCCTCATTCCTCAAGAGGTGCTCATCCTTCTGCAGAGGCCCTGTATAACTGGTCTCCCCTGCAACAGGAGACTACAGGGTGTGTGTGTGTGTTTAAAAAAACCTCCCTTTTATTCCCCAAGAAGTTTGTGACCCAGTTTTGCCTGTGGTTCTGTTTTCTATGTAAAAGTAAGTTCCATGGGTTAATCAGACAAGTACCTCCCATCATCTGTTTTCCTATTAATCTGTCACAGGTTCAGGTGGCAGATCCCACAAAAAGTTCATTTCTAGAAGGCCCTTGGAGCTGGACAGGAGGAGATTTCTAAAGTTGGTCTGTAAGCCCCTGTCCACTTTGGGTGGCCACCTTCCTAAGGTACCTTATCAGACTGTGACTGACAGATAAGCCCGATCCCCCAGGTCCATTCCCAAGCCCCAAGAGGGAGAAAAGGATATGAGAAGGATGCAAAACTCGCTACCAGGCTTGTTAACCTACATTGGGGTTTAGTCTTGAAATGCTAGTGAGTGTCCAGTTCTGTTCCACCTCTTTCTACAAATGCTGTGATCTTACGATTCAGAGTTCTCGCCACAAATGGAAAGAGCAACTAGAGAATGTAAAGCTTGGCTCTGGCATCTGCAGACATGTAGGTAAACAAATTCAGGGGATGAATAAAGACACACCTGTGAGAGAGGTAGCATGAGAACCTGCCAGATATGACCAGGAATTCAGGTCAGCTGTGGGAATCAAGAGGCATCTAGACTAGAAATATGGATGTGAACATGTGAATTGAAGGTCTCTTGTGGGAGCTTTGTTTCTTATTTGTGCTATACCCCTCCGCCCCCCTCCATTTTATTTAAATGACTTTTGGTACCCTTAGGACTTCGTGATCTTTCATCTCTAAGGATCTTGAGATGTTGGATACTGGAGTTCAAACATTGTTTTAGAATCATTTTCAGTGTGTTTGCACTGTTCTAGTAACTATTTACATCCTGGTCACTTAAAGAGGATCATGAAATATTGGCAAAAAATATTGATGGAGGATATAGTCATATTGGTGGGGGCACCTGCAGCAGGTGTTATATGTGCCGGCTGTTAGACTGCAACGTTGCTTTCCAGCAAAACCTTCAGTTTTAACCCCTTTTAGGGAAGATGCTGTACTTTTGAGTGATTCTAACTGGACTGTGTACAAATGCTTTCCCCCAGACCCTTGCAAATCTGGCTGTTTGTGTGGTGCAGTGCAAGCTGTAGAGACAGTACTTTGTGCCCATGACTGTCCCCATGAAGGGACAACTTCATTTTTGTCACTGAACAGTCCATTTTGGGAAACAAATGGTTTGTCTTGCTGTCAAAAATTTTGATATTCAAAAAGTGGAAATTCAAAAGGAGAATGGATACTTGCTAATGTCTTGATACATGGAGGTGTTTTCAAGATTGACTCTGCATTAATGTATTGTTCACATCTCCTGAGAGACCCAGGGAAAATGGATTCCTGGGGGATCTTGGGTCATATTGTCCATTTCTGTTGTATTAGGAATGCTTGATGGGAGTTGTTTTTAACGTGTGTGTCTGTGTAAGACAGGTAAAACATACAACCAGTACAAGATTTAAAGGGGCAAAAGCACTGGAACATTTGTTGCAAGTGTTGCCATCTCAAGTTCATGTACTGAAGTAAGAGGGACAGGATAGCCAAGGAGAAAACTTAAAAGGTTTGCCAATTGTTAGCATAGTTGAAAAACCCCCCAAAACAAATGCTGTCATTAATTGTGCCCAGAAGTAACACGGTTTATCTGTAATCTCAGTACTGGTTGCGAGCATGTGGGCTGGAACACCTGGACTTAGAGAAACCTTGACAAGGGATGGGGCCAGACACACAGCTCATTCCCCAGTCACTTCTTACACTTTACAACGTATCTACTTTAGATTCATTTGTCAACTTAAGAACACTCTTAATGAGAGACTGTGTCGCATGTATTTCAAAAGTTGCAAAAGGCTACAAAGATCATTAGTTTGAGAGGAACTCTACCAACAAACTAGAAAAATTTTGATGGCTTACCTGATCACTGATTGACTCACATTTGCAGTTAGGTCCTTTCCCACCCAGTTTCATGGGCCCTCACTACCCCTCTGAGCCATGCAGGAGCTGGAAAGTGTAGCCCACAAATGCTAAGGTGTTTTCTCAAAGCTTCACGGCTGAAAATATGGGGTACAGGTTGGTGTCCCTGATGGGTGTTGCCTACACTGGCCTGATACTCTTGTGTTTAGGAAAATGGAACCCAGCTCCAGCCCTTCTCTAGATATGAGATTGTAGAAGCTGTGATGGCCCTTCCAGTCTGAGAAGCCTGAGCAGTGCTGCCAAAGCATCTAAATAAATGTCTTTTGAAACATTTTCTGTGTGTGAAGTTTGAGCAGGCTTCAAAGGATGGGGTTCCGGCTGAGCTCCCGTATGGTTCACAGATTGCCTGAGGGGAAGGTAGGTCAGCTGAGAAAACTGGCCTTGACCCTTGGGAGCTGACTCTCTGTTTAGAATGCTGCCTTTGGAGCCAGGCTATAGACCGTTGTAGAGAGAGGTGGGACTTCTTGTCCTTTCCAGGCTTCTACCCTGATAGGACACGCGTGCCTGTCAGGACTCATATTGGGAAATCCCAGGAAACTGAGACTCTTAACTGACTAGAACCTCACATGCTGGCCTCTGGCTTTAGGAGCTGCCCAAAAAGAACCAGGAGGGACAGGCTGGAGGCTGGGAGTCCTCTGTGCCCCTAACGGGCACCTTTGTTCTTGTCTGAGAAGGTCTATGCGTTATGGATGCTGCGCCTGGTAGCAGCTTGCTCCTATGTCCTTGAAGATGAACCGTTTGGTGCCCCATGTGGCAGAGAAGAGGACTCCTAATTGTTGATTGAGGAAAACATTAATAATCCTAAGTTTAATTCCTTCCGAAAGGAACCGTAATGATATTGTCTCAGGGAGAGGAATAAAAGACAACTGAAAGCAAAAGCAAGCAGAGAGTGCAAACCTGTGAAAGTGAGTAGCATGTCACTTCCAGGCTGGCTCTTGGCCCCGCGGGTGGTGTGACAACCAGAAGCAGTGCTCTCTGGTGGGCTGCACGTGTGCTGGGCAGAGCAGTGTGAGCGCGGGTGCTGCCACGGCGGTGGGCCTTGGCCTGGCGCAGCTGGGAGCGTGAAGCTGGGTCTGTGGTTGGAGTGCAAGCAGAGGTGGTCTAGCTAATGATCTGAGGCAGGACTAGCTTTTGTGGCTTTCTATTCAAGCTGCCTGCTAATCATCTTTTGGGGATGCTATTGTCCCCAGATTCTTCCTTGTTGGTTAGCCAGTAGGCAGCAGGAGAACGCTTCATTGAGGACGGTGTGTGGACTTTGTGTGTTAGAGAGTGCTCCAGTGGGAGTGCTGGCTTGGGGACCCGGGGGTGGACCCACAAGGGTGACTGTTTCTGTTGGTGTGGGATGACTTTGGAGAGTCTTTCTAGCCTTCCTGTACTCTTTTCTTTGGTAAACTTCCTCCTGAGTGGGGCTTGTCACCTAGGAATGAATGAATGGAAGGAGCATAGGGACTTAGGTATGAGGATTTTGTCTGAAAGCAATCTGAATCATGATGTTCTGCCTGCCATGAAGGCCTGAGGCCAGGGGATTTGAGTCTTGTGCTCTACCTGAGTCATGACCATTATTGAGTACCTGCTATGTACAAGGAGTTCAATAGGTTAGTCCATTTATGCTCCTGATGCACATTATTATTGCTTTGTAGAAGGGGGAGAGAGATTCAGAGGTTTGGTAGCTCACACAGGGACACAGGCCCAACAGCAGAGCTGGAATTGAAACCTACATCTAACTTCTTAATAGAAAAGAATGGTTTTGTTATAATAGGTAGTTTACTTTTAAAATTGTCTTTTATGAAGTCAGAGAAATTTCCACTGAGTACTTCTTACCTTTCCTACCAGACACCAAGCAAAGCTCTTGGTAGATGTTATCTCACTTAATCCAGACAATAATCTCTGGGAATTTCTATCCTGACCTCATAGATGGGGAAACTGAGGCGCTCATGGTACAACTGCTTAGCCAAGGTCCCTCAGGGCAGAGCTGAGATTTGGAGTCTGGTCTGCCTGATGCAGGGTGTTGTGCTCAACCTCTCTGCTGTTGCCTCTGTCCTTGACTGGGAACTTAATGTGGCAATGTCGTCTGGCTGTGAGACCTTCACTAGTGCCATATGGACCAATGAGAGAATACAGGCTCCAGCACCAGACCCTGAGAAGCTGTGTGACCTTATCCATGTGACGTCACTTACCAAAAGAAGATGATATTTCCTTTCAGAATAGTCATGAGAATTAAAAAATTTATTGGTGCTGGATCCAGTAAAGCACTTATATTTGGGGTTGATCTGTGAGCAAAAAGAATGGGAAAAAGAGGGTAGCATGTGCTTTAAAATCAGATGAACTGGAGTGTGAATCCTAGCCTGTCTTTGTGTGACTGGGTAAGCTACCCTGTAGGCCTGTCGGCCACTTAGGGGGGGGAAGGGGACCTCGTGCCTTGTTCTGGTGGTGATGGAATCCCTCAAGGAGATGACATGAGCACAGGCCCAAGCATAATGCTCTGCACATGCCAATCCCTGGGCAAATGGTGGAAGATAGTATCACAAAAAAGTCTCATGTCTTGTTGCTTTACAGGATATTGGAACAAAATTTAAATGTGGTTATGGAGTAGCTTTCATAGGAAGGAGTCTTTAGAGGCTCTATTCCTAGAGGCAGAACTGACTTGCATGAAATACCTGTCTTCTAACTCTCGAGGGGTCCCATTATCCTTATTCAGAACTGGATCCCTGAATTGTATTGAATGTTAAACTGGGGCAAGACATCTTGGAACTCTTAAAGATGAACCCAAGTAGTGCCCAGTTAACATGTTTAAAGTAAGTTTTAGCTGCTACCTTTTTCTGAGGGGTAGACAGATTTGAGACTGTGGGTCATTAAACTTCCATTACAATTTTATTTTTTTCCCCAAAATGGAATTGGTCAACCCAAGACCTGAGGATACCAGGGTTCCTGACTAGCTACTGGCACTGGGGTCAAAGTTGTGAATCTCTTCAATTATTCCACTTTTGATATTTAGAATTCTCTAGTTTGGACAAGTATGGAAAAGTTGGAATGTTTCCTGGAAAAACTCATATCTTTGAAATAAGCATGTTTTATAAATAATAAGCAGGTGGTCCCTTCTGTGTACTCTTAGATTGTGCTCTCCTTAAGGATGCAAAGGAAGGATTGGAATGGAAAGGTGCTCCCAAGTACACACTTGGGCATTAAGCAATAGCTGAATGTGTGAAAAGGAATGGAAATGCCATGACACTAAGTGCCAGTTATGGTATAGTCATCAAAGTTAAAAAGTTATATAAGCACCACAAAAACAGCACAAACATAATGTATGAGTTGACATTTACAAAACATTTGAATAGATAGGCTATTCAAGTAACATGTACAGTACAATGTTTTTCATTCAGTAAATACTCTAGTAATGACAATTTTTTTTAAATCACACATCTAATGGTAAATTTATTTGCTGACTATCTGGAGAGATTTTTTTTTTTTTTTTTTTTTGGATGACTTTGGACTGGGATTTCTAAAAGCTGTCCCGGGAGATCATGTGCAGCTCTTCCTGTCTTGTCTCCCTGCATAGTTTGGTTCCTCCTAGTACCCTGGACATGGGGTGTGGTGCTGGGGTTGGTGAGGGTGATGCTGGTGGCTGAGAACAGGGTGGCCAGAGATCGACTTAGAGGCCACTGGGAAGCAATAGAGAGTGCCACAGAGCACTTTGCACTTCGTCAGAAAGCCATAAAAGCAATTACCATCCCATTAGGGACTTGGAGAAGAAGCTCCACAGATCTGTCCTGGTGAGGAATTCCCAGGCCTGTGTGAGTCACTCTCGTTGGTATGCATTTTCTTTGATGAAAGATAGTGGAATCTTGAGATCAAGGTAGGCATTGACTGAGACGCTTTCAGAATGCCTGGAGCAGCGCATGCCAGGCTTGTGGAGGGCACTGCCAATATGTGCGGGCATCAGGATGGGGATCCTTGGTGCAGCCTGGCCTTGGGGGTGCAGGTGCAGCCCTTCCTCCCCTTGGCTGTTCTCCAGCCTTTGTGAGTCGTCTTTGAGGCTTCATCTTTGTCAGGACTTGCAGGGGCTCCATGCTGTGGTATCTGGCACAGTGGGTATTGGTGAATGAGGTGTTCTGAACAAAGTAGGCCATTAATGGGGCAGGCAAGAGACCACTGACCTGGGCCTTGTGGGAAGGACTTTTGGTGTCACTTCCAAATGAGGCTGTGACTAGAATCTAAGATCAAATCTTTAAAGTATGCCAGTTTTGTTTTTTTTTCTTTAATAACCTTTCTTTGGAAGTCTTCATTTTTTGTTAATGGTATAGGAAACAAAACCCCAAAACAACCCCAAATAACAAATGCCCTGGACCATGGCCTGGGTTAGGGGGTCAGGCCCTGCCCAGGCCTGAGGGTCTAGACTGTAGTGGAGAGTGTTGGCTCTCCTGCAGGGTGTCCTGCTTGAGGGGAGTTGGTGGTCAAGGGAGGAAGAACAGGGTTGCAGTTCTGGAACCAGCATGTCTAGCAGCTGAATATGGGGTATGGCACTTTGACTGACAATGAGGACCCTCACGTTTTCCTTACAAGCTGCCAAAAGAACTGGTGAGCTGACAAGGTATGTCTGGTTAAGAATCGGGCCTCTAGTAGGCCTGCAGGATTTTCATTATTGGGAGTTTCCTTGCTGTTACTGTCAGATGGTATGGGCCTGAAAACACCACTATCTTGAAGCTATGTGAGAAATCTCCAGATTTCCATCTGAAATCAAGATTCAGTGTCTATTGGGTGCAACCACTCTGCAAAGTGCTATAAAGAAGTACACAGGCTTATGAGTAAATGAGGTACAGGTGGGCATCCTATCCCTAACTAAAGGCTGTGTGCTTGGAGTTTCCAGCTCTCACCTGAGTTCTGGATCTGTCATTGATGTGACTTTTGTCTACTGGATACCTGTACTTCATTTCACATCCAATTCCTGCTTCCCCTTGTTGGCAGGGCATGGGCCCACTGGTCCTTGTCCCCAGTGCTTATAGCACCATTCACTGACCTCTTGCTCTTCCATTACTGCGTTGTGATGTGTCTACCCCTGATTCCCAGTGAGACTTAAGGGCAAGGATGGAGGCACTTCTTTCTTGGGCACAGGTAAAGGGAGCTTGACAGAACAAGGAGTCTGGGGTTTCTAGGAGCCAATGGTGGAACTACCCTGAGCCCCTACTTCCCCTACTGAATTTTAGAGAAATAGTTTATTTAAAATTGGAGAATTTTTTTCTACTGGGGATTGAACCCAGGAGCACTTAACCACTGAGCCACATCCCCATATCCCCAGACCTTTTTATTTGGAGACAGGGAGGGTCCTAAAAAGTTGCTAAGGACCTCACTAAGTTGCTGAGGTGGTTTTAAACTTGAAATCCTTGTGCCTCAGTCTCCTGAGCTGCTGGGATTACAGGTGTGCACCACCACATCTGGCAAAGTGAGAGAACTTTTTTTTTTTTTTTTAAAACTTTTAAGGTACATTTTATTCAGCCATAGCAAATAATTTGAGACTCTTATTTAATATAACATGGATCTTTTTCATTATACTGCAACATAATTTGAGACTGAAGATTACTTTCCTTGCTAACAGTGAGGAGCAATTGATTACCTTATATAGCTTATGTAGCCTTTTCTCTTGAGTGCTGATTCTAAAACAAGAACATCTGAAGCAGCTGAAAAAAACTATCCTAACATTACAATACATAAGAACCTTAGTTACTCTGGACTATGCTATAAAACATGAGTTGGCAAATTGTATCCATAAAGGGTCAGATAGTACATATTTCAGGGTTTCCAGGTTAGTCTCGGTAGCAGCCAGTGAACTTCATCATGATAGCACAAAAGCAGTCATACATGATAAGCAGAATGAACATGACTGTGTTCCAATAAAACTAAGCACACTAAATTTCATGTTCATTTTCACATTCATAGTCTTTTAAAAAAATCATTTAAAATATAAATAAAATTCTTAATTCACAGGCCATGAAAAGTAGACAGAGGACTAGATTTGACCCATATACCATAGTTGGCTGTCTTTTATGAAGACCTTTATATGTTATGCAAAATGCTTCAAATTCCTGATGGAGACTTGCATGTTTTAGATTTCTCATTTAAAAATTTACCACATTTGTGTGTGTGTGTGTGAATAAATATACTAACTTAAAAGAGAAATAATAATTCAGAAAAAATAAAATTCCTCAAGAAAAAATATTCCATTTACAAATACATAATTCACAAATGTATAAAATGAAAAATTAGAATTTTTATTCTATGCAATATAAAATAATATGCATAGATTTCATACATAATTTCTTAGTTTTTACTTTAGTTAAAAGAAAGACAATGAGAAAAAGGTTTATAAATTTCAGTCCCTTTTATAAAAAGTTACTATTGAAACCAACTGTTACATACATGTACAACCATCAACTCTGAATAAAATATGAATTGTACCCAAGGAATAGGAATTTACCTATATGAGCTCTGGCTGCTTTTTTAAAAATGCATAATTACATCATAGAACACTGTGTCATCTATAATATGTCACACATTTGAAAAGAAACTCCTGCTTCCATAAGGAAACAATTCTCTTTCCATAATTGTCTTCCAATATAAAAAAACTTCACAGACTGGTTTACCTTTATCAAAGGTAAAATGATTCAGTGCTCCATTTGTTTGGATTATCTTGATCCTCAGTAGTTCTTAAACACAAAATAAAATTTTGCATGAACTTTCAACTGTTTAGCTTGTCAAAATACTAATATAAAATGTATTCAACTAGCAGAAGTTCATGGGCTAAAGAAAAAGGAATTGAATATAAAATGTTCACCAACTTTATCCTTTCTTATTTTACACAGCTTCAGGTTACTGAGACTTAATTGGTTTTTTGTGCCTAATCATCATGAACACAGCTCCATCTTTTATCTTAACACTCCTCCTCAATGCCATCTTTTTTTTGGCTCTTCATTTTGCCACATATAAGATCACTTCATCCAACTTCAATCATTTGTTCTTCCCAAGATTTCATTTCATTATCATAACGGATTTTATCATCTTCAGCAAGCTGAATATATACTTGCTTTTGAGAACTAGACAGATTTTTCCAAGTTTCATTCACAGATTTCAGCTTTGCCTGCGATGAACCATCCTTAATTTCTTGGAAGGTTTCGGATACAAAAATGTTATAATCTGAGCGAGGTCTTTTTGGTTTTCCAAGCATTGTTAACTCTCTCTTTTTTTTATTAAAGCTTTCTTTCTTAAACGTTTTTGCATGATTTCTTTTTCCAAAGATATCATTTGACTTGGAGTTAGCTGTTCCTGAATTCTGTTTATCTCTTCTTTGTATGCCTGCCAGTCTGCCTTATAAGCATCTTCATATATTTTTTTCTGTGACTCGGGAAGTTCCCTCCATAGCTCTGTAATTCTTCTAATTAGTTCTGATACTTTCAGATCTAAAGGGAGAGCATAGACGATTTCCAAAGCCGAAACACAGCTCTCCAGACTTTCCCAAGTCCCTCAGCACGCCCCACACTCCCTGTAGGAGCGCCATGGCAGCGGTGATGGCCAATAAGGCAGTGGCCGGGCCCAAATCTCCCAGGACCCTCCTTGCAAACCGTAACGGCCTCAACAATGACCTGAGAGAACTTTTAATGGAAATTTTAGTGTATTATATAAAAGGGGAGAATATGTTCTTAGAACTGTAACTTAGCCTCATGGGAAGGCTCTAGAAGTCAGTTGGGGAAAGTCCCCTGTTCTTCAAGTACTTTTCTTTTTCCCTCCTTACCCTGCTGGAGGTCAGAACACTCAAAGATTGAAGAATTCACCCACCACACCGCTCTCGTGTTTGTTATCCTCTAGATTCTATCACTGGTAGCGTCAGTTTCTGAAGAATGTGCAGGATTCTGTGTGGTGTCTGTTGTAGTTAGCTTTTCTGCCGCTGTGTCTGAATGACCTGACCAGAACAATTTTAGAGGAGGAAAAGTTTATTTTGGGGGGTGCTCATGGTTTCAGATGGCTCTCAGTCCATAGATAGCCAGCTCCATTACTTGGGCCTGAGATGAGGGAGAACATCATGGCTGTAGAGTGTCATAGAGGGAAGTAACTCATGTGATCAGGAAGCAAGAGACTCCACTGGTCAGATAAAAAATACATACCCCAAAGGCATGCCCCTGTGACCCACTTTCTCTAGCCACACTCTACCCACCTTTAGTTACCACTCAGTCCTGTAGGGATTAATTCACTGATTGGGTTAAGGCTCTCATAACCTGATCATTTCTCTTCTAAACCTTTTTGCATTTTCACAAACGAGTTTTTGGGGGACGTATCACATCCAAACTGTGAGTGTCAGAATGAGAGTTTTATTGATAATAAATAGATCTGTAGTTCATTCTTATCTACAGAGCTGTGTGTGGACTTTGGCCTCTGACAGTCCTATGTACTTCCCTCCTCCTTGCTTCTCTGTAGACTTACACAGTTACTATTCTTTCCTGGAGAATTGGGGGGGTGGTTTTTTTTTTTTTTTTTTTTTTTTTTTTTTTTTTTTTTTTTAAAGAATGAGCTTTCTCTACATGTAGACCCTAAGATGATGTGGCATGGCCCTTCATTTTCCTCTGCTGAGGATTCATCTCTATTTGCAGAGAGAACAGGGAATTCCCCTCAGCCCCTCAGGGAGACACTGGTGTCTTTCCAGCACTTCCCCTTCATTCCTTCCTAAGGAAAAAGGGTGCATTTGAAAGGCAGTGGGCAGGCGAAGCCCGGTGCCTCCCTCTTCAGTAAGTGTTCTATTCTGAGGACCCTGAATGGCTTTGCTCAGGGAAGGGCGACAGCCTATCTGGAAGCCCTTTGACTGAAAAAACTGGGAAGGCTTCTTCTGCCTGCCCATTCACTCATGTCTGAGTTTGGGAAGGAAAGAGCAGAGTTACCTGTGGATCCCAGAATCCCCATAGAAAGACTCCCTGCAGGATACGTGGTATTTTAGTTCTAGCCCTGCTCCTGCAGGTCTTGCCGTCTGGATGGATGAGCTGTGTCCATGTGTGTGTGCAGTCACAAGGGCAGCGATTCCTGCTTTCCTTTCTCTGGCTTGGAGAAGCATGCCTGTGCCAAGCTGAGTGGAAACTGGAGGGTATCCTGAGTTTTGTTCTTTTTAAGGCCAGAGTATGTGAGGTCAAAGATAAGGAGTGAGCCTAAAATAAAATGTGACACCATGCAGGGTGTGCAGCTGGAGGCCCACTTGGTGCGCGTCGTTCTGGTGAAGACTGCCCCTGCTGGGTTCCTGCCCTGGCACACACGCTGGTCATTGCTGCAAGAGCATATTGCAACAAACACGTTTTAAGAAAGCTCCCTACCTGTGTGAGTGATCTAGCAGGGGACCTGTGCTTACCTTATAATGGTGACTGTGTTACATCTGGTGAGACACTTTGTTCCCTGCAGCATTTGGAGGGAATGTAGCAAGTTGTTAGGCTACTGAACAGTTCAGAGCAGGGCCAGGAATTAGAGGTTATTTTTCCAAGGGTTGGCCTAATCCTAGACAAGTACCAAGTCCCTGTGTTTGCAGGGATGTTGGCAGGTCCCTGGAGTCCAGGTGGGTCCCTCACCCAGGTTGAATTGCCTAGTCCATGGGAGCTTTTTCATAATCATAGGAGGGCCCCACAGGGGGATGCCGTGGACAATGGAAAATCCAGGGAATTAGAGCATGGGCAAATTTGAGGCCACAGGGGGATGGCATGTCCTGGATCTTAGCAGGGTCCTTGGAAACCAGCGCTTTGAAGCCAGATATGCCCACGTTGAATCCTGATTCTTCCTCTTGGCATAGGTCACTTAATCTCCCAGTCCTCAGGTGACTATTTTAAAGTGAGTGGTTGGTCATTGTGCACACCTCGAGAGTGGGTTTGGAGTCCTGGGTAAGAGGACATACCTCCTGTTCTGCTGATGGCTTTCCAAACAAGCTACATGGCCCATGACTTTTTGTCTATTCTTTCCCCTTTGTTGACTCTTCAGACTTTTGGGTTCTGCTCAAAGATCCCAGCATACCACAGGGAAAATAGCCTGAGGTCTTCCATGCCCTCCATAGATGAGATGGGTCATGTGAAGCACTTGTCATAGCTCCTGGAGATGGTAGGCCATGTTACATCAGTTCTTCATCCCTGTGACCAAAATACCTGTTACAAACAACTTAGACTAGGAAATATTCATTTTGGCTGATGGCTCACAGGTTTCAGTCCATGGTTGACTGGTTCCATTGCTTTGGGCCTGAGGTGATGAAGAATATCATGGTGGATGGGTACAGCAGAGAAAAACTGCTCTCCTCGTGGCAACCAGGAAGCAGTGAAAGGAGAAAGAGCCAGGGACAAGATGTCCGAAAGAGCATGCCCCCTGGTGACCTACTTCCAACCATGCCCTAGCTGCCTACAGTTACCACCACCTCCCAGTAGTCAGTTACCAATGGGTTAATCCACTGATGAAGTCAATCCTCATGATCTGATCACTTCCCCAAAGTCCTACCTCTGGACCTAGCCTCCAACACATGAGCTTTTGGGGGGCATCCCAGCTCCAACTCATAACAAGGACTCACTGCATATGAGCTCTGGTTGTCATGTCTGGTGCTTGTCCCTGAACTTTGGAGTTAGTCTGTCTGGTTCATACTCTGGCTCTGTCATTTACAGGCTCTGTGAACTTGCTCAAGTTGCTTCTGTCTCCACTTCACCTGTAAAATGAGACAGTTGTTGGGGGATTAAATGAATGAGTCTACATCAGGTACTTAGAAGAGCGCCTGGCACAAAGTGGACATGCTGTATCTGGTAGCTATTCTTGGCTTCGGTACAACAATGCACAGCACATGTGTGTCTTAATATATCTATATGAATAATAAGAGGAACTGTATTTGGGATCGTAGGGAGAGCTGAACTGAAATATCAGACCATGGAGTCATCCTCCCTGAAGTGCTGAGAAAATGTAGAACTGAATACGGTCTGCTAAAAATGCTGCTCTGAGCAGTAGACAAAGTGAAACCTGGTCCCACCCTCCCAGCTCCTGATCCCTAAGCTGCTGTCCCTTCTTTCACCTATTCACTAAGGGTACAGCAAGATAAAGCTTGACTGGGACCAAGTAGGGTGTGTATCTTGATTCCCTTTTGTCTGGCCTTGCCTGGGTTTTGTGCTCCGACAACTAATTTATACCTTACCATGGAGCAGATTCTTTTTCCTTTGGCTGCTGTAATGGCAGATGGGAAGGGCGGTTTTAATGAATTACTGTTTTCTTTTGGAGATTAAGCTTTCATTATAAATATAATTGCTGACACACAGCCTTCTGGTAGTTACATATCATTTGCCAATTAGGATAATGGTCTCAAAAAGTCCCTTGGAAAGTGACATGGACCAAGTTAAGCCTGTAACTAAGCTTGGGTGCTGGCGAATGAAGTGCTTTGCCAACTGGAAGCAACATGTACCAAGTCTGCCCACAATAAGCTTGTGCTAAGAGGTCTGAAAATATTCATGACCTTTGAGAAAGAGATTAAAATTAGTAGGCAGAAATGCTGCAGCCAGCTCCAGAAGTTTGTGATGTGGTCATTCCAGAGCGTCTGCCATGACTGCCGCGTGCTTCTGGTACTGTTGTGGGGCAGAAGGCTGCACTGCTTAATGTCAGAATTCAATAATTTAATGTAATGTCAAAAGTATTTATGACGAATCTGAAAGTGGTGGTGAATGTTGTGATGTTTCCATCACTTTTAAGGGTCTGAGTCTTCTGGGCACTGTCTCCATCTTGGCACTGTTGACATTTTGGGCCAGATGCTGCTTGTTGCGAGGGCTGTCCTGTGCACTGTAGGATGTTCAGCAGCGTCTGGTCTCTACCCACTAGATGCCAGTAACAATGCCTCAGTTGTAAGGGCAAGAAATATTCCCAAACAGTGCCAGATGTCCCTTGGGAGGGGACAAAGGTGGCCCTGATTGAGAACCACTGCTGTGGAGCTGGCCCCAAGAGAGCTGTAGAGGGGCTAAGAAGCTGCCAGCAATCCTCACAGTAGCACAGTGTGTGGAGAGGCTGGTGAGATGGGACTGATTCACTCAGACAATCGATTTATTCTCCCAGGAAACTAGTACTTCTGGAGCCCCAGCTGTGTGCCTGGTACTGTGTTAAGCTCAGAGAATATCAACGTGGGAGAAAGACCTGATGCTGTGAGCAACTTGAGGAAATGGTCATTTTGACTGGTACAATTGATCCTATTCTAGGGTTGTTAGGGCCCCAAACTGAAAAATCTGGATTCTGGAGGTATCTTGTGTGGCCAGGGAGCTAAACCCTCTGGATCCAGAGACTGGTTGTAAATCATTTGGTGCTGGTAAGAGACATGGGAGGTGAGTAGTTAATGAAAACTAGGAAGGAATTGTGTGGGTAACAAGGAGGGGGTTGAGGGAACGACCAAGGAAGAAACCCCCAATGGTGTTAGCAGGAGCAAAGTGAAGTTAGCAATGGAATGGAGACAACTTACTTGGAAAGGTATCAAGACTGGAAATGGCATTGAGGTATATGTGTGTGTGGTGGCTCGTTAAGGAATGAGGCTGAATGAAGAAGACCTGATTTGTTTTTTTTTTTTATTATAAACAAATGGGATACATGTTGTTTCTCTGTTTGTACATGGAGTAAAGGCATACCGTTTGTGTAATCATAAATTTACATAGGGTAATGTTGGTTGATTCATTCTGTTATTTTTTCCCTTTCCCCCACCCCTCCCACCCCTCTTTTCCCTCTATACAGTCCTTCCTTCCTCCATTCTTGCCCCCCTCCCTAACCCGAACTCTAACCCTAAAACTAACCCCTCCCATGCCCCATTATGTGTCATCATCCACATATCAGCGAGATCATTCTTCCTTTGGTTTTTTGAGATTGCCTTAGAAGACCTGATTTTTGAGTTCTCTACTGGGGTGGATGCTCTTGGCTCATAAGTTTATTGGTAGGTTCAGACAAGATACCAATTTAAATATTGGGCCACCCAGTTGAAGGCTATTCAGGTCTTTTGTGTAGACAGTCTTCATAAACGGATAATGACATTTTTACCTTGCCAAATAGAAAAAAAGGGAATCGCTAAAATCAGATTTTGAATGGGGGGGAGTAATGAGAGTAGAACTTAAGGAAGAATATTCTGGGATGACATGAATAGCAGGGAAATGAGAGGGAGGAGTGGGAGGTCAAGGTAAGAGAGAAAGGTGTGGTCTAGCTGACCAGCTTCCCCCACTAGAACACTGGAAGGGGACCCTGCTGTGTGGGAAGGGGCTGTGTGTTTGGAGGAATTGGAAGTTGACCCAATTCCATGATTAACTGCAGTGAGACTTTCTGCTTCCCCAAATGATGGCAAGTGGAGTGTAGTATTAAAAGGACACACAACTGTGTTAAACTGACAAATATGGATTGTAAGAAATTACAAGAAACAAAGAATGTTATCTGGTGTCTTGGTAAGTTAGTTACTAGAGCTGGTCACTGAATGTTTGTGCTGAACTTTCTGGTAAGAAGACTACTGGCTTAGAACCTAGATGGCCCTCTTGATGGAAAATCCATTTGAGGTAGTATGAAGGAAGAAGCCATTTTTTTAAAAAAAAATTCTTTTTTTTAAAATTCATTTTTATTGTAAACAAATGGGATACATCTTGTTTCTCTGTACATGAAGTAGAGGCATACCATTTGTATAATCATACATTTACCTAGGGTAATAGTTTTTGCTTCATTCTGTTGTTATTTTTGGAAGAAGCCATTTTTTGAGAGGAGCTGTGAATATTTAAACCATTGTATGAAGCCTCAGAATATGCCTTGAGCAATAATAGGTCTTAAAAAAAAACACTCAAACCTTGTTTAAAAAAATGAGCATTTTTTAATATTGAAATATAAAGGCATATTTTAAAATCTGTGATTGCCCCCCGTCCTTTTTGGCCAAACTGTTCCTGAAGCTCTTCTGATATCCATGGAGCATGGCAGATCTGGGCCCTGGTTTCTTGCAGAGTCCCTAAGGGGCACGGGGCTTATGATGCCAGTGTACAGACGTGCTTCACTGAAGTAATACAGGTTGAATTGGGCAGAGAACCAAGCTCATGATTTGCAGAATTGTGAGTGGGGCTCAGAGAAGCCTAGAGAAGAAAAAGCACATTTCTAATCGTCCATTTGTATTTGCCATTGCCTGTGGCAAGGGACCTTGTACTAGGCAAGAGTACTAGGGAGTTGTCAACTGAGAAAGACATCAATGACCAGTCTGGAATTTTACACAAAAAGGATTGATGTACCTTGTTTATTCAGCCACCAAAAGCTGGTTCTGTATTTTGTGCAAATTGATATTAAGTTATTTACTGACTGTTTGTGTAGAGAGTTATTGACATTTTAAAAGCCTGGTTTGATTTTTGCCACTGATTCTAAAGGCTTACTGAGGCTACTCTTCATGTCTGAGCAGACTCCTTTGGTCTGAGGGCACCCACTATCTGTTTATCTGTTTGTGTTGCTTATCTAGAATGCTCAATGCCTATGGCCATTAATTCACTAGTGTATAAAATGTGATATTCTAATCCTATTATGTTAGCTTTTCTTTGCTGTGACCAAAATATCTGACATAAACAACTTAAAGGAGGAATAGTTTATTTTGGCTCATGGATTCAAAGATTTTCATCCAGTCAACCAGACCCATTGCTCTGGGCTTGAGGTGGAAGAACATCATGGAAGAAGGGTGCGGCAGGACAGATGCTGCTCAGTATGAACAGTATGGCAGCTGGGAAGCAGGATTGAAGAGAGGAAAGGCCAGAGAGAAGGTACACCCTTCCAGGGCAATCACCAGTGACCTATTTCCTCTAATTTGGTCCCACCTCCACTGGGACCAAATTAATTCATCAATGAATTAATCTGATGAGATCAGAGCCTTCATGATCCAATTATCACCCCCAGACCCCATCTCTGAACACAGACTTTGAGGACATTCCAGGTAAAAACCACAATATTTGTCATTTCTTTTAACTTACTTATTGTAATGTTTATAAAGAGGTGCTTTGAGTATCTCTCATTAATTTATTTGTTCTAATTAGTTATACATGACAGTAGAATGCTTTTTTGCATTTTGATAAATCATACAAAAATGAAACATAATTTCTCATTTTTCTGACTGTGCATGTTGTAGGATCATATCAGTCATGTAATCATATGTACATGAGGTAATAATATCTGTTTCACTCTAATATCCTTCCTACCCCCATGCCCTTTCCCCTCGCATCACTTCCCTCTACCTAATCAAGTAACTATTCTTCCCTAGCGACCCCCACCCCCATTGTGAATTAGCATCCACATATCAGAAAACATTTGGCCTTTGTTTTTTTGGGTTTGGTTTATTTTTCTTAGCATGATATTCTCCAACTCCATCCATTTATCAGCAAATGTCATAATTTCATTCTTTAAAGCTGAGTAATATTCCATCTCTCTCTCTCTCTCTCTCACACACACACACACACACACATATCCCACATTTTCTTTTATCCCTTCATCTGTTGAAGAACACCTAGGTTGGTTTTTCTTAATTCTTAGTGTTCTTCATAGCTTCCTCTTGGTGGTATAAGCAAGATTTTCATTCCTCTGTTACTTACCTCAGGCCTGGAATTGGCCATTTCTCCAGGAAAGCCTCCATCTGTTAATAGAAAACACTATTTTAAGGCTACAGTTTGGGTGCTCATTGCTATTGGGCTGTCAGTGTTTCTGAGCCTGAAATATTGAGATGTATTGAGATGTGTATTGGGCATATGTTCAGTATGTGTATTTATCTAGGATCAAATAGCTTATGAGAGCATACTGATACTACAAAATCTGTACTACAAGGTTTTTATGTAAACTTTCCTGTACCACATCAATATCTTGTCCTTTTACCCCAAGTTCAGGCTCTTAAGAACACAGAAGTGGATAGAATTAGAATATCTGATATTTACTCACTTTACCTAAACCACACAGAAGTACCAGAACAACAATACTACTATCACCAGAAGAGTGGAGGATTTTTTTTTTTTTTGCATTTGTTCTCATTTTTTGGTAATTTTATAACTACTTTGTTAGAATGTATAGCCATTCTAGACTATGTTCTCTTCAGTTTAGCTCCTATTTACTCTAAATTCTACAAGCACTTTTACATTTAAAGCTCACCAACCTTTACGATATTGCTCTAGTTATTTTGTGTTATAGGCCCCTTCTCTAGTTAGGTGGTCTTTGAAGTCAAACTTTCTTCATATAATTCTAAGATGCCATTTTTATCCCCCTTTCATGATCGTGTGATAGAGTTTTCCAGAAGTTTTGTGACTTTGAATATATTAAATACATAGCAGATGTGCAGTTTTGTTATGTGTTAAGAGATTAAAGGACTTTATGAAAATAAAAACACTTTTATTTTTATTTTGGAACATAGTTCTTTCCCCCAAAACAGGTTACATATGTTAGGGAATACTGGATATGTTGCTTTTAAAATTTTTTTAATGTGTCAATTTCTGGAAGGTAATTTGTCTACAGATACCACATAAACACAGCTCTTTGGGAACCTTGATAAGTTGAATTTTAGAAGTCAGTGATGAATAAAAGGATTCTTATTTTAGTTTATTTTTTTCATAAGGGCTCTGAAGTTTTGTATGTTACTAACAGTTTGAGTATACTTAATTTTTTTTTTTTTTGCTGTATGATGTCCTTCACTCACATTTTCTTATATTTTCTTTTGTATAAGTGTTGATTTTTGAAAGTGTGATACTCACTTTTATTTTTCTTTTAAATCACTGTTTATAGATTCCCCAAAGAGATATTCTTTTGCTATAAAGTGCAGTTACTAAAATGTGTTTTTGGGGAGGTCATTATGGGTCAGAATTCTCTGAGACATAAGCTGCTCTTTTAATATGTAATTTGAAATACATGTGAAATATAAAATATTACAAATATTACAAATAACATGTAGGAAAATTTTCTTGTAGTTTAGTATTCTGTTCCCTTGCTTTGCTTCAGGGACTCATATTATCTGTATTGTAGACCTCCTTAGTCTACCTGTGATGAGTGTTTGTCTTGCATCATTTTCATTTCTTTTTGATGTAAAGAAATGTCTCCTTTTAACTTTATACATCTTTAAAGCATTATCTGTCATGTTTACTTTTGTTTTCCTTCTAGTTTAGTCTTCATATCTTTTCAATTTATTCAAATTATAATCCTGAGTTCTGTCATCTGTTCTTTTAATTCCATTTTATGTTGGTCTTTCTTGTCTTGTATCATTTCTGTCTTTATCACATTTTGAAAAAGGTAGGTTACAAATTTGTTTAGGTATACCTTTTTAACATTGTTTTCATTGTCTTTAGGGATATTGATTCAACTCCTTTTTATCTTTTTCCTTATAATAGCTCTGCATGAAGCTTAACCTCAATACTTTTATGTTGCTCATTTTTGTGAGATCGGTTTTCCTGAACTTTCATAAGGAGGCTTGGTTCAGAATTGTTTCTTTGTTGAACTTTGTCTATTTATGATGGCATCAAGAAACATGACTGATGTACTGAGATTTCTGGGGTCTCTTCCTGTCTCACTTCTATTTGGTCCATCTTTTTCCTTTACATTATTCTTATCTTTCTCCATTTTGCTTCTACTCTGTAAGTTAGCCTTGGAAACCAAATTTAAAAAATTCTTCTTAGTTATACATGACAGTAGAATGTATTTTGACATATTATGCATCCATGGAATACAACTTGACCTTCTTGGGGTTGTACATGATGCTGAGTTACACTGGTCATGTATTCATATGTGAACATAGGAAACTTATGTCCAATTTATTCTGTCTTTCCTATTCCCATCCCCCCTTTCTTCCTTTCATTCTTTGTCTAATCCAATATATCTGGGGCCAATTTTAATGATGCACAGGACAAGACTGCTCCAGAGTCTTGAGCCCAAAACTTGGGCTTGTTGATTTGCAAGTTGGATTGGTCAGTACCCCTCAGTTTCTTTCAGTTGTTCCCAAACCGGCTGCCTATTCTTTCCAATGAGTACTTGCTGGCTATTTTGGGTTCTCTTGCTCTCAGGTCTATTGGATGCCTCGTCGCTTCCCTTCAATTTCTCTTGGACAGACAATAATACCATGCATATCTCATGGCCGTTGGTGGTTTGTCCTCACCCACTTAAATTTTAGTGTTGTGGAATTTGTTCTCACCCACTTGTATTTTGACATTTGTTATTTTATTTTAAATATTGTTTTTATGGGGTATTTGTTTGACTGTCTGGTTGCTTTTTAAAGATGCTTTTAGAAATTAAAATGTTTTGAGACACAAACACAGTTGTAAGGGTAGTCCAGAAATTCTGTATACCCTACACCCTCTACTGTATATATATGTGAGTTTTTAGATTTTGAGAAGTAGGTTACTGTTATTGCCTCCACTTCTATAGAATTATCTCCCCATTCTTTGAAGAATTTTGTAAAAATTTGTTTCTTAGAATTTAGTTTTCCTTTAGATACTACCCCCCCACCAAAAAAAAAAAAAACCACAGTATCAAATGACTTCAAAATAGAAGTTTCCTATTATAATGTGAACAAGTCTAGGGGCTTCCTCTGGGCCAGTTTCAAAGGCATCAGGGATATGGTTCCCTCTCATGTATTTGTCCTAGCAAGTCCCCTTCCAGTGTAGAATGGTTGCTTGATCTTCAGTCCTTGCTTCTGTACTCCAGCAGCAGAGAGGAGAGAGAGCTGAGGAGGGGCTTCTTGCCTTCTTAAGACACTTTCTGGGAGTTTTCCCACAACATTTCTGCTTACTTCTGACTGGCCAGAATTAGCTGCAGGTAGCTGCCAAAGAATCATGGAAATGAATCCTTTTACCTGGCTGCATGGCCACTTGAAGTAAAACTGGAGCTTTTCCAATGAGAAGAGGAGTGTGGGTATTGGAATAGACAAACTGGAAAAGAATGGACTTTTCCTGCTGTGTGCTTGAACACAGACCTATAGAAAATAAGTATGCAGGAAGTTAGAAGGGTATTGTGAGTATGATTTTAATCCTAAATTTTTCTTAGCAAATTTTGCTTTCATTTGCAGAACAGCATGTTCAGTGCTATGAACTGAACTTTTTGCACATACCTTGGGAATGCTCATGGTGTCTCGGTGCAGATCTGTAGTCTCTTGGAGGTGGCAGTGGTGGGAAAGATGACTGTCCTGGTCTTCCCAGCCAAACTTTCTGTGATGCTGTCATTTAAGTAGGTAGTGACTCCAAGTCCTGAGAACATTACAGTGTGAATTGAAGCAGTTCCTTGATCTTGTCTGCAGTGTTAGATAACCACCCACCTGGACTTCAATCATATGCATAATGGTGAGTAGTGAGGTTCGGGAATCTTTTTCCTTTTTCATATCAGAACTTCCCTGATAGAGTAGAATTAAAGACTTTGGAAGAGTATGAATCTGATGATAATGGTCTCTTGTGTAAAGTCTTGGGTGCCTGGGGTAAAGAAAAGGCAACCCTTCTTTTTGGCCTTGTATATGGCAAATGATTCAAAAATGTTCAAATTTTTAACTCTTAAACTTTTGTTTTTAGTTATACATGACCGTGCAATGTATTTTGACATATACATGGAATATAACTTCCCATTTTTGTGGTTGTATATTCATATATGAACATAGGAAAGTTATGTCCAATTCATTCTATCTTTCCCATTTAAATTTTTAGTTGTGGTAAAGCATGCATCAAATTTACCATTTTATTTTTTCCACATTTTTTATTGATACATTATAGTCATACATATTGATGGGATTTGTAGTACATATTTGTATATGCACATAATATCACAACATAATTTGACTGATATCACTCCCCAGAACTTCCCACCGCTTCCCACCCCTTGGTCCCTTTCCTCTACTGATCTCTTTAATTTTTTAGAAGATCCACCCCCATCTGTTTTTCTTTTTCCTCTCCACTTTCTGCATATGAGTGGAAACATACAACCCTTACCCTTCTGAGTGAGTTGGCCATTTTAATTGCATAGTTCAGTAGTGTTAAGTACATTCACATTGTTGTATAGGTAATCTTCAGAATTTTTCATCTTGCAAAACTGAAACCCTATTCTCATCAAACAAGGTCCATTTTCCTCCCTTCAGGCCCTGACAACCCCATTCTACTTTGTTTTCTTGAATTTGACTACTTCAGATATTTTAGATAAGCAAAATTGAGCAGTACCACATTCATCTTTTGTCACTGATCATTTCCCTTAGCCTAACATCCTCCAGTTCCATCCTTGTTATTGTGAATTTCCTTCCTTTTTAAGGCAAATGCTATTCCATCATATGTATATACCACACTTTCTTGATTCATTCACATGTCATTGGACATTCGGGTTGCTTCCACGTTTTAGTTCTTGTGGATAATGCTGCTGTAAACATCGATACACAAATATATCTGTGACCCTGCTTTGAGTATTTTTGAATATGTATACATACAGAAGTGGTGTTGTCAGATAATATGGTAGGTGTATGTTTAGTTTCTTGAGTAACTAGTATATTGTTTCCCAAAATGCACCATTTTACTGTCTTGCCAACAGAGCCTGGGTTTCTCCACATCCTCAGTGCTTATTGATAGCAATTCTAATGGGTGTGTGAAGTGAGACTCGCTGTGGTTTTGAGTTGCTGCCATTATGTTTTTAAATCCTTAATTTATTGTCTCTAAGAGGAAAAAATCCTAGGGCATCCTCTCTGGAATAAATAGGTATTTGTTTGGAATATTGCAAGTTTTCAGGTGGCCCAGGTGCAGCCATCTGGGCTTAATGAAGTTCCCTCTGCATTTCTTGGAGTGCTTTGGTTGACTCTAAATGAAACTGTAACCTCATTGTAGTTGTGCTGTGGGCTGAGGAACTGTATATCTTTCACAAGAAGAAAGTGTAGTGCAAGCAAAGAGGCTAAAGTAAATTGCCTTTTTATAAAAATCAGCACAGGGGAAACTGTTGCATGCAAAGAATGAGTTCTTATCCCTTCAAAATGATTTGTTATTTTATGAAGGGTTGAAACTAAATATGAAGCTTAATTGGAAGAGATGGTAAGCTCTGAATACTGTCATTACTTATATCTGATTTTTATTCCCTATGTAAAACTTCATTGTAACTAATATCCTGTTATCATTTTGGAAGTGGTTGGTTGTTCAGGTCCCTCAGTGGTGAACGAGACGAATAACGTCCTTTGGTCAGAAATGCCCAGAATCTTGGTTTTTGATTTCCCCTTTATTTCTGCTGTTTGGTCATTCTCTTCTGCTATTCTTCCTGCTCTTTGCTTGTTTCATCTTATGCCCCCTTTCATGGTTGCTTTCCAAGTTTGTGAGGACATATTGACTGTTTCTCTCTTTTAACCACTTCTTAAAAAAATGGTGGCAAATTACAAACAAATTAAATTTCACTATCTTAATCATTTTAAGTGTATAGCTTAATGACATTAAGTACATTCATATTATATTGAACCCCCAACAGTCACAACAATTCATATCCAGATCTCATCTTGCAAAACTGAAACGCTATACCGATTAAACAATTCTCTATTATTCCCTCCCCCAGCTTCTGATGACTGTCATTCTGATTTTTCTCTATAAATGTGACTATTCTAGGTACCTCTTATATGTAAGTGGCATCATACAGTATTTATCTTTTTGTGAGTGGATTACTTTACCTGGAATAATATCCTCGAGGTTTGTATTTTAGCATGTATTGGAATTTCCTTCCTTTTTAAGGCTGAATAGTAAACCATTGTATGTGTATACTGCATTTTGCTTATCCATTCCTGTATGGATGGACATTCCATCGCTTGGTTTTTATATAATTAATGTGCTGTGGATATGGCTGCATGAACGTTTCTTTGAGATACTGCTTTTAATTCTTTTGGACATATACCCAGGAGTGGGCTTGCTGGATCATGTGTTAATTCCATAAACATTGTTTTGGGAGAAGGAAAGCACAGCCATCCAATATTGGTTTGGATTTCAGTTCAGTAGATGCTGAGAGCCTGCGGGGAGTGGAGCCGGCATGTGGTGTTGCTGGCTTGTTCTGTTACTGTGGTCAGGCCATGTCAGGAGCAGCTTGGGGAGGTGACACATTGCATGTGGCCCCTCATGTTACCTGGGCAGAGCTTTAAGGCAGTGGCTCTGTACTCACTTACCCACATGTGCTTTGTTCTTTCCAAATTTTGCCCCAAGTTCCCACCAAAATACTTAAAATTCTGACCATTTTCTGCAGTGAAGGGAGTGGTACTACTTGGGTTCTCTGCAGCCCTCTCTAAAGGGATGCTTTTGAGTATTGTGAGGAGGGAGGCATGAGGCAGATGGGTCCTGGAGAAAGGATACTTGTGGCATACAGGAAGATGTGGATCTCCTCAGTGTGGGATTCTTCATGATCTAGTAGTTGCCTGTCCAAAGCTGCCTGTTTCCACAGATTGCAAGGGAGTTAAACCTTATGTCTGACACCAAGTACACAGACACCAACCTCTGGGAAGGGGTACTGCTCTTTGAAAATGGGCTTAACATATTCCTTAACTTAGAGAATTCAGATAGCATTGTTGAGCACTGGAAGGTATAAGCCATTTGCTGCTTTCTTCTGTGGTCCTGGATTTCCAGCCTGGCCCAACATAAGTGTCCTGTTTGCTTTGTGAGGAGGGCAAGTGTCGAGGTCAGGTGTGAATCTTCCATTTTGGTTCCGACCCAGGCCATGACAGGCCTTGCCTTCCCCCACCTGCACTTTCTTTGGGGACTGTGAGGTATCACACTTTCTGTCTGGGCACATATTTGAGGTTTTGGATGTGGATTAATCACATGTCCACACAGAATGTACTGAGAATCTTCTGTTAAAGCATTTGCAAACTCCCTCAGGTTGCCTGTTTCATGAAAGAACCATGGTAGAGTTTCAGTGTCCCAGTAGACATGTTGAGACCCTGGTAACAGCCAGTGTCTGGGGTACTACCCAGTCCCACAGTTCCCTATTGGCTGGCTGGTGCAGTAGGAGTAATAGTAGAGACAATTTCTCTACCCTCGGCTGCCCTTGGGGCTCACTGAGTGTCCCTTGCTGGCTTGGTCAATTTCGTACTCAGGACCCTTCCAGCTCTTTCTTCTCCCTTCTTCAGCTTTGGTGGCCCTGCCTTGGGAAGTTCATCTGGACTCAGAACTTCATAGAGAGCTCTTACCAGGAATAAAGCATTTTCTTTCTCTCTAACCACTGCCAAGTAGATGCTTCTGGCTCCCATCCTAGTCTGAAGGAAGACCTCACAAGGATGCAATTAGAGGACCATTTTGGGTTTGGAGATATGAGGTAGCTGATGGCTGATATACCAGGTACCTGCCTGAGGGCTCTAGCAGAATTTAACTTCAGTCTCTCTGAACCATAAAGTCCCTTCATTCACCTCAAGAAAATAATAGGAAATGTGTTCCAAAATTAGGTGGAAGGGTGCAAAGCACAGATCCCAGGAGCAGGCATCCTTTACCTCTCAGTTGGTCATGCTGCTGTTTGTGAACTGAAACATGATTCTCCAACCTAGGCTCCACCCAGTAGGATTTATAGATGATCTTAATTAATTTCCAAGCTTTATTTTTGTACATTTGCAGAGTCATTGAAAAAAAATGAACCGGGAATAAAACATGCTTTTGAACAATTTTATGTGCTAGACATGCTCCATCTCTTAAGTTATTTAAAAATCATGCAGTGAAAAAGCTTATTCCAATAAATGGTTACCTGTTTGTGGGAATAAAAATAGGAGCACTGCTTCTGTCACTCCCCTTCTAAATGGGTGGGGGCAATTTCAAGACAAGCTGGTTCCTATCCCCCTCCCATACCTCTTAGGTCTAATGGGGACAATCAAAATGTCTCTAGACCAGGAGAGTGGAACCTCAGACCCCACCCACAGGTGACTGCTCCCTGGATTCTGAGTGAGTAGTGAGACATTCCAGTTTGAGAATGGCTGCTCTGTTGGGTTTGAGGGATGCCTGTGGCTTAGGGAGGAGTGGGCAGGAGAGAGGAGTGCTTCTTACTTGGCATGTCCACCAGAGATGATCAGAGCAGGATGGCCCAGGGCAGTGATGGCGGCTATGAAGCAGAGGTCTCACCAACATGACCATGAAACAGCTCCTGACTGTTTCCTTTGAAATGGGGATCCACCTTTTCTGCCTGTGGACAGAGGAAGAGAGGACCCAGTTCAGAAGCAGAGTAATGAGGCCAGAAGGAAAGAAGGGTCAGGACGGTAAATGTGTTTGTCATTGAGGGAGGAGTTTTAAGGAGAAATGGAAGAAAGTAGGAGTCGTGGGCTTTGACCTTGGCATCTTGTGTGTAAAGATGGCGGGCTGAGCCTTTGGTTCAGGGAGGAGCTGTGTCACTCAAGGGTTGTAGTGAGCCGTTGGATAATAGTTTTGAAGGAGCAATTTTCTGAGCATTTGGATGTTGCTATGCATGGCCTGTGCTGAGGTCTGAATTGTTATGTCCCCCCACCCCCAATTCATATTTTGGAATCAGTCCGAAGGCAGTACTAAGAGATTTTAGGGCAGAGTACTCATGAATGAGATCAGTAAGTTGCCCCTATCAAAAGATCTGAAGGAGCTTATTGATCCTTTGCCTCTTCTACTATATAAAGACAAAAGGACACTATAAGGAATAGATTCTTACCAGACACTGAATTAGCTGCAGCTTTGATTTTGGGGCATCCCAGCTTCCAGAAATGTGAGCAATACATTTGTAAATTACTTGGTCTAACATGTTTAGTTATAGTTGCTGGCATGTACTCAAACAGTACCTGACAAGGACACCTTTCTCAACCACAAGGAGCATGAAACTGAGGGGTGGGCAGGTGTATTCAAGAGAGCATTGGACTGGGAGACTGGGTCTCTAGGTTCTTGATTTGTGTACGGCTTCCTGCTGGTATGTGACTTTAGTCAGGTCCTTATACTTCTCTAAGCCTCAGTTTCCCAATTTATAAAACTGGCACAGTGTTATCATTTGCTCTCTGGGTTTTTAGAAGGACCAGATGCAATGAAAGACTTGAGTGTTCTGAGATGTTGTCTTAGAGACCTGTGAGGGCAGTGTTGAATGTGAGCCTCAACCTCTCCGAATGAGCCATCTCACATGGGAAGACTCGCTTGGTGTGCAGCCCAGAGTGGCCATAATTATTGGCTAAACAGACCCAAATGCCCATTTGGAGATTTATTTATTTATAGTTTTAGTTGTTGATGGACACAATACCTTTATATGGTGCTGAGGATTGAACCGAGCACCTCATACATGTGAGGCAAGCGCATTCCACTACTGAACTACAACCCCAGACCCCATTTGGTATAAAAGAAAAAATACATGTCCCACAGGAGAGGATGCTCAGAAAGACATGACCAACTCAGTGCTCTCCTTGCAGGTATGCTCCTGGGAAGCTAAAGTACAATTGATGTGAGGGGAAGGTTCATTTGCTGCAGTGACTTAAGTTTTTGATGGTATAAGACAGACTAGACCTGCATGATCAGCCTCTTTATCCTGGGGACTAGGAGTCCATGGGTCTTGGATGGCTTCACCTCATCCTGCTGCCAGCAGAACTGTGAAGGTTTTTACCCTAGTATCCCATATATACAGCTATATTTATAACAGTTTTATTGAGATGTAATTCAAATTCATCAAATTCTTTGTTTTTAAAACAGTGTATTCATGCTGATTTTGAGTATTTTTACAGTTGTACATTCATCACTACTGTCCATTTCCTGAACTTTCTTGTTGCCCTCCAAAAGAAACCTTGTACCCATTAGCAGTTACTCCCCAATTCCCTCCCCAAGTCCCTGGCAAACACAAATCATCCTTCTGTCTCTATGGCTTGTTTGCCTATTCTGGAAATTCTGTATGGTTGGAATCATAATACGTGGTCTTTGTGTCTGGTTTCTTCCATTTAGCATAATGAATTCAAGGTTTGTGCAGTTGTAACATGGATGAGTGTTACATTTCTTTTTATGGTTGAATAACATTCCATTGTATGGATATACCATATTTTGCTTAGCCATTCCTCAGTTGATGGACATGTGGGTTATTTCTACTGCTTAATGCTATGAACATTTCTGTACGTGTCTGAGAACATGTTTTCAATTTCTTGCAAAATTTTTTAAAAATTGGTTTCTTTATTTTAAACATGATGCTTTTGAATTTGGGATTGCTCCATATAACCCTGAAGACTGGAGAAGCCTATAGGGAGCAGTGGCCTTTCAGGCAAGGGAGGGGAAGGGAGAAGTACCAAGTCAGCTGGACTTTGCCTTTTTGTTTTTAAAGGCAGAAAACTCTGCTGAAGCTTCAGGGTGGCATGCTAGTTACCTTGTGTTCTTGTGTTCTTGGTTTCATCATGGCGGTAAAGAGAACTTTTTGAGTACGACCTACTCATAAACTAAACACTGATAACAGCAAACAAACTGCTTATCTTGGTCAAGTTCTTCTCATATACATACTTCTTTGGGATATTTCCCATGTATGTAAACAAATATGGGAAATATGTACTACATACTGATACAAAGTATAATCACATGAAATATACTTTATATATTTTTACCTTAACATGATATATAATAAAATCATTTATTTGTATAAAATCACTTGTGTGTGTATATTTGTTTATGCACACACAAGTATACATTACCCTGGAGAGGGACTGGACCAAGGTCACAGAGCTGGAAACTGCCAAGGCCAAGGCTAGAGTCCACTTTCCTATGCTGTTCATTCAGTCCTCTTTCCCTGACATCTTCTTAATGTGACATTGTATATCATTTTGGGCAAGTCCCTTCCTTACGTCTAAATGGGAAATGACATGACTTTGTGTGGGGTGGAATTGTGTAGCTTTCTGAATTTTTAAGGCCTTAATAACAAAAATGTTCCAGCATTCAGGGTATCTGAACTAGAACCACAGTGAGTTTCCATCGGCTACAGAAAAACCAACGTTTACACAGAGCAGCATCTTTTATTTCACGTCTGCTGAGAGGCATGTTTGCAGGGCTGAAGCTGTGGTCAACAGTGTCGCAAGTTAGAAACTCAAGCTGGCAATGCCAGAGGATAGTTATCCTTGCTTAGACTTAGCAAAGCCATGACGATGAAGTGAAAAAGCTTGGAGAGTTTTTTTGGGAAGAGTCTGGGGGTGTGCAAGGCATAGGGTCTGAGCTCTCTGAAGTGCTCAGGGAGAATCCTCTAAGACCAGAGCTGGAGCAGCCTCCACTTAGCCATAAAAACCCTGGGGGAGTTGAAGGGTGCCAGGGCTGTTTCTTGACTTGCCTCCCGCCACTCTTCCCCAAGGGGCTAAACCCTGGTGTGTGTTCTGTTCTCTGCATCTTTCTCCCAGTCACTCGTAGGATGAGGCTGGCAGAATAGAGTAGGATATTACTTAAAGTGAGTCAGCACACGCACCCCAGTGTACAGAGTAGAATGAAGACATGCCCTTAGTTCATAAAATCCCACAATTCTCTTCCCACCTTTAAAAATGTGTTCTGGGATTATCTGCAAGATGAACGGCAAGACTTCCGTTTGTACTATCTACAGGATCACAGCATTAGGAGCCCTCCTGTGTGCCAAGACCATTTTACAAATACAAGGTGATATCTATAATCTCAGCCTGAAATGCGCCGAAATTTTAAACTCTCTGCAGTGTTATGACATACAAGTGGAAAATACCATATGAAACTGTTTGCACAAAACTATTAAAAAATATTCTACAAGGTTACCTTTAGGCTAAGTGAGTAGCACATGTAGAAAGCATAAAAAATTCAGTGTTTATGCTTAGGTCCCATCCTCAAGATACCTCACTATGTATATGAAAACACTTCATGATCTGAAAACCCAAACTTGGAAACACTTTTGGCCCCAACCATTTTGCATAAAGAGCCCTCAACCTGAATATGTGCTTAAAATGGAACTGATCATGTAGGGCTCACATTACTGGTCTTTATCATAAAAGATATGCTCCAGTAAAGAGTTTTTAAAGTTAAAAAAAAAAGGTCTAAGGAAAATTTAGCAAAATGTAGATTTCATTAGAATAATTTACTTTGTAATTTACCTAGTTGCTGACAAAACTCTAGTATAATTTACTATGAGTCAAAGACACTTTGAAGGTAGGAATATGAGTAACTGACTGGGGACATGTGAGTAATCCCAAAAGGAACTGATGCCAGACCCCATGGCAGCACAGTGGGATTGGCTCTCTGAGCTTGGGTCTGAACCTTCATCCTTCAAAACCTTTTCCAAGTGACTCTCCTGGGTGGCTAGGGCTGAGCGTGCTGAACTGCTGTATGCCCCCTGTGCCCACAGGGTAATTAGAGCCACCCTCACTCTGTGTGCCACCTGTGCTAAGCACTTTCTTTCTGATCACATTTCTGCCTCATTAGCAGGAAAGTTACTGCCTCTTCTACTTAGAGGTAGAAACTGAGCTTTCCCGGATTAAGTAATTTTGTGGTCTATACCCTGCCCCTTGAAAGCTTGGGCAGGGATGGCGTCTAGCCCAGGCTTCTGATTTCCTGCTGTGCCCTGCTTTGGACTCACCATTCAAGAAGGACTTCTAGAGAACCAGACCTAGTCCAGTCATATGCTAATGTGGTGTCTTCCTAGAGTGCTGGCGACAGACCTCCTAGGATGGAAGCAGCAGGGTCTTAGGTCCAGTGTAGGTTCACATCCCACATGGCCTTGTTGCTCTGTTATCTCAGGTAAGGTCTCCTGGTCTCTACTCTTGCACTTTCTCTGAACCAGGGATTGTAGAGCCCTCCTTATAGGGTTGAGAGGAATTAAATGAGATGGAGGTGTGAAACCATGGCATAGTGACTGATGCGTAGGGAGGATGCAGGTTGTTGCTCTTGTACCAGATCATGTGTGCATGTGGCCTGATCTCATGCGAACCCTTAGATTCCTGAGGGGCAGATTTTTAAGTGTCAAGTACCTCACCTGAGGTGGTTGATGGTATAGATCTAGGGAAGACCTGAGACCCTGAACTTCTGAGAAGTTCCTAGTGATGCTAAGGGCTGAGTTTTCAGCTCCTGGGGTTCGCATGCACCCAGTCCAGTACTAGCAGGATGTCCAAGGCAAAACTACATGGTGAACTAGAGTCAGGTGCTCACAAGTTGTCCCTTCCTTCCCAATCTGGTGGCTGCCATGCCTACGGTTCTTACAGTATTGCTTTCATCTGGAATATTTTTTTAAAGACATTATAGCTGGCAATCACAGGAGGTATAAAAATCCAATTATACTTTTATACTTTGATATAAAACCAATGTGCTAGTAAATGCTAACACATCTGTTGCCTTTTTTTCAGGCTCTGGTTTTTGTAAAGTCCTTACTGTTCATTTCTTATTTATAAAACATCAGGTCCCATCAGAGAAATGGATGTAGGGTTGAAAGTTTAGGGTTTAATTCCTGGCTCGGCTATAAGTAGCTCTTTGCCTTGACTTCTCCATTCCTCCATTAGTGCATCTGTGAAATGGGCCTAACAGAACCCACAGCACTGCATTGTTAAATGGAAATGGTGAGAAGGCTCAGAGTTCACTTTTTGGTTTACTTTTTTGTCTAATTATGTTCTAAGGAAAAAGTTTTATTTGCAGAAAGATTTAAAGATCAAAACATTTTTCAAGTCTTGGAGAGGTTGGTCTTCCTTGCTCCTACCAGTTTTTTTTTTTTTTTTGCATCATGGCAAATTGATAGATGTAAAATGCTTGCAAGATGCAATTTAAAATTTAAAGTTTTATATATATATATATATATTTGCCTGTTACTTGATGGATATGTGATATCTCAATGTAGGATTTTGTGACTATGTTAAATGTAGGTGAAAATCTAATAGTAAAAAAATTAATAGGAATAAAGCTAAGGACTAGAATTTGTACAACTCGGGATGAACAAAGACTATATGATTCATAAGGTTCCCAAGGAGCCAGCTGTGAGAACATTTTTATGACTGTGAATACACCAAAATATGGAACAGATGTGCTTCTTGTTCACATGGAAGAGTTAGCTTTGGTTGTGGCTGAAAGTTTCGTGTACATTAGGAAATGCTAATAATTTTCCTTTTTCTTCCTCTTTTTTGGTTAAACGAAGTAAGGCTCTGTTTCGATTTAAAATATTTGTTTGCCTATAGGTTCCAGAAGTTGAATCAGCTGCTCAGTGGTGCATTAATGCAGTGCTAAGCACATAGTAGGTTTTGATAATGGCCAGATGGCAAATTCATTTCAGGAACGCAGACTGATCTGTCCTAAGTTCACCTTGTGACCTTGTCCATTCTTTTTAAAGCAAGGTGGCACCTGCAAATGATTTTTGAGGCAGTGAGAGTGGGGTGGTTCTTTTCAGGGATTGCTCACTGTGCTGGTGACCTGTCACACTGTGTGGCTGTAGGCATTGCTGCTGCCAATGGATCTGCTGAAATTGGCCTGCAACAGAGATGGATCTGGGCTATCTGAGCTGGACAGTGCACAAGCATATTAACCCTCTTGCCTTGTTTTATTCTCATGTTTTTACAAATTTTTCTTTTTAGTGATACATGACAGTAGAATGTATTGACACGTATATGAGGTGTATAACTTCCCATTCTTGTGGTTATACAGGATGTGGAGATACAGTGGTTGTGTATTCTGGAATACGAACATAGGAAAGTAATGTCCTCCAATTCATTCTGTCTTTACTATTTCCATCCCCACTCCCTTTCCTTCATTCCCCTTTGTTTAATCCAAAGTACTTATATCCTTCCCTTCCCACTCCACATTGTTGTGTTAGCATCTATATACCAGAGAACATTCAGTTTTTGGTTTTCTGGGATTTGCTTATTTCACTTAGCATGATAGTCTCCAGTTCCATTTATTTACTGGCAAATGGCATAATCTCATTTTCCTTTATTACTGAGTAATATTCCATTGTGTATATACCTCTTTTTTTTTTTTTTTTTTTTTTTTTGGCAGTGTTGGGGATTGAACCCAGGGCCTTGTGCTTGCCTTGCAACTGAGCAATATCCCCAGCCCTATAAATACCCCTATCTGGCAACATGAAAGTGTATTTGGATTAGCAACCTCTTTTTTGAAAATCTGTCCCCTCTGGTCTATCAGTTATTCTCATCTTTGAATGAATTTGATCTGATTATCTTTTATCTGAGATCAGCTGCCTATGGAGATTGGGTATTTTTGTTTTTGGAGTGTTATTAAGGAATTCAGGAGTTAATGAAGCTGTATACTCTGGTTGGCAGTTCAAGAGTTAGAATAATCTATAAAGCACTTTTATGGACTGGTAAAAAGGAAGGGTTGTTGGCAAAAAGGCCTTACATTAATGGCATGTTCCCCACACTTCCCATGGTATAATCTGACTACGTGGTGGTTCTTATTCTGGCTTGTCACATCTCCTGTATTTCCACCCACCGATCCATCTCCCAACCACCAGAAATAATTGGCTGAGTGAACATACTTCTCTGCCTTTTAGGGGATGAGGTCCTGCACACATTCGGTGCTTTGCAGAGCACTGGGGCACAACATCTGCTTGGGTCAGTGGATCAGGGATGAATCTCTGCCATCTTCTGCTTTCCCTCCCTGTCTCTGTTCACCTCTCATTTTCCTCCTCCAAGGATTGCTTGTTTCCATTCCAGTCACCAAAGCCCCAGCAGGGGGAGTAAGGAAAGAGCCCTTCCCAGCAATAATAATGGTCACCTGGTCAATGTATTGCCATGTGACAATTTTCTTCAGTCATCTCTCATACATGTTGATACAGCCCAGAAATATTTCCCTTTAATGGTAGTCACGAGGCCCATATTCTCCATGGATAATGCTCTACCACCTTCTCTGGGCTTGACTTCTTGAGCTTTGGGTGTTCTCGATCCTCCTCATGTTGGACTCAGTCCAGGTCTGGCCAGATCCTAATACATCTACCCCTGGCTCCTTCCTGCCAACTCATTGACTGTGCTGGTGCCCATTGCTGGTCATCCAACTCCTTCAAGTAATAGCCAGCACTATGTCCTAGGTATGAGATGCCATATACTGATTCTGTCACTTTGTACAGCATGGTGTTTTTTTTTTTTTTTTTTTTTGGTTTATTTTGTATAGTCAAAGTTGTGTAGCCATTGCCACAATTTTAGGAAATTTCCATCATGCTCAGTAGAAAATCCATACCCACTAGCAATCACTTCCTATACCCCTCCAGCTCCCTAGCCTATGACCACCATTTATCTACTTTGTCTATATAGATTTGCATATTCTAGATATTTCAAAGAGAATCATGTGTAGACTTTTGTATCTGGCTTATTTCACTTGGCATGTTTGCAGGGTTCATCCATGTTGGAGTATTCATTGGAACTTTATTAGTTTTTGTGGTTAATATTCAGTTGTATTTTTTTTTTTTGCTTTTGAAACTTTAAAAAAATTTAAAAAAATTTTTTTATTGTAAACAAATGGGATACATGTTGTTTCTCTGTTTGTACATGGCGTAAAGGCATTCCATTTGTGTAATCATAAATTTACATAGGGTAATGTTGTTTGATTCATTCTGTTATTTTTTTTCCTCCCCCCCACCCCTCGCACCCCTCTTTTCCCTCTATACAGTCCTTCCTTCCCCCATTCTTGCCCCCCTCCCTAACCCTAACTCTAACCCTAACACTAACCCCTCCCACCCCCCATTATGTGTCATCATCCACTTATTAGCGATATCATTCTTCCTTTGGTTTTTTGAGATTGACTTATCTCACTTGACATGATATTCTCCAATTTCATCCATTTGCCTGCAAATGCCATAATTTTATCATTCTTTATGGCTGAGTAATATTCCATTGTATATATATACCACAATTTCTTTATCCATTCATCAATTGAAGGACATCTAGGTTGGTTCCACAATCTGGCTATTGTGAACTGAGCAGCTATGAACATTGATGTGGTATACCACATTTTGATTATCCATTCCTCAGCTGATGGACATTTGAATTGTTTTCACTTTTGGCTATTGTGAATAATGTTGGTATGAACATTCATGTATAAGTTTTTGTGTGGACCTGTGTTTTGATTTCTCTTGGGTATATACCTAGAGTGGAATTAAGTCACATAACTGTATGGTTAGCAATTTAAGAAACTGCTGTGCTGTTTCCAAAGATGCTGTACCATTTTTTTCATTCCCACTTGTATGAGAATTTTTAACTTCATATTCTTGCTGACATTTGTTATTGTCTGTCTCTTTGATTATAGCCATTGTAGTGACTCTGAAATGGTATCTCCTTAAAACTTTGATCTGCATTTCTCTTGGGGCTAATGATGTCAAGCATCTTATGTGCTTATTAGGTATTCATATTTGGGGAAGTGTTCTTCAAATCCTTGATCATTTAAAAGAATGGAACTATTTGACTTTAAATCTTTTTTTGAATTTTTAGAGTTCATGTGTTCTGGATACAAGTTCTTTATTAGATATGTGAATGTTAATGTTCTTTTATACTGGGAAAAGTCCAATTTACCTATTTTTTTCTTTCCTTTTATACTTGTGATTTTAGTGTCATATCTAAGAAATCACTGCCTAGTTTGAGGTCATGAAGGTTCACTCTTCTGTTTTTCTCTAGTAGTTTTACCACTTCGGCTCTTAAATTTAGGTTTGTGGTTCATTTGAGTCAGTTTTTGCATATGGTGTGAGGTAGAGGTACAACTTAACATTTTTTCCATTTGGATATCTTGTAGTTTCAGCATTCGTTGAAGAGACTATCACCATTTTTGTTGAATTAATAAATACACTTTAAAACTTATGAAACTTTTAAGTACTTTGGTAGAGTTCTTTGGGATAAATATAATTCCTCAAAGGGTATCCTTTTTACTTGGTGATTCTAAATGAGAAATCAATTGATTTCATATCTACCTGTATTTGAGATTCAGAAGAGGATATCTGGTGAATTCTAGTTCTTAGACTATGGAGGTCTGGTCTTGACACCTTTTGTTTGTATTTTTCAGTGGTTGCTTTTCATTTTATTGGCCATTTCCTATGCTTATTAGATTAGGTGAGCAAAAAGGAAAAATAATTTAGAGTGCTCCATGTTTAAAATATTTGGAGCACAAAATAGAGCAATAACTCCCATAAAGACAACTTTACCACTGGCCTGAGAGGCCAGGAAAATGTTGCTGTTGATAATTTTCAAAAAGTGAGAACAACCAAGGTTCTTATTCCTGTTCCCCGGATAAGAGCACCCTTACGACTTCAGTGCCATATAGTACTCTCCTGCCTCTGATCCTAAAACAAAGCCACCATTTGGCCTCTTGGAGATTGACCTGCCTGTTGCCTCTCTGAGTCTCCCTGCTCCAGGCAATGACTTGGATTCTCTCTCTTCCCACCAGATGCTCCAAAAATAGACTGTCCCAGTGGGCCATCTGCAGGGTGACAAATGGATCCCTGGAGAAGGATTTGAGCTCCTTGCATAAAGTGTGCTCTGTGCTTGCCTAATTTTAACCAAGACTGTTGGTGGCCCATCCTCATCTGTGCAGGCAGCAAAAGGATGTGTGTGTTAGCAGGGCTCAGAGCCACCACCTGAAGGGGTAGATAGCAGGGGAATATAAAAGTTGCTCAAACACAGGGCTTGCTGTAGCACTTCTGAGAACAAGATATGAGAAGGGTCTTTGTACAAATGCAAGGCCCGTCTCTGTGTGTGCTCACAGCTGCATTAGAAGAACAACTGGAGGAAAAGCTACTGACCAAGAAAATCTACTCAAGTTCTAGAACTTCTAAGATGTAAAGAATTATGTCTCTAAGGAAAAGGTGATAGCATCCATAAAATTAAACTTGCTGCTGAAATGCACACAGTTTAAAGTCAGGTGATTGCTAAGTGACAAGGTGTGAAGGATTTGTCCTTGAACAGCTGGGGAAGCTGTGTGTGTGTGTGTGTGTGTGTGTGTGTGTGTAGTGGAGTGTTGTCTTGCCTCTCCTCTCTGTGAGGGTAAATGAGATTCAGAAGAGTCTCCCAGATGAACTTATTCCTGCCTAATCCAAGACTTAAGATAGAAGAATCTGCTTTTAAGCAATTTTATAAAGGTCAAAATACCTTTTTCTATCATTTCAGATTTTTGTTTTGATATCAAGAAATTTGCTGTTGAATAGGATGAAGGTTAAAAGTGGTTAAGTATAGAAATCTAATACTGAAAAGAGCAAAAAGTTAGTATGTAAAATGATCAGTATGAGAATTTCTTCATCTTCCTGCCAGCATGCACTGGTGAGAGTTGTCCCCACAGCTTGGCAAGGGCACTGCCCACCAGGGACAACCAGAAAGTTGGGAGGCTGGTAGCAGAGGATGCATTCTTCATAGACACAGCTCTCTAAGTTACCAGGTACCCTGGTTCTCCGCAATATTAACGAGAAACGTAAAGAGGTAAACTGTTCCTGATGTTTTCTAGAATAAGTGAAACATTGTTGTGAAGTGGTGTTTGGGGAAAAGAAGACCTTAAGAAAAGATCTCTGGGTGATGGGGACAGTGATATCCCACCCACCAGGGTGCAAGGAACGTCTTTCCTGGTGAGCAGGACTGGACACTTTGACTCTACATCCATAGTGCACATAATGGATCCCTGTGAGATTGGCACCTCCTCCCAGAGGTTTCTTGAATGTTTCCCCTGAGTAAAAAGTCCTAACTGTGACATATTGGACTTGAAGCCCAGGGACATGGCTGAGGATTTTTGTGTAAGGGAGCCTTACCAATCAGCAGACCTGGCATGACTGGGGCTGCTTTCTTCATGGATGGCAAATTGCTTTTGGAGTGGAGATTGACCATCTTGCACCAGGTTTTAGTCATCTAGTCTAGTCATAGCCACACCCATGTTGGGCAACCCTAATTTGTATATTTCAATCATGGCCAACTTTAAGGCTCATCACTCCCAGTTACTAAAATACTTATGCTTGCTGGACACGGTGGTACATGCCTGTAATCCCAGAGGTTTGGGAACTGGAGACAGGAGGATTGGGAGTTCAAAGCCAACCTCAGCAACAGCAAGATGCTAAGCAACTCAGACCCTGTCTCTAAATAAAATAGGGGCTGGGAATATGACTTAGTGGTTGAATGCCCCTGAGTTCAATCCCTGGTATCCACCCCCAACCAAAAAAAAAAAAAAAAAAAAAAAAACCCTTATGCTTTCCTGGGTATAGGATTCTTGGTTAGCAACTATGTTCTTTCAGAGCTTGAAATATGTTGTTCCAGGCCCTTCTAGCTTTGAGAGTCTGGGTTGAGAAGTCTGCTGTTATCCGTATTGGTTTCCCCCTATATGTAATCTGATGCTTTTCTCTCACGACGTTCAAAATTCTATCTTTATTTTGAATGTTAGGCATTTTCATTATAATGTGCCTTGGTGTGGATCTGTTGTGATTTTGTGCATTTGGTGTTCTGTAAGCCTCTTGTATTTGATTTTCCATTTCATTCTTCAGGCTTGGGTAATTTTGTGACATTATTTCATTGAATAGGTTGTTCATTCCTTTGGTTTGCATCTCTGTGCCTTCCTCAATCCCAATAATTGTTAAATGTGGTCTTTTCATGATGTCCCATAGTTCTTGGAGATTCTGTTCATGATTTCTTACCATCTTCTCTGTTTGGGCAACTTTATTTTCAAGATTAAATATTTGTCTTCATTGTCTGAGGTTCTGTCTTCCAAGTGGTCTAGTCTTTTGGTGATGCTTTCCATTGAGTTTTTTATTTGGTTTATTGTTTCCTTCATTTCAAGGATTTCCGTTTTTTTGTTTTTTTGTTTTTTTCTTTAGAATCTCTATCTCTTTGTTGAATTGATCTTTTGTCCTGCAGTTGCTCTTTCAGTTTATTGGTATTATCATTCATTGCCTGCATTTGCTCTCTTATCTTGTCCTTTGCTTCGCGAATCATCTTAATCATGTATAATCTGAAGTCCTTTTCTGACATTTCTTCTACCATACTGTCATTGGATTCTATTAATATAGAATCTAGATTTGTTTGGATCATTTTCTTCCCTTGTTTTTTCATGTTGTTCATGTATCTTCCCCTCTAGCAGTGCAGATCTGGGGTATTGCAGATTTCCCCCTATAGGCTTATAGTGGCCCTATAGGTTTCCAAAACCTTTTCTTTAAGGGGAGATCAATATTAGCAGTGCCCATTTCAGACACTATGCAATCCTAGACCAAATAGCCCCTGTGAGGACAACAACAATATTGTCATAATAAACAGAATGAGTTCAAATATTATCTTCAGTAAAATAAACAGATTTGCAGTAAGGTCTGCAGTTTCTAATGGAGGACAAAGAGGATGCAGAGGGATGTAGAATGTGGCTGTTAATGGGATAAGAAAAGAATATACAGAAGTTCTAGATAATAGGGTGAGAGTGTAATCAAAAGAAATTGGATGTTAGCATGCAAAAAAGGGAGAAAGAGACTCTGAGGGAACAGGTAAACAAAAGGAAAAGAGAGCAAGAAAAGTAAAGAAATAAAAACTTAAAATTTTTCAATAAGGAGAAAACAGAAAATCTACAGTATAACAGTCATATATTAATGAAACCTCCCAGTGTTCAGTAGCCTGATTCATGAGAGGTACCTGACAATGAGCTTCAAGCCTCCAGCAGGCGTCTCAGGATGGGATTAGCCTCACCTAAAAATCAGAGCTACGGCTTCCAGGATTATCCAGGATGGCCGCTCTGACTTCCAAATGTGTTGGCAAATGGGGAGCTGCAGCTCAGGGTGTGGACGTGGTTAGCTGGAGGTCCTGGAGGTGGGGTGGGGTTGGTCAGGCAGGGGTCCTGGAGGTCGGGTGTGTTTGGTGTGGTTGCAGGATCCTGGAGGCCGGGTGCAATCAGTCGGTCTGGGGTCCCGGTGTTAGGATGCAGTCAGTTGGTCTGGGGGTCCTGGTGGCAGGGAGCAATCAGTCGATATGAGGACCCCAGAGGCAGGGAGTGATCAGTCGGGCTGAGGGATCCTGGAGATGGGGCTCAGTCAGTCCAGCCAGGGGTCCTATGGGGCCTGGCTGTTGTCTCAAAATCCCTTATGCTTTCCTTATTCTTGAGAACTTAAAATCTTGACCATTGTGAGTGCACATCTGAATGGCATTAATTACATTCATAGTTCTGTGATCATCACCAGAAAGCATTCCTTTTTCATCTTCCCAAACAGAAGCTCTGCAACTATTGAGCAAAACTCGCCCCTCTCCCCTTTCCCCTAACCCTGTAACCTCTCTTCTACATGTCTCTATGAATTTGCCTATACAATTTTAGTTTCGTTTTCAAAAATTTTAAGTTGTACTTAAAAGGGATTTCAAAGGAGTGCTTGAGGTCTTAGTTTTCCAGCAGAATACATCTAAATTGCAGGTCTGCCTATTTTGCACACTGTACAGTTGCCCAGAGAGACATGCAGAAGATGGAAGTGACAGTAGCTAAGTTTGTGAGGTTCTGTCCTACCAAGTGCAGGAGTAAGTGCATGGAAGTCTGATCTCAGTTGTTCTGAGTGAGGAAATTATTCCTGTTTGCACGGATATAAAAGTCCCATTACTAATTGAGACTAAAAAGCAAATCCTCCTGACCTCAAGGTGTCCATTTCTTTGTTACTTAGTCCTTCCAGGATGCCAAAAGGCGAATAAATGCAATAAATACCATTGTTTAGCAGAGTGATTTCCAGAACCAAAGGTGATGACAATTCAAGGTGGGCTGCCCAGAGTGACAGAGGAGGCCCTGCCTCCCCTGAAGCCACTAGTCCATCCACGTCAACTCATTCTGGTTGTTCACTGATGCCTGTCGTGAACTGGCCCTTGGCAGATGAGCCAGTGGCCCCTGCTAGCCTTCAAGAATGATGACAACAAAGATGGTGACAGTAGCAGCCACCATACCCCCTGTGTATTTAGCACATTCTTAGAAACTTGCTTCTAGGCCTAATTTCTGTGACCTGGGTAGGACGTGTCAGGATCTTTAATCCTCTCAGCCCACCTGAGGTTTGGCAGTGGGTTTAAGTTGGAGAAAAGGCAGCTCATAGGGGTCAGATGGAAGCTGTCGGAGCACCTGGCTGGCTGTGGCAGCGTGGTGGGGAGTCCCTTTTCCAGACTGTCCTCCTGGTCGAGACATGGATACCTGAGTAGCTAAAGGACCTGGGCAGTGAGAGCGTGTTAAGGGATCTGGGGAGCAGGGGCTGCAGGGGAGGGTGTTGGATGCCACCATTTCTGAACCCCATTTATTCCGATTCCCCCATTGTTTCAGGAGAGAGATGGGGCCTCATTGTGAAGGCTGAGGTGGGCCTGGCCTGGGCAATCGGAGAGTGAAAGTGAGTCAGCCACAGTGCATTCACTTCCACAGGGGAAAGGCCTTCCCTTGCTGCCCGTTTGCTGGTGTTTTGCATCTATATCTATCAGGTTGGCAATCTCATTCCTTAGTTCACAACAAATCGGCCAAGTTCAGTGAGGAGGGAGCAGTGAAGCTGCCGAGATGGATAAGTGGTGGGGGTGTGAGTGAGGAATGATGAGCCTGTTGATGACGATGGGGAGAAGATTCAGAGGAAAATGACTTCTAAAAAGTCAGTCTGCAAGGATTTATCCTCATATCATTAAAATTTAAATGACATGATTTAGTCTGCCCCAGAGGACAAATGGCCCTTTTTAAGCTTTGTTTCATTCGAACTGTTTTATTCAGGCAATAAATTCTTAATTGGCTGACGCTTTAAAGTTTACCAGTCTGCAGTAAATCTATATTTAGCATAAACCCAAGTAATATTATAAGTCATTTCCAGCACGATTAAAATTACCAGCATGTTTTCTGAAATCCTGAAAGAAATACCAAGTACTGGACTACCTTTAATTTTTTTCTTTCTTGATTTTCATACAGACATTCTTGTTCCATCAGGCAATTGTTTCCAAGACTGAATAATAAGGGCAGTACTTCTCCTCTCCATGCCTTGGAGTCCCAGAGAGACAGATTCAAATCTGGCCTCTTGGATGAAGTTTGATGATCTAACCAAAGGACTCTGTATGTCTTCCCTACTGTTAAACTTGTGAATCAGCTGGAAAAAAAATAGTTTTTCAAACACATTATATCTGGGTATCAAATACACAGGTATTTCTTAATCATCTATGATTATACTGAACCGTATTAAAGGGGGGTTAGACACTAAGGAAATCAGTTTGGAGGTTCCTCATGAGACTGGTAATGGAATCGCCATATGACCTAGCTTTCTCACACCTTAATATTTATCCAACCCCCTAAAGTCAGCATCTTATAGTAATACACACATGCCCATGTTCATAGCAGCACAATTCACAATAGCCAAGGTTCCCATCAGTCCATGAATAGGTAAAGAAAGTATGGTATATCCACAATAAAATTTTATGCAGTTGTAATGAACCAAACTTGTCAGTTTCAGGTAAACAGAGCTAGAGAACATGATGTTAATAAACCAGACTCAGAGTCGAGGGTTATGTCTTCTCAAATGTAGAAGCTAGGGTGGAAAAAGAGAATCTTCATTAAAGAAGGGAGACCAGTAGAGAATGAGGGTTGAGAGGAGGGAAAGGAGAGGTACTAGGTAATGAAATTGACCATATTATTTGCATATGTGAATATATTATGAATCCCACTATTTTGCATAATTATAATGCTCCAATTAAAAATTGTCAGTAAATTAAAAATGACATTAAAGAAAAAGTTGGGCTGAACATCACTCAGTGTGACAAATCCTTAACTCCATGGGCAGTTTGCTCACATCTGGTAGCTGTGACCTGGGCTTCAGGCTGAGTGAGACATCCACTCATTAGCATACCTCTTTGCACACTTATGTGATAGCACTGGTTTTGTGGACCTCTCTTTTCTAGGTATTAAGAATACAGCATTTTGACTTGTGACATTGTCCCCTCTCCATGCCCAAGGCTGCCAATTGGAGGTCCTGGGCACTTTTGTGTTGGAGCTCTCTCTGCATTCCCTCTCCTCTCTGCTAGCCCTTCCTCCATCCCTTTGCAGGATGATATTCCAGAATTGCAGATCAGACTGTGGGACATGGTTGCTTAAAACCTTTCAACCTCCTTCCCCCAACTCCTTGGTTTTTAGGCCACCTGTATCTTCAGGACTGTGTGTAGGCACCTCTTCCTCCTCCTTGGGTCTGCCTCCTGTCTCCTCTCTAAATGCTGCTTGTCTAGCCTTCCCTTGTCTGTGAAGAAGCAGTTGAAAACTAAAGAGGTCTCTCTTTAAAATTCTATTTCAGTGAGAGGTATTAGGGAAAAGCAGATTATAAAATACATGTGCTTTTATTTCATGAGATCATAGACATTAGAAACCTCCATAAGCACACACTTTATATTGCTCTTCTATATGCTTCTGACCTAGTGAGATTGTTGAGAAAGAAAGGTGACAAGGATGGAAGCTTTAACTGTCATTCCCTCCCAAGACATTAGGAAAACAAGTCACTCGGGAAATGAACTAGCCTTAGAAATTATCATGTTGGCATTATTTTTTCCTACCAATTTTCACTTCCTTGAGATCCATCAAATTTAACTACTATGAACTGTCTTTGAAATGTTTTTTGGTATCACAGTTTTTCTTGAAAAAGTTAATGGTGATTCAAGAAATTTAGGCTGAAAAATGTTCTAACAAAAAAGGCAAAACCTAGGAATATTCATGCATATTTTAAGATGCAATGGATGCTTCCCTTTTCTACCAAAAGTGACACTTGTCAGTTTTCACCTTGGTGATGTACCAACATCCTTGCTCCCTCAGGTGGATTGCTGTTTGGCATATGGAAATGCTGTGGCATCCATCTGTTTAGACCAACATACCCCTGCCTATATTCAGAGTAGATCTTGCATCTCAGAACAGAGATGGTCCTAGAGGGTTCAAAACGTCATGTACTCTGAGATGGAATTTTGCAGATTAGCATTTAGAATGTTTATTTAATTCCCAGTGAAGACTTTAGGGAAAGATGAATAAAGTACTTTATCTTCTGTTGTTGTTTTGTAGAAAGCTCATGTGTTGCTTTTTGTGAATGTATTTGGAAGATATTCCATATTAGCTAAGTGCTTTGTCAGCCTTTGAAACTTGGACCATTGAGACAGAGTGGTGGTGCACGCCTCTAATTGCAGCTACTTGGGAGGCTGAAGCAGGAGGATTGCAAGTTTGAGGCCAGCTTTGGCAACTTAGATACCTGTCTCAAAAATTGAGGGCTGGGATGTAGCTCAGTGGTAAAGTGCCCATGGTTTCAATCCCCAGTACCCCAGAAAAGAAGAAAAAAGATCACTGAGGACTGGGGAGCAGTAGTGTGAAATTGAGGCCATCGGGAGGTGAGGTTTATCATGCTGAGAGTGTGCGTGGAAGGCATGTGGCCAGGTGTAAACTGTTGCCGCCTGATTTTGACTGTGGAACATAAGTGGACCCTTTGATAACAATTCTCTGACCAAGTGGGAATTTCATGTTTGTGAACAGGAAGGATTAAATTTCCTTCTCAATAATTATCAATGCTAGTGGGAGAGGAAGGGTAGAAAAAGTGTAGGGATCTAAGAAGAATTTATTAAAACCAAAGTCTATTGGTTTTACAAGTCTGGATATCATACTAAACTCTTTCCCAGTATCAAATTCAAGGAAATTGTTGTGAAAGAAGACTGGATGCCATCAAAGGCATTTAAAAATAATTATAACTTTCTGTCTTCCCCTTAGTCAAAGGGTGCTTAGGAGCCTGACTTCCAGCTGTGCAGTCATAAGGGACTAGGACTCTTTCCTTTCACTATTTGGCCTTGCTCTGTGGTTGTCCGTCCCCCTTGGGTTCAAGTGGAGGCCTCCTGGACAGCTGGTGGCCAGCACAGCTGTAGTGACCCAACTCTAGTGTGCCCCTCCTAAGGACAGAGCTCCCGATTTAGCTGTTGGGTTTGTACATAAAATGCCACAGCACAGACATCTGAGCTCTTGCATTCTGTTTAAATAAAAGGGCAGATGCTTCACACATGTTTTCATGAATTGACATAAACCATGGAAGGAAAGAATGCTGATATTCAATAGGAACCCTGTAGCAACTTGTTACTTGTAATTTTTAGGTTTACAATAAGAGCAGATGCAGAAAGCAAACCTGCATCTGTGCTGACATGGGATTAGGAGTCACTCATGCTCTTTTAAGTGCCCGAACAGCCGCAAGTGGGGCATCTATAAATAGTGAGTGGGGTCTGATGGACCCCAGAGGCAAGAGGACTTCCTCGGGCCAGTGTTGTCTTATGTGGCCACATGTGGCCAGGGGAGGGAGTGGCATGCTTGCTCTCTTCATATCAAGAAGAGCAGATGCTTGAGCTACAAAATGAGGCTGCTTAGGTGGAAGACCTAAAAATAGGGCTGAGAAAGGGTTTGCATCTTTTTGGAAGATACTGGCCTACTTGACTTGGAGGCACCCATTGGCTCTCATTGGACTACTGTGTTAAGTCTCACTTGTTGAGCTCTTCTCTTCCTGGGCTCAACTGTCTAATGGAGTTGAACTTGTCTTTGCCTGCACAGGCTGTGGGCCCTGAGCATTCCTTCCAGTTGTGGATTTATACCAATCTGTCCATGATCTCTGCATCCTTTACGACAGTGCCAGGCATGTTCCAGTGTTGCATTAATTGAGGAGGTACATTTGTAAGGAGATGGAGATGAGTTACAGTTCGAGGGTGTAGTCTGTGGCTAACGAAGACAGACAGGTGTCACATGGATTGAGGTGTATGATCTTGGAATCACGAGCCAGGAAATAAACTAAACGATGCAGTCCAGTCTGGAAGGGCATCCTTTACTTACTGCCCAGAGAGGCCACACCCCTTCTTGTGTCCTGGAGGAACCTGGATATGGTGGTAGGGCCTGCTTATCCATGATGATTGGTCAGTGCCTATGTTTGCCACCTTAGGAGGGTAACAGTGTGGGACCTGACAGTAGATTGGAGCCATCTGTTAAATAAGCTAATAATTGGTTTTATATGTTTGCCCTTGTCAACTCAGCACAGCTGGTCTTACAATAAACCCTCTCAAGGACACTAGCTAGAAATCTGGGGTTAAGTAATTTTCTCTCCCATGTTAGAGTTTTGAAAAGTAGAATTGACCTGAAATAAAAACCAGCTTATGGGAAAGAGTCAGGCAGGAGCTCCCATGTTTAGCTAACGTATTTGAGCTTATCTGTGATAAGCTTAGATGGCTTGATACATTCTTTACAGTTATAGAAGTCTCAGGACCATCAGGGTCTGACTCTCTAGTGGCAGTGAAGAATAAGTTCAAAGTCTTAGTGTAAATAGTAAGTGGAGACATCCTTTCCTGGTCTTTAATTTCAGCTGTTGACTTGAGTAGCACTGGATTTTTGATGGTTATCACTCTTTCACCCCACTCTTTTTTTGTTTTCCTTAACCCAAGAGACAAATGGTGAGGTTAAATATGGCCATGACTCAGTCAGATGCTCAGCCAAAGTCTTGTAGTAGCCATCAGGATAGACAGTGTCACATGCAGACCCAGCACCTGGGCCCAGGAACTTTTCTTAGCATGCACTAAAATGGAAACCACTCTGGTTGGTCTTATTCTAGTAATAAGATAATAAAGTACTCCTGGGCATTTTCAAAATCTGAAACACTTTTTTAAAAGTGAAAATTGAGGTCAGGTTGATTTGCCACGTGATATTCATGGGTGAGGATATGTGCACAGCTGAACTGAGTCTGGCTGTTGGCTCCCAGGTAACAAAAAGGAGGTACTTTGGAATTTTCAAATACTTATTCTAGGAGTCACCAATTAAGGCAGCTGGATAGCCTCTTCCATAAGATTGTTCTCATTCTTACAAAATTAATTGGTTCTGTAAACTTCAATTGATCCAAGAGTTTGTGGAGTTGATATTTCAAGAATCCTAAATTTTGCAACCTAAAACCAGACTGAGACTGCATCTGATTTAACTTTTTGGATGGGTTAAATTTTAGAATGAGGAATACAAAAAGTGATGACTGGTTTCATTTTTTTTTCCCCATTAGAAAATATTCCAGAGCAATCAAGTTCACACATGCTATTGACAATATAAATGCAGCTCTGGGTCTAGTGGGGGTTGCTGGCAGATCTTATGGAGCCAGGGGATAAACATCGATAACTTGTAACCTGGATGTCCAACTGGGTGGGATTGCTGTGAGGGTGGTGGTTTTGAATCCCATGCAGTTTCAGAGGGCAGCGGGTCTGCACTGGCTCCTGGGTGGGAGCACCTGTGAAGACAGTCTGTAATGGAGACAGGAAGGTACCTGAAGGAGGACTAGAAAAGAAGGAGCACAGGAATGGGTGGGGAGATGGTGGGCTAGAATACAGCCCAGGCCTGTGGATCACAGTGTGTCCCAAAGCCCTCCTTCCTGGATGAGTGTACAACCATCACTTTTGGAGCCAGGATGGTGCTTCAACAAGGTGTATGGTATTTATTCTAAGTTTAGAGAGCTGTTTAATTCTGAATTTGATTTTTTTTTCTTTTGAAAAGGTGGTATGTCCACAAAGCTGCAACTTTGAAAAGTATAGAATAGATTGACAATAAAATTTATTCCTTCTCTTTAACTTTGTTGTCTACTTCTTTCCTGAAAACTTCCCAATTGACCATCACATGTAATCCTTGTTTTTAAATCCATGTTTTTTTAGATGAAGGAAAGAACAATTTACTCCCCTCTTATAAATATAAAGGTAACATCATATGCACTGCCTTTTAACATTTCTTAGTATTTCTTGGGCTCTTTCCATGTTAGTAAATATCTCCTTCAGTGTATAATTTTTCACTGCATGTACATACAAATCTTTAATTTGTCTCTTGTCTCCTGTTTATGGCTAGTGGGTTTGTTATCTATTTTTGGTCATGGTAAAAAATTCTGCAATGAATAACTTTATATAGGATTTGGTCTCTGCTATCCACAGGCTCCACACCTGCAGATGGAACAAACTGTGGCCCAAACACGTTTGAAAAAGAAAATTTGTGTTGAACATGTACAGACTTTCCCCCTTGTCATTATCCTGTAAATAATATAGCATAACTATATAGTATATATAACTATATAGTATAACTATAACTATAGATGCTGTATTAGGTATTATAAGTAATCTGGAGATGATTTAAAATACACAGGAGGATGTGTGTATGTTCAATCAAATACTGCTTCATAATAAAACGAAATTAAACCCCTATCTCTCACCCACCACAAAACTCAACTCAAAATGGATCAAGGACCTAGGAATTAGATCAGAGACCCTGCACCAAATAGAAGAAAATGTACGCCCAAATCTTCATCTTGTTGGTTTCCTTAACAAGACTCCTAAATAAAAGCAAGAATCAATAAATGGGATAGATTCAAACTAAAAAGCTTTTTCTCAGCAAAGGAAACAATCAATAATGTGAAAGGAGAGCCTACAGAGTGGGAGAAAATCTTTTCCACATGCACTTCAGATAGAGCACTAATCTCCAAAATTTATAAAGAACTTAAACGTTATACCAAAAATACAAAGAACCCATTCAATAAATGGGCCAAGGAACTGAGCAGACACTTCACAGAAGATTTATAAGCAATCAACAGATACATGAAAAAATGTTCAACATCTTTAGTAATAAGAGAAATACAATTCAAAACTATCCTAAGATTTCATCTCACCCCAATTAGAATGTCTATTATAAAATGTAGTCTGTAAAAAATTAAAAAATAATTGAAAAGGGGCGTGGAGAAAAGAATACAAGCAACAATAGGTGTTGGTAAGGATGTGGGGAAAAAGGAACACATACATTACTGGTGGGATTGCAAATTGGTGCAGCCACTCTGGAAAGTAGTATGGATAATCCTTAGAAAACTTGGAATGGAATTACCATTTGATCCAGCTATCCCACTCCTTGGCCTATACCCAAAGAATTTAAAATCGCCTTACTACAGTGTTACAGCCATATCAATCTTTATAGCAACTCAATTCACAATAGATAGATTGTGGAACCAACGCAGATACCCTTCAGTAGATGAATGGATAAAGAAACAGTGATATATATATATACACAAAATGGAATATTATTCAGCTATAAAGAAGAATATAATTATGGCATTTGCAGGTAAATGGATGGAGTTGGAGAATATCATCCAAGGGTTGAATGTTTTGTCTGATAAGTAGATGATGATACATAATGGGGCTTGGGAGGGTGGGTGTAAGAGAATGGAGGAACTTTGGATTACATAGAGGAAATGAGAGGGGCCAGAGGTATGAAAGATGGTAGAATGAGAAAGACATCATTACCCTATGCACATGTATAATTTGTGTACAGTGAATCAAAAAAATACTGCATTATTTTATAAGGAATTTCAGCATCCAAGGATTTTGGAATGTGGGGTGTCCTGGAATGAATCCCCTACCAATACAGAGAGAGACCTATATGCCATTATGCATGTGTGCAAGTTTTTCTGTAGGCTAAATTCTAAGAGGTGGATCTCTGGGTCAAATGGGTCTGTGTACTTAGAATTTTGAGAGAGTGCTGACAGTCCTTTCCATAGGGCTGTGGCCCAGGGCACCCACTCAAGGGAGTATAGTTAAGCCAGAGGTCCAGCTCAGCCTCCAGCAGCTCTGGCTGAGGAAGCCTTTTGAGAAATGACAAATCTCATTCAGATTAGAGATATATAAACCAAGTCCCTAAGTGAGACTTTGATGAATCTAGTGAATCCTGACTGAAGCTGTCATTAGCAGCTGTAAGCGGGGAGGAGCAGGCACCTCGAAATTCTAGTGTTTTTGAAATGGAGTAAAATAGGAGTTAACATCTGTCATATTGTGAGAAATGAAACCGCCAAGCAAGAGGTAGGTTAGGTAATGGCCTTTTCTTCCCTTCCTAGGTCTCGCTATCTCAGCCATTGCTTGATTCAGAGCTCAGCTTCCTGGGGTTACACATGACACCCCTCCCACTTCTCTCTGCCTCCTGAAGCTCCATGTCATATCCTTATTCTAATTTTAAATTTAATGAATTTCTTGATAAAAGTAATACATGAGAGAATCTATAGTGTTTGTGGTTTAAAACTGTTTTGGAACCCTGGAGATCAGATTGAGTTGAAATAAGGAATGAACAGGTGTGGAAAAGGAGATTAGAAGTGGTATGGGGTAGGAAGGATAGTAGAGTGAAACGGACATCATTACCTCAGGTACCTGTATGACTTGCATGAGCCATGTGATCCCACAACATGTACAATCAGAAAAATGATAAATTACACTCCATTTATGTGTAATTTATCAATATGTATAAATGGATTCTGTCATGTACAACTAACAAATTAAAAAACGGCACAAATTAAAAAATAAATGGGTTGAATTGAATCTGGGTAAAGTTCTCAGTCTGTTGAATGACCTTTTGATGATTGGGAAAGTGTGAAAAATAAGGTCGTCTAAGAGCATTTTGCTGTGGCAAGTCTGATCTTGAACACAATGAGAACCAAGAGTGCAGATGCTTAAGGATATGTGCAGGGTCATGACTCAGATGGAGAGGGCTATGTTGGAGGAAAAACTGCTGTCACTTCAATTCATATTGAAGTGCAATGCATCCATTCATATTGCCCTATAATGGTGCATACTAGCAGTGCCTGTAGGCCCCATAGAAGGGGTGCATGCAGTGGGTACAGGTGAAGAGGTCATGTGACAAAAGCATAAACCTGGGGATGCAGAAGCAGCACCAGATGATGTGGGAAGAGGAGAGAACGACTGCAAGCTCATACATAAGTGCACTTGACAAATGCATTTTTTTAAACTCACGGTGGTATAGAACGAATACAGAGATATAGAATAGCATGTTTTAGCTGGGCACTGTGGCACATGTCTGTAATCCTAGCTACTGGGGAGGCTGAGGCAGGAAGATTGCGAGTTCAAAGCCAGCCTCAGCAAAAGTGAGGTGCTAAGCAACTCAGTTAGATCCTATCTCTAAATAAAATACAAAATAGGGCTGGGGATGTGGCTCAGGGATCAAATGTCCCTGAGTTCAATCCGTGGTTTCCCCCAAAACACAACCATTCAGTTTCTTCTATCTTGCTGTAGTTTTCCACAGCAATGACCACCTTCACTTAGTTCTGTGTTAAACTTGTTAAAAAGCATATGTGTCCCAACATGATTGACATTTTAGGGAATCATTTGAGCATAGCAAATTTCACGTTTGCTGTGCAGTTTTGTTTACAGAAGCTGCAAGTGAGTAAGAATACTGCACGCAACTAAAATGGGTCTTCACAGAGGAAAACACATAATGCATTCAAGCCCATACTTGAAGCACCTGCACGCTTTTGCAGTTCACATTTTTCTTCCGCCATATCTCTGCCCATGACATTGCAACTTCCTGCCTTTTTCCTGATACTATTCCTGCCACCCCATGGTTACTCTTGAGCAGGAGTTCCTCTGATGTCCACTTCCACAAGCACACTTCATATTTAAATATTTGTGTTTCTTAACCATTCAGTCTGTGTATGATTGTGCTGCATGTTTTGATTCCTTTCTTCCCCCTGTATGGCCTTTGGGTTTTAGGGTGATCAGTGTCTGACACAAAGAGTCTCAGAAAATATTTGTCAAATGAATGAGTCACTCAACATTGTACCTAAACTATCATTCTAGCTTTATTCTGTTGTAAAGTAATGGCTCTTAAAGTTAAGGGATGTAGTGTAGTAGTCAAGTATGGTAGCTAAGTCTGGCTCTTGGGCAAACATAGCTCATCAAGAGGTAGGAATGGATATGTGAAATACATACTGGTCACACAGCTTTCTAACATTTGAATTCAGGAACAACTTGACAGTCTAAGAGCTTATTCAATTAAAAATTGGAGCAACCAGAATAATAGCAAAACTGGTCAGATCTGTGGATGTGGATATATTCATTTAGTAAAAACAGAGGGAAGAGATTCCAATGATGGCATTTGACTCCAAAAGAGTTTGCTGAATAAAGAAGGAACTTTTAAATTCAGAAAGGTGGTATTTTAAATTTTGTTAGGGAGGATCCCAGTTTTTTTTAATTGAAATTGTTGTTGTGAATACTTCCTTCAGTACCTGTCATGTATATTTAACATATAAACATGGGTAGTGTTCAGTAAATGAAGTCATGTATTGTGTACATAACTGTTGGGCAGAATTCTAGATATGTACATGCACGACTTTATTTTTTGTTGCTAGCACACAATACCATAGACTGGATAATTTATAAAGAAATTTCTTACATTACTAAAGACTGGGAAAGTCATTGTCAAGAGGCCTACATCTTGTGAGGACTTGCATGCCACATCATCCCAGGGTGAAAGCTACAAGAGCAAAAGAGGGGCTGAACTTGCTGTGTGTGTGTGTGTGTGAGAGAGAGAGTAAGGTGGGGGGTGTCTAGAGGTTAAACCCAACACTCTTGCATTTGTTCACTTTTGTAACAAGCGCACTCTCTTGATAATGAACTTATTCTGAGGCAACAATATTGATCCATTTAAGAAGGACTTTAAACACTGTTGCATCAGGGATGTCTAACATGGGAACTTTGGAGAACATGTTCAAACCACAGCAACATAATACATGTCATGTGACTTCTGTGGCAACTCTGGAAAGCCCTCCACCAGCATTGTTTAGTTTCATCCTCACAATACTCTCCACAGTAGCCCTCCTCTTTCAAATGACAGAGCTTAGTGGCAATGATGTAGCTGGTAAGTAGAGGATCTGGGATTTTGGATGCAGAGCCCCTGACTCCAGGAGTTGAGAACATTGTGCTAGGTAGGTCTTGATACCAAGTAAGAAGACTCATCCCCCACCCTCCATGAAGAGGAGATGGAGGTGTAGAGGAAAACTAACAGTGGATGGGTGCCTAAGCCAGCAGAGATGGGGAGGTCTGGGGGTGGGGAGAGGTGTTTAACTGCTCTATGTGGATGGCTCCCCTTCTATCGATCAGATGCTGTGGAAGGTGCTCCTCCACAATGGAAGGACCCAGACTTACCCGAAGAAGTAGAAAGCATAGACATGTACATGAAAGAAGGAACTAACATTTATTGGATCCCTACCTTTTTCGAAGCATTGGACTAGTTACTTTTTATACACTATTAGATACTGATGATTTTGGATCTAGACTTTGTGGTAAGTGCCTTCATTCTGTTGCAGTATTCTTTACAATATTCCCAAGGCTGATTCTCTTTTTCATAAAACTCAAAGAATGTATCCAAAGTCGCACAGTGAATAAGGGGCATCATTTAGTTACTGCCTGTCAACCGGTGAGGTAGGAATTACTTTTGGAAATAAGGACACATAGTGAGGAAATGGTACAGTTCTGATTTCAACCCAGGGTGGTGTTCACAGTTATTCCTCTAAGGCACGTATTGAATTGAGGTGTGTTTCTAGAAAAATGGGAAGAAATTTGAGATAGAAGTGACTAAATTCCTCAAAGTCTTAAAAAAAAATGTGTACTTCAAAGTAATGAAGCTCTTGTGTTTAGAAGAAAACAATCAGGAACCTGCATGGTCATTAGAGAACATAGAAGACATAGATTGTAAAAATGGTAACTATGGGATGCAAATGCACTGGTGGAAAAATTCTTTTTAAAATTTTAAAATTTATACATAACAATAGAATGTATTTTGACATTACATATACATGGAGTATAACTTCCTATTCTTGTGGTTGTACGTAATGTAGAGTTACACTGGTCGTGTATACATATATGAACTTGGGGAAATGATTCTTAAAACCAGATGTGATCCTGCCTCTCTCCCACCAAAAACAAATTCTTCTTGGTTCCCACTGTTTGCAGAACATGAATCCTGGCATGTCCAATGCTCTGGACAGTTTTCTACCATGTCCCAGAAGTGCCCCTCTTGCTAGTCCTGACTTAGCTCTGTGTGCTTTCATATGATGCAGTCACACCCTTTCCTCTTGCCAAAGGCATCATCCTTTCTTTCCTGCAAAATCTAGTTCAAGTTTCATTGCCTTGGGAAAGACATCTCCAAATCCCTCAGGCAAAATTTAGTTGCTACCTTCTCTGTTATCCCAGAAGGTTGTGGATTTTGTTCTCGTGAATTTGGTACACTGGGTTGCAAACACAGGCTCATATGGCTGAAGGGTTTTCCATGGGTCAAGGCTAGGTTTTATCTGTATCCAGGCCTGTATCTGGTGCCTGTCCCAGAGCCTGGGTACATTGTGAGCTTTTGTGGAGTGGGTAGGTAGAGGGATGAATAAATACTTGAATCGTCACATAAAAATGTGATACATGGTTAATATTCTTGTTTCAAGACTATTGAAGCCACTGTGACTGCATGGTTTCCATAATTAATGTAATTGCTAATTTCATTGTTTCTCGAAAGCAATTCTTAGAAATTAGGATATAAAATAAGTTTTGAATAAGATGTGGGATGTGTGTGTCTTCTGGTGGATCACAATTAGGAAATGTTTAAAATTTTTTTTTTTATATTTAAAAATTTTGTTCTAATTTGTGCATTTGCTGCCCTCTACAAATTCTAGGTGTTTTCTTAGGCCTGAGTGAAGCACTCTGTACTCACCTACTCTGTTCTCTGTTGGCCAGATATGCCTTGTGGAGAATATCCACAGATGTTTTGCCTTGGCAAATTGCAAAATGCCTTTTTCCTCCATTCTTGGCTCTCACTTTGTTAGTAATAGCCCACCGTCACCTGTGTAGTACAGCAGCTTTACTATAAGAAAATGGGGGTGTCTTAGGGAAAAGGTAAGCAAGAAGTACAGCTAGGCATTCATAGAGAATGTGGGAAGTAGAAGTCCTTGGGAGCCAGCCGTGGGCTGTGCCTCTCTGGTTTGATGGTCTCTCATTGTTCCCTATGCTGTGATAAATGCCTCTGCTGTTGATTTTCTTTGCTATCTGGCATTTTTTTTTTTTTTTTTTTTTTTTTTTTTTTTTGCTTGTTCTTTGAATGTGATAGCAGAATGACTATGCAAGGGACCATCACTGACCGTACTTTCTTTCAGTAGGAGTTTCAGAGGCAGAATCTAATGGATTCCCTTAGGTCAGTTTTTCCTCCTTGGTCCAGACAGCAATGGTCAGAGAGATGGGGTCACATTTTCAGGTAAACATCCATCTTAAAGTATAGGCTGGATGGGCATGCCAGATTTCTCTAGTGAAACTTAAAATATGTTCCAGCAGCAGTCAGTCAAGAATGTTAATTAAGGGGCCACATGTTAACATGCTTGGGATACAGAGACATACACCATAATGGTACCTTAAACTTTGGCCTGGGAGTAGCACCTCCTGAAGGGTTTTGAGGTCTAATTAGACATTGAAAGTTGTTTTTCCCTGAGGTCTCTGCCACTAGGATGTCTGACAAAGAAGCACAGCAGATTGGACGTCATTTCTGTGACTTATTGTGCTGCAGGAAGCCATGCAGTGAGGCAGGGGGTGTTTTAGGTTGTGGTATTTCTATTTTTGGAAGGGGGACAGAGGGACACCGTGTGTATAAATTGCAGCCAATCCTAAAAGATGAGTAGACTTGAGTCGGGGAAAAAGACTAACCAATGAGGCTCTAATGAGATTGAATCCCAGCAGATAGGCTTTCTTGAGGGTGATCTCCATTTCCTCAGCACACGCCCCATTTCTACAACTGGCTGTGTGTGGTAGGGGTAGGAGGCATAGGGTTCTCCTAATTTACAGACAACTGCTATGCTGCAGGGGCCTCTAAAATACTGATTTACTTTGAAACAACCATCTGATTTGTCTGTTGCAAAAGAAGCTCATTCCTTTGCTATAGAAAGAAAGAGTAGTTTTTAAACATGTCTCTTTTTAGCTTTTAGTACAGGTAAGGAACTCTTAGGATTGGAGAAATAACCAGAACAATGGTGAAAAGGTGATGAGCACCTTGCAGAGGACAGGAGGACGTGGCAGATCTGAGGGCAGCAAGGCACAGATCTGTGTGGGTGGAGCTATGTGGTGACAGTACCCACTGATGGGGACAGGACTCTTCTGTCCTGTGGACAATGCAGAAGATCGTATGATGTTGTTGGCATTGAGAAAGTACTGTAAGGTAAGGAGGAGCCTTTGGAAACACAGATGTGCTAGCAGACCTGTGGGTTGAGATCATTGTTGGGAATGTGTGCCCATTGCCTTTCGTGGGTGCTAAACCTTGGAGCTGATCTCCAGAGACCTTGAGGTTCTGGGTGTGAGGCTGACATGGACATCAGAACCCGAGAGCATTCATCTCTTCTTGCAGCCAAAGGATCTTCATTGGATAGAACAAAATATGGAACTTTGACATTTCCTTATTGTTGACCGAAATTACAGATTTTTGTCTTGAGGGTGATCTCCATTTCCTATAAGGCTAGGGCTGGGAGAATAAACCAAGTTTTTTTTTTTTTTTTTTTTTTTAAATAAGTGTGGTTAAAAATGTGCAATTCCTAGAAGTCTGCCAGCAATGTCTAGTAAAATCTCTACTACATATTACTAGATAGTAGCATTTTTTTTTTTTTTTTTTTTTTTTGACTCGAAATTTGGTGGCAAGTTGATTGCATTGGTTGCAGAATCACTAGGAACCACTATGGGTTAGCTAAGAGTAGATGGCGCTGAGCCAGCTTGGGATAACATTGGCTGGTAGGTCTTGTTTTGAGAAATAGATTTGATAGGGACCCTTGTATTATCCTTGTTGCTTACACGTTAGTTTGATGGAGTCACTGTTTGTTTACAAACTGTTGGTGGTATTTGTGTCATCAGAATGGAATGGGCAGACTCATTGGATGCCAAAAGGCTGTCACATTATCATAAAAAAAGTCAGTGTCCTGTATCTGAATGATGTACTGAAAACAAGGTTGTTTGACAAAGCAGATAGCCGATAGAATACCCAACATGTTATATAACAGAGTGCAGACTTTAAGAGCTTAAAGTCAACTGAAAGGTAAGACATAATGGAAATGAATGTCCTGCCTCTTAGGTTAAAAATGTTCTTACAGGAGCATGGAAAGTGACTTGAAAAAGCTGCATTTGTATAAAAGAAGACCTTTGTGTTTTAGTTGACTGTGTTTACAGAATAGAAAGCTTTTAGGATGAGCTGGTCTGTTAAGATTTTTATTCTTTTAAAAGGACAAAGTGCCCACAGCTGTGTGCTCTGCAAGCAGTATTTTAGGAGGGAATCCTGACAGGATGCAGGAGGAGAGTTCTGGATGGCCAGAGGGCCCGGGCAAGCCTGACCTTGAGACCCTGGCATGGGTGAGCAAGGCTCTCCCCGCAGTTAGGATTGTCCTGGGGAGGGAGTGGGGCTGTTGTGGGCAGCTCCTTGAGGCAGCACCGCCTCCCAGGGTGGAGGTTACTGGTGGACAGATTGGATTCAGTTTTGAGCACGTTTGATGGCGGGGTTGGAATATGTCTTCAGTGGGCGAAGAACTGAATTTGGTGGCCTCTGAAGTTTCTTCCAAATCTCAAATTCTTCAGTACTAGACAGTCCACATTTCATTGCAATTTTAGAGCCACTAACATATGGTTTGGTGATGGGTTTATCGTTATAATTTGGGTTATGTAATACTATAAAAGGAAGCGGTGATAGGACTATCCTTTAAGTGGGAAGGCTCAAGGAAGCTTACAGAGAAGCAAGAGAAGCCACGACTGTTTTTGCAGAGAGTGAGTTTCGTTGGATAAAATTGTGATGAGAAAATAAATTGGTCCCTTGAAAAACAGTGACGGAACAGAGTATTAAGGAAAGGGGCAGCATGGGTAGCAGGCGACGTGTCCCCAAAAATGCACTTCGTGTTCAATCGGTAAAGGTTGAAACTGCTGGAAAGAAATGAGGATTTAAAAAAAATCCCTTCTCCCTTTTGTGATTCTTTTTGAGCATTTCCGCTTTCCAGTAATCATAGCTTTGTTTGACCGAGCAAACCCTGCCTCTCAGGGGCCTGTGTTTTACAGAGCGGTTATTATAGCTGGCCTGGGCACCAAGGACCCATTGGGGCTGTGGCCGCTCTGGAGATTGTCTTCAGAAAGAGACCCTGATTGCTCTTTATTTTTGCCCATGTTGTTTTACTCTGATCTATAATTTAAAATTCACTCTACAAAGAGTCTACAGAGCGCCAGCTGGATGCTTCCTTTCAAGACTTTTCTTTCTCCCTCTTTAAAATGTTAAGTCGACCTCTTGATTCTGGTGTTTGCTGTTAGAAGCTGGTTGAGCTTGATCTTTTGGTTTCCTTAACTTCAGTGCACCCAAAAGTTGAAAAGAAAAATCACCAGTTTGAAATTGATGCTGAAGTTTCTCCCCTCTCCCCTGCAAGAAAAGAGGTGAGGGAACCCTCTGCCAAATTGGCCTCACCCGTGGGTTTTGGAATGAGTCCTTGAGTCACAGTGACTGTGATTTCAGGAAGCCCCTGAGTGTGTGCCTGGTGCCTGCTTCTCTTGGCTGTCTTTGGGCTATGTTGGGGTCACACGTGGATGGGAGGAAGACAGGACCAAGACTCTGTGTGCATTCATGGGTTATTGTCAACCACAGAGGGCAGTTAAGTAGCACCTTGTTGCAGTTTTTGAAAAGTGCTTAACTGATCTATAACAATGACTGCCTCTTCACTTTTATTCAGTGCTTTGTCATGTTTGGGCTGTTTTTTGGATGTGTGGGTCTTCTTGATTTTTAGGATTCTCTACCTTTTAAGAACTTATCTTTCTCTTTCCCATTTGCTTCAATAGCTCTGTTTCACTTTCACATTACTGAACCTTGAACAAAATGAAGCCTACAATCTGTACCTCATAGGATGCTGAGGGTGAATCTTCTCAGACTCCACTCCTGCTCTGGAATTTCAGTTACTTGAGGAAATCAAACAACAAACATATATATAATTTATTATTATAAACATATATATATTTATTATTATAAACAAAATTTATTTATTATAAACATATATATAATTTATTAATGTTTTGAAAAGAACTTCAAAAATATATCATCTTGACATAATAATTTGGCTTCTAGGAATAGAGCTTAAAGACATCTTAGGAAACATAAAACACAAGCATGTTCATTTTAAACATTATTTGCAATAATGAATTCTGATAACATAAACTATGTCTAACAGGATGGTGTTCATCTTTCTACTTGTCTGCATATTTCAGCATCTTGATAGAAGTGTTCGTTTGAGTTGCTTCAGCTAGCAGGTCACAGAATCACATATTTTATGGATGAGGGACTGGACTAGATAGACTTTAAATTATTTTGCATGCACAGTTTGTGTAAGGAAAAAGTCTTGATTTAAAAATGTCTCATCTTACTGATTATATATCCTGAGACTTCTGTTACTGGAAGTCTGGCAGGTGGGATATCCAGAAAATCCTCCACTTAGTACTGCAGGTACAAAATACTTTTAAATGTGTGACAGAGATGAAAGCACAGGAAATCCTCAGGGTCTAGGGACCTTTTCAGAAGTGAGAACTGTGTGCAGTAATGCCAGGGCAGCTCCATGAATGCAGGACTTAAGGGAGCCTAGAGACATGTGCAGACAGAAAGTGCCACTTGATGCTCCGGGAGGGTAGGGGCCCCTGTTTAAAGTCAGGTTTCCAAGACTGAATTCTTGGTGAAAGAATGAACCTCAGAAATACATGCTCCCCAGGCTAGGGAAATAACTAGGAATTTTGTTGGCTCAGGCATGGGGCTAGGCATGATGGGATTTGTGACCCCCCCCCCCCCCCGGTCTGTCTTGGTTTGGGCGTGGGGTTCAAAATAATGTTACTTGTGTAAGCATCCCCAGGCTGTTAACGTAAAAGCATCCCAAGTTGGCCATGCCTTTCTTTTGAGGATCTTATTTTATAGTCAGGCTGTACAGGTTTCCCTTACATAAACATCTTCCTGAAGATGAGCTCACAATCCAAAATTAGGCTTTCCTGTGGAACCATGCTTTATACCTGAGACTCGGCATACTTGGTTAATGGTGGAGTTAGAATGCTAGAAAGTTGAATATGGAGAAGATGAAATAAGTTAGAGGCAAAAGAGGGAATTTGAAGAATAAAAATAACATGCGATAAACAACGAAAAGGTAGACATGAAAAAAAATCAAATGTGAAGTAAGTTTAAAAACTTAATGGCTAGGTCGAGCACCAGATTAACAAAGTTGAAGACTTTTTATTGAAAGGTGGATAAGAGAAATCCATTCAAGTGGTTCAGAGCTGTGTATCCTTCAAAGATATTTCCTGGGAGTTTTAGAAGAACCCAGAAACAGGGCCCCAAAAGATAACCTGCAAATTATGAAAGCTAATGAGTATTTTATAGCAGCATATAACTTTAATGTGTGGTTGGATCATGTTTCCAAGTATTTTATGAGCCACTGACAATTTGATAATAGTACACACCTTCTGGAAGCCCCATTTCTTTGGGGACCACCCTTCTACCGGGGCATGAGGTTATGGTGCAGGCTTGTCTGGAATTGAGTTGCACTATGCCTTTAACAGCAGTAGGCCCCTGAAAAGACCACTTGGTGGCCAGTACCCAGGCCCCAGGGCTCCTCTGCTTCCAGCCCTTCCCAAGGCCTGGAGATGAGACTTTTTTGATCTGGAGAGACACAGCATACTGTTAGTACAGTTCTTATGCTTATTTTAACTTCTTACTGTCTTGCTTGAAATCATAGAAACTTATTTAGTAGATATTTAACCTCCCTGTTATTCAGAAAAGGAATGAAATGTAGAGAAAGGTTACTCCTCACAGGTCAGAGACCTGGCTGCAATTGAAGCCAGGCCTGGGATGTTCCAGAGACTACTCTGGCCACTTGTCAGCACAACCTATCTCCAGGTGGCCCTGCTGTCCCCAGACACGACTTGCTTCCAGCCTCAACCCTGCTTTCCTTGCACAATCACTGTATACTTCTGCAT